>NC_137231.1:5466795-5974295 GCF_949987685.1 Ammodytes marinus
AAATTCTCTTTCCTGTCTAAAAGGTCAACACTTTGAGTTCTGGCCCCTCATTCAAGCCCTTCTCTCTGACCTGTCACCATCCCATCAATACCCACACAGCATAGTACAGATTCACAGCAGTCAGTGCAGCATGATTTAGGTGAGAGATGTCAGTACAGTGGGCTGAATAGTCATAAATCTGTATCAAACTAAATGCCAGCTTCAATGGCAGGATTACTGCTATAATAGAAAGGTCCTCCAGATTCATATTACACCGGACATTGTGGTCAATGTGTCTACATGTAGTTTATGCAAAACCCGTAAATGCATACTTCTCTCCAACTTCCAATCCAACCACACTCAGTGCCTGCTGCTTCCTCCCATTGGACCCTTCACCCTGCACTGTTGTCTGGTGTGAATACAAACCTCAATGGCTTCCTGCAGGACTTTACTACAAAGCAGGATTTTGCATTTGTAAAGGCTGCTGCGCTGGTCGGCAAACAGGCCGTTTCTCTCAGTCTTGCTGACACGTCAGAACTTTAGCCAAAAGACTGTCCCTCAGTGAGAACGGATGCTTGCCAGACCACATTAAATGCCACATACTATCCGTGGTGTCTGGATTCTTTGTGGAGGGTGCGGGGGGTAGATGGGTAGGGTCCCAGTGCATAGAGCACGGTGGGGTGGGACGGTGATCCACAAAGCGCTTCCCTATAAGGTCATCTCTCTCAAGCACAATTGGAGCAGATGAGAGATCCTCCCCCCCTACCCCCTTTACATGAGCCCCCGTCACTACCAGACTCCGCAACTTCACAGGCAGCCAGCAGAGAACAAACCCACTGAGCTGTGTTGCTCAGAGGAAAGGCCAACATCCAAATCTGCAAGCCCTCAACAACTAACTGTAAGCCGGCAGTGGTGTGTGTTATGACAAGGACTAAAATCCACTGGAAGGAACCAGTGAACTCCACATGTTATCACCTGATATCTTTTTTTAGGGGTTAGTTACGTTGAAAAAGGAAATCCTTTATCCTTTATATTAGCATTTACCCATCCTAAAACTAATACAAATCTAGATTATAGTCAAAATGTGGTTATTCATTACGGATCATATCCATTGGATCATCTGAATGTCAGTGAGATCGTCTCTGGAACAAGTCAAGGGTTAGTTTGAATGCACCACTGGAGGGTTAGCCTTAGCGACATCATTGTGAACAAGTCTTTTATCAAGCGGTCAGATGATTACACAGGACAGCAGGCAGGGAGAACCAGCACAGACAGCCCACAGCAGCTTCAACTGCTAAAAGAGCAGATTTGAAAATTGAAAATGAAATTAAGAAAAAGCCAAGCCTAAAATAATCTAATTTATGTATACAGAAAAAAATTGTCTGAGAAATGCATGGCATAGAATGTTATTTCCTTGACATTAAACCAATTTCAGTGAGCATGTGAGTGGAAGGCGTGAGTGAGTGATGAGGTGTGAGTAGGAGGCAGCACAGATTGGCTGCTGCAGGCTATTCTTCTCCCAGCTGAAGCAGAGCACCGGTGTCTCATTGCCCTCTACCTCTGCTCAGCAGCACCTGCGTCATCACACTCCTCCTCTGCACGGCAGCGGTCACTTTGGGGCTTCAGGAAAATATTATTCAAAGAAACGGTAGCCCGACCAGGAACCACTGTCAAAGATACTTGGAGGTTATAAAAAGCTGAGATTTAGCCGCCTGCTGTGCTGCATTTCTTGAGTAAGCCGTCAAAGTGCTGCTGACAGCAAAGCCTCCTGCTACCATCATCAGGAGATTCCAAATCACTTACTCAAAAACTAGAGTGTATCCCTCTCACAAGTTTTTTTTAAAAACCCGAGCCAACTAATTAAGCTTTCTAAACTTTGCTTCACTCAAGACACACATTTAACTGGAAAAATCGCATGCCAGTTATATGCCTCTCGAGACGTACGATTGGCGAACGGCGAAAGTACAATGGTGGTGGGCAATGCTTAAAAGGTATAGCTCCTAAAAAGCTACAATATGATACAAGGTCACTGCTACCTCACACTAAGGTTGCAGTAACCTTGACCTTGTTCAGCATATGCAAGGTCACAGTGACCTTGACCTTAAAACTGTAAACAGTTTATCCTCTGATCAAAGTGAGCGTTTGTGCCAAATTTGACAGAGATCCTTCAAAGGGTTCTTGAAATATTGAGATCACAAGAATGGCCCGGGTGGAGGGACAGACAACCCGAAATCATCGCCAAGACCGAGGCTTACAGTTTGTCAGTTAGCACCATTGGATTATTACAGTATCCAGTATAACAGTAGAAAATCGATACATTAATTCCCTCTTCCCTCCCTCTCAGTTTGCCCTTTTCAAGGTTACTGAGGCGTCCTACTGAACCATGCTCCCCCATGGCCCACTGTAGCACTGCTCTCTAGAGCAGGACGGGAGGGGTAGGAACAGACACCTGTCAACTTCACCACTGTCACTGCCTCTATAAATACAGCATTCCATAATCAATCCCGCCTATGACAGCTAAAAATAAAACCTACCACTATGCGCAGAAAAAGAATGCATCACTTCAATGGCATAGGGTTAAACGGGGTATCGGGATAACGCTAGTGTTTCAAGGGCTTCCGCATACCTCAACACTTCCATCTCTGTTCATCCATTTGATTAGTTTTTTTTATACAAGTGTGTGTGCTGTGGGGGAAAAAAAAACAAAAAACCATAGCTTTACTTCCTGAGCATACGCTGACTGCAGCACAGCACTCTAGCTGGGACATGCTGTGAGGATGCAGTGGCAGCAGGTTACGAGCTTGAGCTTTGTGTGTATGTGGACAAATGCACACACACACACACACTCTAAGTAAAGTGGGTCTTAATAGCATTCACGCCTAGCCCTTTGAGACAATGGGTTAATAAGAACTTCTCAAAATACATCACTCTTGCAGGGTGAGTCACCTCTGCAGTGGCACATGGGGATGGGGGGGCGGGTTCAATCGAGCTTGTGCTAAATGTGATCCATGGCCATACCTGGACTCATCCATGCTGTCCAAAGCAGGCCTTACCTGAGGCAGAGCCAAACGGAAGCAAACAACCACTATATTATAACTTGAAATAACCTCATGACATGAACATCCTTACCTTTTTTTTTTAATAGAGCAGCATTTAGGAAAAACACAGCTAAAGTAAATCATCTTGATAGAAGCTGCAGTGGCATTAAATTAAACAATTCCTTGGAACTTCAAAATGAATGAGAAGTCTACAAACCATCATGTACAGTGCTACAATGCTATAGTGTAGGCAACACATACTCAGGATAGCAGTAGAATACGGTTAAAGCAAAAACAACAATAGCAACAAAGCCGTGCCTGTTTTAAAGGTGCACCAAGTTACTTTGGGTGTTTCAGAGAAGTGAACATTTTCTAAGGTCTTCTAATTTTCTCATAACTTGATAAAAAAAAGCTTTCCTCACAGGGAAACTGGATCCATGGAACACTGTTTGAAGTCAGAAAGTCTTCCTGAAAAGTTACTGTTTCACTGTTGTTGGTTACCGCAGCAGGGCCCACGGTTTAATTAACAAACATATTCTAGTCTTACGTTTGGTGCCTCAAAATACATTTGTTTTGATGATAAATTATTCAATACTAAGAATTACATGAATACAATTTTTATTTTGTAAATGAAGTGCAGACTCTGCAAATGTAAAAATAAAAAAAAATAAAAAATAAATGCCCTTCCCCTGAAACTGCACAGTGCACCTTTAAGAGGTGAAGAGCAGGTCAACCTACCAGCAATCTCCACGATGTCACCAGGGACAATTTCTCTGGCCTTGATCCTCTGCACAGACTTCCGGTCCTGCCTGTAAACTTTGCCCATCTCTGGCTCATACTCCTTGAGCGCTTCGATGGCATCCTCAGCATTGCGTTCCTGGGGAGGAGAAAACGGGTTTCAGTGCCACAGATATAAACAGTCCCTGCGTTCCAAATCACACTCTTTCTTTTTACTACACTACATACTAAAGTACAGAAGAGCTTGAGGGCCACAGGAGAGAAGAAGAAAATCAGATAAGGAAGATTTTTTTTTTTTCATTATGTTGAGAAATGTCAAGAATAAAGACGAATACTCCAAAATCCAAAATGCTATTGTAGTTAGATGGGCATTTAAGTATGTTCAACATACTACAATTGATGTGCATGTATTGGGACATCCTAAATCTTTTTTTGGCATATTAAATAGTATGGAAGTATGGGGATTGGAACGCAGTGTTTCTGGACCCTGCTGGACCAAACTGTATGAGAACATTTCCCCCATTAAAGAGGCATTACTGACTCTTCTACAATGATGGCGTTTATTTGGTTCTGGCTGGGAAAATGGGAATATAAAATCACATAATTTTCTGTTTCTTGACGTTTTCCCAATTGTATCCATCACCAGCATGAAAAGAATGGACTGTCCACACATTTCCTAAATGAATAAGCCAGCCTCCTATGAAGGCATCATACAGAAAGATCCCTGATGGAAACTGACTGTTTATTTTTTAAGGAAGTCTTCTTCGACAAACTCGAGATTTAAGTAACTTTCAGTTCACACTGTTGATCTACAGTGCAAGTGAAGTATAACAAATGTAAAAGCTAGAAATCACAGCACGCTGCCAAACTGCTAGATATGTTTATGTAAATGTCTAGGACTGTGTATAGGACGTTAGCACAACAACAGTGTTGGCACTGTCTCTTGATCATTCATCTCTGTTCTTACTGGTGACGGCATTTTAGATTGGCATATGCACTTAGCCGCAAAGTATAGTTAAGTGAATTTGATGGCATAAGCCGATTATTATGAGACATATAATCAGCCAGTTAAATACAATTGTCTGAAGATGCTGCCTCACAGAGAAGTCGATACAAAATGTTGGACGCTGTTATCATATTGCATTGGACACATGAAGGTAGGAAATATATTAGAAGGCTGTGCTACAGTTTAGCATTGGATTTATCTAGAGCCTTGAATGTGAATTCTTTTCCACAGCCTACAGCACCAAACTCACTTTATGTAATGCAGTGCTTTTGTAGACATTCAAATGCCTTAATACTGGTCCATTCAGATGTTATCATTGAAAGTCTATTTGTACTGATGAAAATCACCAATGCTGGGTTTCAATCCATGTAGAAAAGCAGCTAACCCCTTAAACATTTAGTGGGATTTGACTACAGTGACTTCCAAAGAATGTGAATGTTCCTCACCTGCCACACACCGACGATGGCGTTGGCTATGAGAATGAGCAGGATTACAAAGGGCTCGACGAAGGCTGTGATGGTTTCTTCTCCCTCCTCAAACCAGGCCAGGACCTGAAACACAATACCAAAAAACATGACATTATTAAACCCATTTATTGAGACATTTCAAGACATTACAAGAATATGAAAACTAGGAGGGAAGGAGGGGGGGGGGGGATCTAGACAGGACAAAAAGAAAAGTGTTCATGACAGATACAATAATGTAAAAAACCCACATCTCTGACGGATGGAGACGTGCTGCACATTCACAATTGACGCATTCAAAATGAGCTGGACCGCTTTGCATCTCTTAAAGAGTAGAGCTTTTGTGATAGACAGCAGCAATACATTGAAGGTTAAACTAGTTGTCGATTGCCAGCAGCTTGAACACAGAACACTAGAGATTGTTAACAGCTGAGGATCATCCCAAAAATTCGGATAGAAAACATTATCGCACAGCTGCACCTAAACACTTCATGTCAACAGTTTCCTGTGTTTAAGCAAAAACATTTTCAATACAATAGCGTCGATCTTCTGAACGTTGACCTACTACATTCATTCTACTCACTGTGGGAAACTGTTACCGCTATTCTCCAGTGGGTATTTGTAATTATTGATTTTTTTTTTTAAAACTGCCAACACTGCACACAGCCCGTTTGAACTGCCTAGAAAAATGCAAATGAGCACATCAAAACTGAAGAGCGTTAAGAAGACAGTGGGGAACTCTCCGATTGACACAATGAGTTACTGTACCAATAAGTAATAAAGCAATAAACTTCAATGAGATGTCATAAGGATCTAGCTGTGGCAGATGCTGAGGAGGTTTTAAATGGCATTACTGAAATGTCAGGCATAACTCCTAATAGTGCTGTCAGTAGTGAGGCACAGGGCTCAATAGTGCTCTACAGAATGTCAAAAAAGATTTATTACTCAGCCTCGTCTGAAGCAGAATACATATATACACACATACTAGGGCTGCAACTGACATGTGACCCTTTCATTCTCATTAACAAGTCATCAGAATTTGATTTTTTGTCATTAACAAATGAGGAAAATGTTTCAGAGCCCAAGGTGACATTCATTAAAGGTGAAGTAAGCGGTTTATTTATGTTAATATAAGTGTTAAATTGCTCTTTATTCATACAGTGATCACTTACATAATGTGCGCGTTTCATAAAGCCGATCTCAGCTGCTTTTCATGTAATCGGCAAATAATCTTTTCGGGGGATCCTGAAATTAATATCCAATCACAAGAGAGAACGCTACAAACCGGCACTGCCGGTGCATGTGCAGAGCGACAGATGGGTAAAAGTGTATGTGCGGCCTACAATGGCGGAGCAGGTAAAAATTCTTCCCAATGTCTGTTTTGATGGTTTTTAATCGTGTTTTATCACACATATGGAGATGATGCTAGATAACTCGCTGCTTGAAGACCGCAGTGCATTAATGTGGTGACGTAGGGACGATCGAGGGGACTGCTAACTGCAGTAACTGACAGGAAGTTAGCTAAAAGAACCATTCTGCTTTCAGCACCTTTAATGGCTTGATTCGTCTGACCATCAGTCAAAAACCCAAATATGTTTAAAGTAATATACAAACAGTGGAGGAGCTGGTACACATGCTACTTGATGAGGACCAATCAAAAGAAAAATGTCAGCACTTATGTATGCAAACATGCAAAACAGTTATAGCACTCAACTTCCTAAAATAAGGCTTTTTAAAAACCTTACACACTGTCACTGTTCTCTCAGTCCTGATTATTAAGTTTTGTCTGGGATTATTCCCATGTCGAGGTGGGCATGTGCGTTTGTCCGGTGAGAGCTGTCCCACTGCGGACTCGGGGCCCAAATTTGGTCTTGAGTGGTGCTCTGTTCCCCTGTCAGACAGCAGCCACTGACACCTCTCTATCACCTGACTGGACACTGCACGCTACATACCAACTCAAACACACACACACACACACACACACACACACACACACACACACACACACACACACACACACACACACACACACACACACACACACACACACACACACACACACACACACACACACACACACACACACACACACACACAGGGGGGCCTCACTTAGCTATCAAACGTTCCCTAGGTTATCTCTCCATTTACAGTGCAGTCCATTCAAAGGATGTGAAAATGTTCAATTGTTAAAAATAAATAATAATTCACCAATGCATCGCACAAGATTGATTTCAATGTTTGATCCATTCCACAACATGATACATTTTGAATACATTTCAATAAAAAAACTTTTGCCTAAAAGGGGCCATGAGGAATTGTGAGCTTCTGCTTAGGAAGCGAGTGATTACGTCAATGGAGAGAGAACACAGATGCATTGCGATAAGGTAATGTATTTATATTTTGAATTTATAAAAGGAATAATGGTAATATGACGATGGTGAAGCAGATACAAATTTGATTGAGTACTGTTCAGGAAACATAGGCTGTTCCGGTCTGTCTGTCGTAAATCTTTCCTGGGAAAAATCTGACCCCTTCTATGGCATTAATAATAAAAACGATATAAAAATAGCATTGTTTTCAATGATGGTCTTTTTTTGCTGTTCCAAGTAATGTATGATCAGAGTAAAAATGACACTCTTTAAATGACATTTAAAAGTTACTTTTAGGAGGTTTGAATTTGGTGAGACTCATGTTTCAAGTAAAATAAAATAAAAATGTTGAACACAAAGCAACGTCTTTCCACATGACTTAAGAGGAATAAAAGGTCCTCATATTAAGCGGCGATGCTAATTTGATTTAGAGTTCAAATGGGCTGGGACGCACACTAACGATGCTCTTACATAATGACAGTCCACTATTAAACATTTATGTGTCCCGGGGAGAGCAGGGTAATAAGTCATTAAAGGGCAGCAGCCATGCCCGACGTCTCGAATGTCTTACTTGGCACATGGTGATAGCAACTCAATGCTGGTACTGCTGTTGTCACCATTCTTCAGATGGGCCGCACGCCCTGCTCAGCTGTTTAGCCCTCTGTGAGTGTAACCCCAGCTGGGTTATACAAACTGAAGACATTCACACTTCAGCACTATGCAGTGTGCAAACGGTCCCTTGCCATTCAACACACAGGGATTAAAAAGAATCCTATCAGCAATGTTTGTCTTCACATAAACACTCTTTGAGCAAGAGGTGGAAAGGGGAAGCTTTAAGTAGGATGTGTTAACTTGTTGGATCACCTCTCTTGTTCACTGGACAGGTAACAAAGTAAGTGGCAGGAGAGACAGTGGGATTAAAGCAAAAAAAAGAGCAGACTTCCAACGTCACAAGCAACAAGTGCTGCAGAATGTGTTCGTTATATCTGATTGACAGAGTTGAGAACTACAAGTCTTCACTGTTGAAACAAGGGTGTCATCCACGGGCCCACCTCGACAGGACAACACTCGCTCAGACAGTGTGTGAAAGAATGTGGCAACATTATACTTACAAAAGATATGACCGCAGCCAGCAGGAGAATCCGAACAAGTAAATCTTCAAACTGTTCCAGGACAAGCTCCCACAAAGATTTCCCTGCAGGAAGGAGAGTTGGTTAGATTAAAAAAAATAAAAATAAAATAAAATCCATCAAGTTGGCACAGTTGTTATTAGATGACAATAACAATATCAGTGTCAGTAGCCATTACCTTCCTCTGCTGGTAACTCTGTGTGTGGAGATCCATCCAGGAGAGCACAGAAGGCAGATGAAAAGGAAAAGAGAAGGATGGTAAGCTGTGTATAAATATGTTTTAATAAATAGGCTACTGATATAATGCTTGCCAGATGGAGACATTCCTCAGTTCTAGTTCCTCGATAGGGAACTTACTACAGGTCAGACCAGAGAGGGGGTGGGGGGTAGTCAGTAACATCTGTGAGACCGAGGGATACTTTGAGAGAGCTTAATCTTACAAGCTCAAGTCATAACTACAAGGCATATTACAGTTTCCCAGGATGTAGTGAGGGTAAGGGTCTGTTTTACAATTAAAGCAACAGAGACAATCGGCTATTTTATTTTTTGAATGCAAGATTCTTATATTGGCATATCAGGTTTACACTTTTAACTATGGGTTAGCCTACTATTCAAGTTCACTCACTAAATCTTTGTTACACAATGAGGAGGGGAAATAGGACAACAATGTACGAAAAGGTCAAAAGAAAGTGATTCATGGGGAGGGGACTATAGCTTCGATGACCTTATTCAGGTGATATCAATATAAACCAGCTGTTTTAAGTCTGGGACATGGGAGACTAACATTGATGGATAACGTTACTACAGTGATCCTGTGGCCACTGTTCGCTGTCAAATGCCTGCCGGATCTCCGGCCACATGGGCTGTTGATGTGTTGCAGTTTTTTTTCTCCCCCTTCTTTCTTTGAGGAACATCCGACAGGGTTACTGCGTTCAACAAATGTCGCCATTTTTTACCATTAGGCTACTGTCAACTATGTCACAATGAGTTTATGTTTAACAATGTTATTGCAGTCAACAGTGTCGCCATGAAACAATTCTACACACAGATACAACGTTTCAATAATGTTAACATAGGCTACTTTTAACAAAGTATCCTCGAGTTAACGATTAATTAGTTACTGTGTAAGAGATGGGAAACCCTCGAGGAGACCAGTGGTGACGTCAGCCAAACTATTCTATGGAGCCGGGTAACACCAAGGTGTTGGCGACTTTTAGCCCACATCCTGAACACTGTGCAAGTTACAATGACAAGACATTTTTCTCTTAACCGCGTCCCATTCATAGAAAAGAACAAGCAGAAGCGGCTAGGGCACGTGTGAACTAGAGTAGGCTATGCAGGGCTATACGGTGTTGAAGTGTCGTAACCTACCGTTTAGGCCCCATTTCTCCTTCTGACGTTTCACCTCGTCCAGGGAAAGTCCTGTGATTTCATTGACGCAGAAATGACTGTAAACTTCTTCCACACTCTTAGTGTGAGGGTTCTCCATGGCGGACAGGCGGCTCCTTCCCACACAGCGTTACACAAAACACTGCCGTATGGAGCCTTCTGGCAAAAAAAATAAAAATAAAAAATGGAAACAGTTTCAAAGGAATACGGAGTTTGCCAACTGAGAGCTGAGCATTCACACTCGGATAGCTAGCGACGACAGCTACTGCCTAATGTGTCCCCGGTTAAGATTTTCTTCCCACGAATTTGGCTACAGATACAAAATATATATTGTGTTGAGACGAATTCCGCTTTCCTGCCTGGATAAAGATTACTCTGAGCGTCCGTTTATCTCCGAATATGGTGGTGAAGTTGCTGCGGCAGAGTCCTGTGTGTTGAGGACTGCATTCACCCGGTCCGGTCTAAATGTGCTGCCCTGCCGTTCCGTGCCTCACCGTGGCGCAGCTCTCTGTGGCTTCGCCGGTTGCTGACAGTCTGTTTTATCAAAGTGCCTCACTGCTGCCCCTTTTCCCTGCGCTGCATGTGGACTAATATCATTGGACGAACGGTGTCAGCTCCGTTCAAACCAAGGATACATGAAAAAACACAGGAAGCAACCAGGAAACAGCCAGATGCCTGGAGCTGACACTCTGCATATCCCATTCAAACCGCGTGGTTACTGTTGTAAACCAGAAAGCTAGGGACAATTTGCGTTTCAATTGTGTAGGCTTCCGCGTAGATAGCTCGTGGCTATGCATCTGTCTTGTGCCTTATTAACCAAGTAGCTATTTATTTTATGAACATATGGTTTGACACTGATAGCTCTCCCTTTCTCAACTTTTCAATAAAATCTATCTAGCCATTCTAGGCTTTCCACGCGGCCCATTTAGGCTTAAAGGGCTGCACTCAAGTTGCAAGAGAAGTAATCAATTACATTGTTGCCCATGCAGGCCTTAAAAAGGCAGTTTAAAAAGCACACAGTGCCCTACAAACACACACAGTTGAGCACAACCTGCTTGGGGAGCGTGTCTATGTTCCCGAAGCCCGATGGTCCCACATGTTTTAAGTAACCTAACTTTATAACAGAGAATAGTATGCATTTGTGTGTGTCACTCATATTCTAACCTCTCCCTGTCCCCTAACCACCCAGCTTTGATGACTGAATCTGAATTTAGGGCTGTGGGAACATAGTGATGACCCCACCAGCTTTTGTAGATTCACATACTAGGCTACTTGAAGTTGACACAATCCTCCCAAGACTACACAGGCATCCCGTTACCAAAGCCTCATGTCTTAATGTATTACTACCTCATTAACACCGACTCGGGGCCAGTGTTTTCCTTTGGCAGGAATGAATGCATGCTCAGAGTAGAGAACAAAAAGATGGGCCATAAATGAACACACGTGGACAAAGGATTTACAGCACAAGCCAATGCCTCAACATAAATCTTATCTGCGTGACACAATCAATGAACGGCATAACAACTGTAAAGGCAGGCCATTTGTCAGAGGGGCATGAGGGCAAGGGGTCAACCCCCTCTTTCTACATTGTGTTTTGTGGGGTATCATTGTCAGATGTTTAACAGGTCTGGCATGCATCATCTGTTCACACGTCTTAACAAGGCCCCAAGAAGCACAAGGTGCTGTAACAATTATAGAATGCCACTGCCCGGTTGGACATCAAGCAGTGGCTACAATGCACACTTGATCGGTTTGGCACAAACATCGGCTGTCAACAGTAGATTAAGTTTCTGCCAGAGGGAGGGTAGGATTCTGTAACATCCACAAAGACATTTATGGGGCATAGTCTATATGAGGACAGAAGTGTGTGTGCGATGTTACTTGATAAAAACACACACAGTATAAAAAAACTAGTCACACTTTGGTGCAGGAACGAAAATTGGTTCTATTCCAAGTTTAAAACGGGTTTACACATGAATAACAAAAGATAAAGAATTGGGACTATTAAAAGGCTTCCTTCACGTTAACAGCATCTGTCTTGTTGTATGGAACATGATCACAAGGCAGCATAATATTCCACATTACTGCAGTGAGAGAAAACAAACAATGTAATCAAAATACAATTACTCAATTGGTTTTAATAAATGACCTGTTCTACTGTATTGTGGAAGACATTTTATATTGATATGTTTTATTTAACTCTTGTCCCAACATTCATTATTTGATAATCGTATGATGCCTCTCATCTTTATTTCTGATTACTTTTGCTGTGATTAAATCAGCCTGCTGGGAGCTGACATCCTAGGTGTGGGGCGAGACCCTTAACTTCCTGAGGGGTTTGAAGTAAACCCATAATATCATTTGCATCATCCCGGCAACTCCCAGACTCAAATTAGCATTGATCCATTATTAGTCTTCCTACCATTTGACCATTAGGTATAAAGCAAACTGAAACCAGACTCTGGCATTGCTCTGATCAGGATGCACTGGCCTTCTCTCCATGCATGAATGCTGACCAGAATCATCTGTATTGTCTTGCTTCTACAGTATTCTAGCATGGCGCTTGCAACAGGTATTGACTGACTGTATATCTCATTCAGTTTTGATTGGATACATCTATCAAAATTGGGAATGTATGGATGGGCAATTGCATAATAGATGAGTATTATAATGAAACATGACTCAAAATGAATATTAAATACATTTAATAGAAATACATAGACAACCGAAATACCCAACTATACGTAAGTCCTAAATGTCACAGGCTATCTTAGAAGAAAATTATTTATTGTAGAAAAATAGTGTATGCTACGATAGATAATAGAAATAAGCCGAATATGATGAGTATTTCATCTGGACTGCCCAAAGCAGTTAGCCTGGCTCCGCCCGCCCGCCTACTTCCGGCCAAATTTTATTTTCCCTTCAGTAGTCAGTCTGGGTGTACAGCCCATTTCCCAGTTTTGCCGGAGATTCGACAGCCGGTCCAATCAGCGAACAGAGCGAGTGGCTGAGAACGATGACGTCGAAGTCGCGCTCCAGTTTCAGTTGCGGCCAGAAGCCGGCTCATGACACACGTGACGACCAAACGTTATGCGATTGGTTGGCTAATCCAGAGTGGCACTGGGCAGATCCAATAGTTTTAAACTTTAACAGACACCCGCCTCCATGAGTGAACGTTTGCCAATTACAGCACTGCCAGACCTTCTGTACAAATGAAATGAAGTACGATGGTCTGGTAGCACCAGGCTACAAAGCAGTATGATGTCCAAGTAAATTCCACAACTTCCAAGACCAAGGCTCTGGTATTGGTTGCCAAAAATAGTTGACCGCGGCCACATCCCAAGTGCCCCACTTTGTATGCTGTTATCTTTGGACACTTTGATTGAAAGTGTATTCTTAAACATGTGGCAAAATGGAGTCTCCAGGGGCTAGAGTAAGTTAAAAGCCTTGTCCCAGAACACTTGTCAATACATGTGTTCTTTAAGTTGTGGATTCACATAGCGCGTCATCACCAAAGGAGCTATTGGTCCGGTTCATAAACAAATGGAAGGAAAGATGTACAAAATAACTAAATGTGTAACAAACTTTGTACCTGGCCGGTTTATTGAATGTACGATATAGTAACAGTTTACACATAACAACTATATTGTAAAAACAGTGTATACATTTGACAGAAAAGAGTGAAATATTAAGTAGAACTCTGTGTAGTGAAGGTACTGTATTTGAGCGTGTCCTCACAGCACCAGTCTATCCTCTCCTCCCTCCTGGATGACCTGACCAATAGCAGTCTGGTTCTGAGCTTTAATGAAGCACTGCTTCTTGCACTCCATCAGCTGCTCCAGGTCACGCCACATCTTCATCTGCTCCATGTTGGCACTGTGGCTCTCCCTCACCAGCTTCTGCTTCTCACGTAACTTCTGGAGTCCACGAGGGGAAAAGAGGGCTTATATTAGTCACAGCCAGGGTTTGTACAGATTTTCAAGATAAATGTTAAGGACCTTGAAGCTTTGAATACAGTGGCTTGCAAAAGTATTCATACCCCTTGAACTTTTTCCACATTTTGTCTCGTTACTTACAACACATGAGATTTCATGTGATGGACCAACACAAAGTGGTGCATAGTTGTGAAGTGGAATGAAAATGAAAGATGGTTTTCATATTTTTTTTTTTTATAAAAAAAATGTAAAAGTGTGGCGTGCAAAAGTATTTAGCAACCCTGACTCAATACTTTTACACACCTCTTATAAAAGGCCCATGGCACACACACACACACTCACACGCCTGTCATGTGTTTGCCCTTCATTAATTCCCTGATTAATATAGCCTATCGCACATTTCTACAGGTCCACGTTTATGCAGGTTGAACAGGTGTTTTAAAGTTCGGGCTACGTACGAGTGTAGTTCATGTCAACCGGGTAACTTTAATCTTTAGATTATCTTTCATCACTCTTCCGTGGCTGTGAGTCGAGCCCCAGCACGGCGACTCCCCGTGTGTGTGTGTGCGCCGATACACACACACACTCACTCACACACACACACTCGCCGAGGGACAGACAGATTCGGCAGACTAGCTTTTATCATCTCCAATTAGTTTATTAGTGATGTAAAATCAATAAATGCGTGTCTCCAGAAAATAATTAAAAACTCTGGAAAAAAAGAAAATTTTATGAAGTATCAAAAAAAAAAATGTAATTAAATTTGAAGATTTAAAAAAAAAACGGTTTTCGTTTATTGATTTTTTTTAAATGGTTATGATTTACTAAACGGTTACACGTGTACACGTGCCCACCCCTATCTATTATATATGTTTATAGTATACACTACATCTAGATTACTTCTGTAGAGTATCTGTATGTACCCAGTCTGCCTTCAGACCATGTTTTTGATGATTAATAAAGGACAGATTCTCTCACCTTGCCAAGTAACTCCTGTTCAGAAATGTTTTTCGAGTACACTTCCCTACAAAGGAAGCAGAAAGATAGAATTCAAATACAATCCACTTGCAATTTCACATGTTTCACCCAGTGTTAAATAAAGGTGTGGTTCTTCAAATCAAGAGGTGTGGTAATGAGGTTCTGACTACTCCCTGTGCTGTATGGAAACATAAAGTGACAGCAGCTAAGCTGACTGTGTTGTAATAAGAGATTACTGAGGAGGGAAAAAAGGTATTTGTCTTTTGAGCAGTTGGCTGGCCTGGCTCAGGCTGCTCACCTGATGGCCTTCTTCTTCTCTTGTGGATCAGAGGAAACGTAGGCCTTCATCTCGTCGGCCGCCCGCTGGATTTGCATCTCAATGATCTGTGGAGGATGGCGATGGAGGGATCAGGTCACATGCAAATCAAATCATCAAATCAAATCAGTTTTATTTGTATAGCCCAAAATCACAAATACATTTGTCTCAGTGGGCTTTACATTTCATACAATATGATACAATATGACACCCTGCCCTTACACCCTTAGCTCGGCTGAGAAAAAACTCCCAGTAAAAACCCTTTACCGGAATTTTAAAAAAAAATTACGAAATCTCAGGGAGAGTCGACAAAGTAAGGGATCCCTCTCCCAGGACGGACATACTGCAATAGATGTCATAAGTAGAGAAAATCACAAAGGAATGTGATCATTGACCAGGTGATTACATGGTAATACTAAAGTAAAGTGTGAATAGTGTGGATGCAGGATGACTTCAGATGCTGCCAGAGGATCCACACCGTCTCATGCAAAACGCTGCCAGATTTTATGTTCACCCCTGTGGGTACACTGTACAGAGCAGCAAGTCTAATTTGACCATATCTGGCTTGTAAAACAGTGGGTTATACACCCACTCACACTTGATTTCTGTTTTAAAGGTGCAGTCTGTAGATATTTTGTGGCATATAGAAGTCTGACTCCAGATTGCAAAACTCCCGTTGTAAACCGTCCCTTTCCTATCATTACAAAAGCTACGTTGGCCTTCAAGGACAAGAAGCTAGTTACTAGACATAGCATCCCTCAGCATTGCCTCAAGTCTTTCCACAATATCAAGTGTTGAGGAGAATATGTATTTAGTTATTTATTCTATAGGACTTTTTCTTTGTCTTCCAATAGGGGCATTTCCCAAGGACGCCCACTATGTATAAAAATCTATCTATTCTTTGCCACTGTAGAAACATGGCGGTGCAACATGGCAGTGCACTCCTCTCCTATGTAGATATAAAATGCTCATCTAGAATCTAAGGTAATAAAATAAACAACAACTTTTATTTGCAAGCGATTATACATTAATTAAAACATTTCTTAAGATTATAATATTCCATTTATACCTAGTCTGTTCTGAAAAATGCCAATACATTCGACACACTGCACCTTTTATGCAAGCTATCCTTTTCAAATACTTGCCTGTGACATGGAGTTGATGTAATGATATCTGTTTTCCTCCTGTGCCGTCTCCTCTCTCAACGCTTTCACCTCCTGTGAACACAAAGACGTGTGTGTCGCTATATTAAAAAGGCATGAGGATAGATAGACATATGTAAATATAATTAAATTGATTGAGTGTAGGTAAATCACTATACCTGCTCTAATTTGGATCTGTTGCTCTCCAAACCGGCAGCACAACTTTCATACTGTGCCTTCTTTTCCTCATATTCGTGGCTTAGTTCCTGATAGGATAGCAAATCCAAAAAGTCATATACAGGAAACCGAGTGACAAACGGTTTAACACACAGGCATGTTTTACTAGAATTGAGACCAATACATAGAATAGAACATTTTCAACAGTCCTGACATACCCTGCACTGTTTCACATCACCATGACCGTGCAGCTTAAACAAACAACAGGCTCTTCCAAAAGTCTATTTGTGTCTTCCTGTTGCAGCTCTTCATTAGCAGACATTACCCAGTAAAGATGGAAGAGCGCTTCTGGGAACGCGCGTAGGAAAATGTAATCCTCCGCTTTATCCCAGCCATGTGGGGGGGCTTTCCCATTGTGAACTTTATTTATGGACTGTGAAAATGATTCTTAAATGGGCCCTGTCCATGATGACACACAAACACAATACACGTTAACTCGTACTGACTTGAGGGGCAGGCGGTCAAGACCCCACCATTCCTTTTTTTTTTTTTTTTAATTAAGGACAGATTCATACTTCATATTATGTCCTTGGAATATTCACATATGTGTGCTTTGGCGGGAAATATCTGAATCACTTGTGAGACGTGAGAACCGCATTGTACACTGGCATACAAACGACATCAGCCTATCAACAGTATGCAGAACGCATTTTTGGAGTATGAATTAATTACACCCCTTTTACATCAGGGTTGTCCCCAAAAAGAAAGACTTGAAAATCTGTTTTAATTTCTTGTCTGGGTCCGTTTATTCCTGAGTTGTGTGTGAAGGGGCGGCAAGCATGAGTTGTCATGGCTGCCATTTAAATGTGGTCCGGTGACAAAACTTACAAACGCAAATGAGTGAGTGTTGTGAGGATTCTACAAGTAGAGGTTTTAATAACGTGTGCTCACCTGACACCCTGCCCTCAGCCCTCGCAGTTCTTTTATAATTGGAGCGAGGGCTGACTTCTTCTCCACTATCATGGAGTTCAATTTCTTCACCTGTAAAACCAATAACGCACACTGCATTAAAACTGAAAAAAAAAAGAAACAACAACAAACACATACACCTTACATTACTAAAATGTAAATTGAAAATAAATGACATTTAATGCTGAGAGGGGTTTAATTTGTGATGAGATAATGGTGTTAGTCAGACAGGTTCAACCTCACTTTTTCTCAGTGGAAGAGGATGGAGAGTGTCTTTAAGCTACGATATAACCACAGTATATTCAGTATCCGTTTTGTAAGCATTCATTAAAACATTACAGATTCAAGCCTTGTAGCTTTGCAGTGCACATTTCCAAATGCCAGGGTAAAAGGTCCATGTTGGAGCGAGGGAATGTTTGACTTAATTTATAGGAGTATACTCTGTAGTTTGCCAAATGCACGAGCAGCCAAAGTGATCTTCAGACTCTACACAGATTGGAGTATGACCTAATCAGACCCTCTCTGCTCCCCGACACAAAATGAGGACAGGGTGATAAATAAGAGAAAGTAGCGTGGTGTGTAAGTGATGCTGGGACAATGCTATCCGTTTAGCATGTAGTATTTGCCTATTACTGATAACAATAGAGACCAGTGCCTGCTAAGAGACGCAGCAGATATCAAACAACTACAAATCAGACTTTATTCATTCAATGCCCTGCAAATAAACACGTGTTTTCACTTCTGTTTCTTAGACTTCTGCTAAAAACAGACATCAGGTGGAGTTACAGTATGTATTTTGGGAATAACATTAGGTCACCAAACACTGCATGCTAATAGGCTTTTTTCCCCCCCACAGTAGACGTTCTCATTTGTCAGAGTAGGAAAAGCACAGGTGTTACTATAGTGACAGCAGAGGTGGCTCCCTGTCACTCAGGTGTATCCACGTGAGACATGACAGTGTGACAGTGAGTCAGCATGCACGACACGGGGTACTTTGAAAGTGACGCAGGTACATGGATTTCAGCTATCACACATTATATTACTAACAGCAGTGTTTTTTCCGACTGGGTCAATGTCAAAATGGTCTAAAAGAATGATAATGGTGTAATTTGTCCTGCTCTAACTAACCACTACACCACAAGTGTCCCAGGAAATACATTTCTACTGACATGTTTGCTTCATAATTCACCAGACAACTAAAACAAATCAAATAAAAGTGAATATGTGTTTGGTGTGGATTGGTAAAGTTACCATTTCAGACATGTCTGACAGAGTGCGGTCCTTCTTCTCGTCCAGCTCGGTCTTAATGGCCGACACCTTCTCCAGTTCATCCTGAGTGGTGCTGTAGCCAGAGATGCCCTTCTCTGCTTCCACAGTTTGCTTGAAAAAAAAAAAAAAAAAAAAAAGAAGCACAATTGGTCACTCATCCATGAAAAAATGTCAGCAAGGAAATCAAACGACTCAACAAAAAAAAAATTAGTCTACAGTATCAAACTGTCTACCTCAATATG
This sequence comes from Ammodytes marinus, assembly GCF_949987685.1. NCBI lineage: Eukaryota > Metazoa > Chordata > Actinopteri > Uranoscopiformes > Ammodytidae > Ammodytes > Ammodytes marinus. Next base: position 5,485,937 of record NC_137231.1, read on the forward strand.
AGTTGTCAGGTGAGCGGTTTAACAATTTGAGTTCATTCTTTTTGGAAAATTATTTTATTCATAAATTTCAAATACAACACATTTCAGTTGCAGTGACAGAGCTATACCCACTCATCGCATCAGTCATTTGACTTTCTCTGTCCAATACAATTTATTTTATTTTATAGAATGCACAATGAACTAATCTAGCTGAAAAATATGTCTCGCACATAAAAGGGTGCAAGGAGAGGAGCTGTCACATCGCCAGCTTAACATCTGATCGGTAGGAAAACTTCCCATTGCTTTGAACAAATCCTAGTGTGAGATGCTGCAGACAGAGGAGGAGCAGCAGATGCAGCCGTCAGAAATAGCAGCACAGCCTGCGTCACAAAGCCAGAGAGTCAGGTGCTGGAAACGCACACAGGGGCGCAAAGACACTTCCAGGAAGCCTCTACCACTTTGCTGTTAACACCATTGGCGTGAATTGGGAGATCAAGAGAAAACGGCACATTTGGAATGGCGGCATAGGTGCATGGATAGGGGTGTGGGTGGGGGGTACGGTTTGAATGCTATGGGGCTCAGAAGGCAGTTAGGAGGACTTCTGACTGAGGTAACCTTTAAGTGATGATTGGTCAAATGGTCAAATGGTGATGAACAAAGTGATGATGGTAGGCCAATTAGGAAGGGCTTTCAAATGTCATATGCCATTTGCCCTGCTTGTCATTTTTTTATTTATTACTTCATTGAAAAGTCCAAAAATAAAAAGAGTGAATATGAGTGTTACCAGTTTCTGTTGGATGGTCTCATGTCTCTCCTTGAGAATCTCCTCTGTGCGCTGCAGGACTCCATATTCAATTTTCAGATCGGACATTTCTTGACGTCTCTTCTTGTATACTGTTTGCTTGCCGCGCATTCTCACCACCAAACGTTTTAACTTGGGAAGAAAAAAGAAAAGACAGAAGTCAAATGAAGTGAAATGGTGGGGTGTCTTTGCTTTTTCTGACATCTGCTGTAAATGAGCTGGCTGGCACACCACACAAGCATCCTCTTCTCAGTTCATATGATTGGCGGCTTATTTACTCTACACAGCCAGCAGTTATTTCTTTGAGATCTTAATTAGGTCTTTACCACTGATGAGGAAATATCTGTCTCCTTAGCTGCTAAAACCTACTTTCTTATGAAGGCTCTCTGACATTTGGTCCTGAGCAGGTCTACTGCAGATTTCTATGGCTCCCTGAGTCTGGAAACAACATTAAAGAGAACAGTCACAGTGAACCAAAACTGAGAAGTGTGCAGGATGTAAGACGCTAAAACACTTTGCAGAGTTGAGTGGAACTGCAGTCAGGTGATCACTATCTGTAGGGTTGGTTTCTTCTTCATTTGGCAATAATGGATTTTATTCCTTCTGCTGTACGTCCAGGTTTTGACTTAGCAGTTGAATCAACAATTGAAACATTTCGTGGGCGCTTTCTGAGCTCCTCCGTCCACTGTCACTTTGTAAAAGCTGCCATACCGAGAAATACAGAGAGAGTTTTGTGGAGCCAATAGGCTAAATCAACTTTGTATTAACTCATTGGCTTTTATGTAACCGACATTCATTTCTATGAATAAGTTACACGCTGCAGCTTTAAAGTAAAAACGTACATTCAGTGGAACCAATGTTCACATGGCCTGCAACAAGCGGAAAAATGTAAATGCTTTTTTCGGAAATTCAATGGAAGGGGTGTAAAATCAGTTTATATTTGAGAAAATGGTGTCTGGCACAGCTTATCTACTATGAAAAGGCGGAGGGAGAAGACAATGGGCCGAGCCATGGGGAGGAAAGGGATTAGAGAACAGCAGTGACTGGGGGCCATGCTATTGCTCTGTAACGGTCACCCTATCCCTTTCAGATTCACAGCCCCAGCTATGTACAGCAGCAGACAGCTTTATCTGGCAGTAGAATAACTGCTTTTAGTGGGTGTTCAGTCACTCCCCACCCTGGCTGTCTGTCTGTCGGGACTGGATCAAACTCCTCCACAATGAAGAGCAGCTATAAATGAGCATGGACACAGGAGAACAGCCCCAGAAATCGCAGAATGTGCTTCCATGTCCCTTGAGGGTTCTGTGAAGCTTGATGTGCGAGTGAGTGAGTGAGTGAGCGAGTGAGTGAGTGAGTGAGTGAGTGAGTGAGTGAGTGAGTGAGTGGGTGGTTGAGTGGGAGGGTGGGTGAGTGAGTGCAGGTGGGTGGGTGGATTCGAGTGTGTGTGTGTACATTTTACTTTGTGTATTTTGGGACATCAAGGGCAGGCACGACTGAGAGAGGAATTAGCAAAGAAGAATAAAAATGCATTGTGTTCCTGAGTGCCTTTTTAAAAAAACTGGTCGCCTAGACACCACTTGTCTCAGTGTTTTCACACCAAAACACACTCACATAAAGAAAAGATAGTAAAAGAATGAAATGCTGTAGCAGGTATTCCAAATAACTAGTTGTCTAAAATTGCATTAGCAGACCACTATCCATGTCCGTACCATAGAGTCTCTCCCTACCTTTAAAAACTACCTCGAAAAAACTCACCTCCTCTTCCGACTGGCCTATCCCACGTAACTATTCCACACTCTAACATAGTCAGTCATGTTGTTTCATTTTTATTTATCTATACATTTTCAACTCACTTGTTTAAACAATGCTTGCCTGTTTTAACTGCATTCTTGCTTGCTTTAACTGTAAGGTGTCCTTGATTGTTATGTAAAATTAATTATTATTATTAATAATATACCTTTAAAACAATACATAAAATGCAGCTAGTTCAAAGGAAGATGGCTACAGTATGTGGAGAAAAAGCAGGCATGTTACTCAGATTGGTGATGGTGTCTTGACTGCAGTAAGCCTAAATATAACCAGTGGGGATGAGGCCGCTTGATAAAGTGGTTTCGTGTTACTGGCTGAGCGGTGATGAGCAGATGCAGTCATCCCTCTCACAGAGACCCTGCAGTTGGTGGGTGGCATGTGATGACACGCACCCCCGGCACAATGGAAAATACCTCTGATAAAGTGATCATCTCCACGGTGGCCGATAGCCCAAGCCTACAGGAGGAGCCTGATAAAGACACGTTTGACAAAACATTTTTCCATTAACTTCATTCATGTCTAGTCTCGAGGGCCCTCTTTGTCTCTACACACAGCTCACTCTCAATCATTTCAGTCAGATTTAAGGGTATGCCAGTCACTCATTATTATGAAACACTGTATATTTCGGCAAGCAGATGTGTGCTTGTTTTAGGTGTGTACATCCTTGAACTGTTACTGTGTGAAAACCAAAATGGAAAAAGCTATTTCCCCGGAATGTTGTCAATACATGGGGGCTGGAAAGGGTGGGACAACTTGGTTGGGAGGGGGAATTATAAAGCTATGCTCTGTTTGCTAGGTTTTATTTTTGTATTAGGGTTTATTTTGTTAAGAAAAAAAAAACAAAGTAGTACTGTGAGATGCAACCATCTTAATCCTAAAATAAATAGATTTACAAAAAATAAAAATATTAATTGAAATATATTTGAGAACATTGACAGTGGCAGGAATACGGTGCGGCAGTAGCTCAGACCGTTGGGACTTTGGTTAGAGACCGGAGGGACAGCGCGGACCAATATTGTAGTGTAGACTGGTAGCTGGAGAGGTGCCAGTTCACCTCCTGGGCACTGCCGAGGTGTCCTTGAGCAAGGCACCCAACCCCTAAACTGCTCAGAGAGCTGTCTCTGCAAGAGCGGCTGCCCGATCTGACATCTCTCCAGTTAATGCATGTGCATTATATTAAAAACAGAGTGTCAGAAAGTACAAGAAAGAAAGAAAAAAAGTACATGTGAGCTACTATGTTTGTAATGTGGACGGTGGCATTGCAAGCATTTATTTTCCCCCAAAGTCTCATAAACATTTAGCTACTTCTCTTCCACTGCATTGCTTGGATGATCGCTAAGCAATCACTCCGTTCCTGAAAAGAATAAACATGCTCTGAGTAATTTTTTCCACTGATATACGGAACTTCCTTATTTCAGAATCAGTGATTCAGTTCATTTTGATAGTTTTGTCCTATGCAATAACCCAGAACATTTCTCAGAATTGAGCTTATCTTTAGAAAATCATAAAATAGATGGTGGAGACAAGAAATGGCCGTCCATGTTATGTGTGAATTATTCTTGCTTGTTTTAAGTAATAATCCTAATTTTTGTGTAGAAGTATCGCGGCAATACCGATGCTAAATCGGTTAGCGTCCAAATTCACTTTTCTTTGAACCCAACGCAGACAGGAGAGAGAGGTTATGATCAGCATTGGAATAAATGAAACGTGCTCCGTCCACAGGGATTGACTCGCAATTTCAGACATGCTGTATCTCTTTAGCCTCAGCGGAAAGCACCGCACTCACCTCATGCTTATCAATCTGCATCAAATACCAAGCTATAAAAAAAATCTCATCTACACAGTGCTTACGGCCACAGCACAGCACAGCCCCCCACCTATCAGCTACTCTACGCTTATAGGACTCTTTGTATGTACAGTATGTGATTGTGCATACTTGGCAACAGAATACGCATCAAGACTTTATGCCTTAAAGCTGGGGTGGAGGATTTGGGGAGAAAATGGCAGTTGGGATAGAGATTTGAATCCAAATACCTCAACCGCTCCACTTGTTCTCTTTGGTCCCTCTCCTATGGTCCCTCCCTGACACGCTCTACACCAACAAAGTTGTGCCAAAGTGAATGGACAGTCCCAACAGCCAATAAGAACAGAGAATCGGAACCTCGCAATGATTGGTCAAAGTGTACAGCTCATGTGAACTTTGACAAATCATACCCCAGCTTTAAGTGCAACAACATCACACTTTTTATTGCCCTGTCAATACTTTAGTTCTATACGTCAATGTGCTAGCACTGTGCAATGAGTAGTCCCATGCCATGTGTCTGACAGGGAGAGTACATCCTCGTCATGGGATATAAATACAAAGGTTTTATTCTGCAAGTGTATTTTAATGGGTCCAGCTGACTTGAATTAGGAGTGATTACTCTAAAGATTAGGGGGAAAAAGCCAACGTTTTGGGGCAGTTTGTACCGCACGGTTCCTTGTTCTGGACATTCTCTGTTGTGTTCTATTTCTAGCTCCGCATGGGAATGTGGGGGAGAGAAGGGAAAATGGATAAGTAACATTAGACAGTGAGGCCGCCTGTGTTTGGATAAGAACAGAAATAGCCTCTTGTGTTTTCTGCGGTTTGAAAATCTTCCTAGAGCGCACTTGGATAAGCTGGAGTTTCCGTAGGTGATGTCGGCAGTTAGACCCTCGGACGCAAAGAGGGGAGAATCGTTCGGGGGATGGGGGTCTTGTCTTTCTTGGCTTTCTTGGCTACTGGCGGCAAAATACTTCTAAGAAAACGAAGCAAGGCAAAGCTTAGGAGATCAACGTGGCTCGAGGGATCGGCTGATATGCAGAGACTGTATTGCGCGGTGCCTGACAGATGCCCCTTCCAAACAGTGTGTGTACCTCATCACCCCGTATGACCTCTTCCCCGTCGGAGGCTTGTGCCTGGCTGCTCCTCTGTCTCAGATCCCTCTCGGCTGCAGCCAGCTCCTCCCTCGCTTCCTGAAGCTCCTCCGCCTTGGAGCCCTTCCTACGAGTGATGATGGAGGCCTGAGAGAGTCAAGCAACAATCGGATATACAGACATGACAAAAGAGTTAGTGCTGGGTGACTGTTAACCCATGGGACAGTGAATGCAAGTGAGCAAAGGAGAAGTTTATAGGGCGAGAAATATCAGCTAATACAAACGTTTACCTTGGGAGATAACTATTAAAGGTGAAGTAAGTGATATGGTCCTTTTAGCTCACTTCCTGTCAGTGACAGCAGTTAACAGTCCCCTCCCTCGTCCCTACGTCACCACCACATGAGCACACAGCCGTCATCGTCAGATAGGGCCGCGATGGAGAGCAGCGAATCATCATTCACGGGGACAGAGACCCCGCCTCTTTATAGCGCTCTGTCTCCTGATTGGATCAAACGAGCGGGATACTCGAAATTTTAAAGGGCAATTACTGCAAAGCTGAATTACTGGGAGACCTGTGTTATGAACTGCACATACTGTTTAAGTGATTGCTGTATGAAAATAGAGTGATTTAACACAAAAATATCACTTACTTCTCCTTTAAAAAGGCACACTTCACTCGGATGTTTGATTTTGGATGTTAGAGTTGGACCCTACTGGGGGCGCCTTTAGCTCAGTTGGTAAGGCGTCCCCCTCCCGGGCCGGGCCCAGCAGCAGACCCGGGATTCCCACCCGCGGTCGTTCTCTGCATGTCACTCCCCTCTCTGCCCCATTTCACCTCTGTCTCTCTGCACTATCAATAAAGCATAAAAATGCCCAAAAAATATCTTTGAAAAAAAAAAAGAGTTGGACCCTACTAGGATGCAATTATGCCATTTGCACATTCCTGCAAAAGGTTTTATTCTGCTGATGTATATAAGTGGCGACAACATGCTAAGATATGCTGTAGCCAGGGAAGAAGAGTTCTGCTAGCAAGTAAAGGTGGATGTAAACCATGGATTTAAAATACTTTCAAAAAATCATCTTTGTAAATGTTTTATGAGGAAGTAAATGTGTTTGGAGGTACACCATGCCGTTTGCAGAGCCTGCAGTTAGTGTGCAAATCAAACTCTACATTGAATTCTCCTCGGGCCTTGCTGCTGTAAACAACTAATGAAACAGTAACTTTTCAGGTAGTTTTTTAACTTCAAACAGTGTTCCAAGGATCCAATTTTCTTCAGAGGAACTGTTGAATATACCTCAGAAAATTTTAACTTCTCTGCCACACCCGAAGTTACATACTGTAGTGCTCCTTAAAAACATGTGTAAGGCCAGACAGAGGGACAGACTTTTTTTTTTTTTTTTTTTTTTACTATGTAACACTTTATGTTGACATATCTTGTGTTTGTTTCCAAAAAATTACTCTAAAGGGCACCTTTAAACATCACACAACAACACATCCACAGACACTCAAAGTCAATAAAGCCAAAGACCTGTTGCCTGTAAAGGGTCATTTTGTCATCCATGGGGTCATTTCTCATCATCCTCTTCTCAATCAGCTGGTTCATCTGAGAATCCACTTCTTTGATCTGTGAACGTGACATGTAGAAAAAACCCTCAGACAGACAAACACGTTAGACTTGTCTCAAAGCGTGGAGGTAAACAGACTAGAGACAGGATGCTACATCCTGGGCCTGACCTTATCCTCCAGCTGTGTGAGGTCGGCCTGGCCCATGGCGGGCTCTGACGTGATCTTCTGCAGGTACTGCGCCGTGCGCCTCATGGCCTCCAGCTCTTTGGGGAGTTTCTCAGACACCATGTAGGAGTTGATCTTGATCTCCTCTTCGAGCCTCTTCATTAGGCCTGGAAGACACAATTCATACATTTTAAATCAAGCACTGTGGGCTTAATGACTTTGAAGCACAAATATCTTGTGTATAAATTACTGATATTAATTATTAGACGATTACTTCTACTGAACAACAGGAATCTGAATGTGAAGTTCTTTTATGGACACGTACTAGGGCTGCTCGATTAAGGCAAAAATCATGAACACGATTAATTTGATTGATATTGAGATCACAATTATTTAACATGATAACCACATTGACTCTGGGCTGTTCATTTCGTAACTGTTTGTTTTAAATTTACTGGAAAAGCTGTCTTTCAAACAGGAAGTGGATTTCATTGAAATGTTATATGGTTCAACTGTAAAATAAAAACATGACCTGGCTCAAAGGCTTTGTGAAAATCGATGATCCTATTCTCATAATCGTTATAAGTCAAAATTGTGTGTTTAAAATTAAATGGATTGCACAGCTTTAACACGTCCATTTATGCATTGATAAGTGATTTGAATCATGCAGCTCCAACCCAAAGTCTGCATTGGCATAGGTCATTTAAAGCCACTACGAGTAACTTTGTCCGTTGGCGGCCCCTTTGGACAAAAGCGGTAGTATTTTTACGACCCCAGCTGTCGCAAAGCAGTTTCCTAGCGCGTTCCGCCCATGTGAGAGTCAAATGAATAGGACGCAATATAGTGCATGTCCGTGTAGCCTATTGAAAGTGTGAGGGCACGGACTCTTTTCGGCTCCGTGAGAGTGGTTAGTGACTCTGCATCAACTATGCCAGTCAGTGCCAAACACACCTGATTGCAATGAGTTGATGCAGTGTCACCTAACTACTCTCACGGAGCTGAAAGATTACGTGTCCTCACAGAAAGCGAATGAACGAGAGACGGCAGTTAGTATGGATCACGATGAGGTAATGTGTTTATGTTGTTGTAAATAATGACTATTTCAGATGAATAATGGTAATCTGATGATGGTGAAGCAAAGTAAACTTTGTTTAAGTACCGCTCATTCATTTAGGAGTAAACACTGCAGTCTAGTTCGCTCCCGTGAATGTTTACACGTTATAAAAACTATATAAAAAACGTCTATCTTTGCACTGATGGTCTTGTTTGCTATTAAAAGGTAATTTATGATTATGAGAGGAAACATGAGGCCGTTTAAAAGATATTTAAATGTTACTCGGAGCTGCTTTAAGAATGTGTAAATCTCTCACTTTGGCGGAATAGGCCGATAGCGCATGTGAACCAAAGGAGACAGCTTTGACATCAGATAAGCTCTATTATAGCAAACATTAGCACAATTAGAGGGTCTCAACATAATGAAAGCCGATAGGCTGGCTGGGAGAACCCCTAACCCTGTGCTGTGTCCTTGAACTTCTCATGATCCAGCTGTGTCCTGCAGCCGACACTGGTACTCACTCTCTGGGCTGGCATCTGATGCAGCCCGGCGCAAATCCCTCAACTGCTGCTGCGATCTCTGCAGTCTCTGCTCTGCCTGGAACAGCTGAACACACACACACACACACGCACACGCACACGCACACGCACGCGCGCGCGCGCGCACACACACACACACACACACACACACACACACAATTACTCATACGGCTAATGCGGAGGGAGTTAACATTTGGCGCCCAGTGATAATTAGTTTGTTAAACTTTAGTGCCACAATTAGCAACTTATTTCATCGGTGATTCTTCTACAGATAATTTTTTCTTGATTAATACGTTAATCGCTTGGTCAGAAAATAGTGAATAATGCAAATCTATTTTTTTCCAACAATTTTTCAAAATTGCTTGTTTTGTCCCAAAGGTATGAACTTCCAATCATAAATGTTCATCAAATTTGAGAGGCTAAAAGCAGTTAATTTTTGACATTTTGCATGGAATATGATCAAAATTGTTGGCAATCTATTTTCTGACAACTGATTGTGACTGATTTGATTTGCAGTTATATAAAACAGACAAAAAAAGAAACATTCCCTCTTTTGAAAAGTTCAAAGAAGTTTCAATTGATTTTTTCTCAAGAAATCGATTTATCAAGTAATAACGATCAAGAAACAAGGTCCAAAAGGGTATTTCAATTTTATTGTGAAGTTTTAATAAAGGCTTAGGGCCTAAAGGTAAACCAATGCATTGAGAAAATAAAAGTAACACCTGAGATACAACATGTTGATTTTTCTTTTCATTCTCCCCGAGCACAGCAGAGGACAAAGTGTTGGTACTGCTCTATGATGATGGTGTTATGAATGAAACCAAGGTGAGCAAGGTGTGATAGTGAATGTGAAGCATTTACCTGGTTCTTCTGCTCTTGCTTCTGGTGGCTCAGTGACTCCTCTCTCTCCTTCTCCACCCGCAGCTGCCTGGCCTGTTCCAGCATGCGTTGATGGTTGGACACCGACTCCACCTAGTGGGCCAAGTTAAAATGACAATGTCATGATAGCAGGCTATCACATGACGGTCAGCAGAAAATAACCCACCAGCACCTCTAACAAGAGTCACGTTTCACCTTTTGGCAGGGGCCTGAAAGTTAAGAGCTGTTAAATCGACACCTCATTACTTCACAGCCATGTTAAGAGAGACTTACAGCCTGTCACATCCCTGTCAGGTGTATTACAGAAGCTGATAAAATGTGACTGGGGGTCATGTTTTCATTCCGCGGTGAACCCTTAGGCCTTCCGAGCATTAGGAGAGCGTAGGGGGCCTCTTAGAACAGAATGCCTCACCCTCTTCTTCAGCCTTTCCACACGTTTGATTAGTTGGTCTTTCTCCTCCTCCATCGCACTGATGTCCTGTTGATGGAGAAAAAAAGGGATCACTTTAATACATTACCCCAACAAACTTGAGATTGTTAATTTTTTTCATATTATTCACATGGTTAAAATTAAAATAAATAAACCGTTAAACAGTTTTATAACTTATGACTTATACTGAGCATCAAAAACTTGTAACTGTGACTGTAGAGAGTCACAGAGTGTGTTTTATTATACCTTTCTGATTTCTGCCGTGGAGAAGCCTGAAGTCCTCAGCTGCTCACACTCCTTGTGATACGTCTTAAAACCTTCCACCAGCTCTTCATACTGCGAAAACATACACACATTAATGCATTTCAAAAGACATTTCCAACACTAGGACATGAAATGCAGACATGTGTGTGCATGTAATGTATTGACAACCTGGTGATTGGTGTCATTGATAATGTCATCCTGCAGGAACTCTGCAGGCACCTCCAGTTTGACCAGAAAGCGGGCCAGGTAAGCCCTTTTCTTCAGCTCAGGGAGCCTCTGCAGCAGCCAGTGGAGGATAGGATGCACCCCGGGCTTGCTGCCAGTCACTAAACCCTGTCTAAAGCTGCTCCTGCATGAGCGAGAGGGGGGGGGGGGGGGGGGGGGGGCGGCACATCATGAAAATATCCACAGCAGCACTAAACATGCACGTATTCAAAATGTTATTTAAAAGGGCACACAGTATGCTCATTTAGAATCAAAATGTATTTGGGCTTCTACTAGGAACTGTTTTCATGGTGTAGTGTCCAAAAATCCCATTCATATTTCCCATAGTGCCATTGAACTGAATCTCTTCTTTTCAGCCTTTTCCCTGCGTTCCAATACCCATACTTCCACACTATTAACAAGATTGAGGATGTCCCAATGCATGTCAAATGCAGTATGCCAAAGGTTCTGCTTGAAACGCCCTGCCTTCCAAACAGCCCAGGCTGCTCTGATAGGCCCTGAATCAAACTGCCGGTTTGCCAGATATTATTTGGAGGTGAGCTTATCACAGGATAAGGAGGTAGTCATAGGTTAGGTTGACAATGAGGGGTTGTGGCTTCTCCTCTTATGAAGTCATAAGGGGAGACCAATCTGAGTGGGGTTTTTGAACACATGTTTTCAGAAAGGTGGAGAAAAAGCGAGGGTTGTTTTTTTCTCATAGTTTGTGAGTCTCTCGTCACACTCGGGACTCGTATTATGTTGAAAAATAGTATTTTCCATCAGTTGACCTTTAATGTAATCACTTACACGTCAGAGGGGTTGCCAGGAGGTTTGTACTTCAGTATCCCCAGCAGAGCACATATTCTCTTGGTGGTCTGTTCAGGCATCTCTTCGCGGATATCTATAGCTTGCTAAAGACAGGAGCAGCAGTAAATAGCGTTACATAGTTCACATTAACCAATGAATGCCACACACAGGCTGACAATATCCATCACGTTGCACGGACACAACTGGACTAAGTGAAGTGTGAACAGTGGTTGAAGCCAGTGTCCTACCTTTGGGTCTATCTCAGCCAAGACATCGTTTAAAACCTGCAGCAGCTGTATTGGCTCCAGGGAGTCAAACGTGATGAGGTTAAAGTTTTTCCTGAACGGGTCACTGTTGAGTTGCTCAACGATGAATTTCAGCTGCTCGCTCATCTTGGTAAACGTACCAAAAAATGTGCTTGCTGGAAGTGAACGGGTCCCCTTCTTTCGCGGGATTAGCTAGCTAATTTTTTTAGCTAACAAGTTAGCTCTGGACTGTATCGTCGATTAACGAGCCAAAAACCTGAAGTGTAACCTCTAAAACTAGCACAACAGACTTGCTACTGGTGCGGGCAGACAGCTATATACAAAACGGGAAAGCCAAGTTTCCAATACATGCACTTGTTGGCCTTTGTAAAGTATTAGCGGATAGACAGACAGACAGGCGGTGGAGGAGGTTGTTGTCAACAGCCCCATGGAAACCAAGGCGCTGCGGGTTGGTTGCTAACAGGAAGTAGCTCTGGGGGCGTTAAAGAGGGTTGTGTTGCGCTAATGTTGCGCAAATAAAACTTATATGTAGCTTAGGCCTACTTTATGGACGAAATTTAAATACCAAGAAACAGCCTTCGTCTGCTGTAACGCGTGGTAACAATACTATAGCTCACATAGCTTATATGTAGGCGAGTTAAATATAAAGTTACCACTCGAATATCCTATGTTCGTAACGTTGGACTTGAACAGTGTGAACTTTTGCACAGTCAGCAGCAGATGGCGATGTTTGCATGATGAGGCACGGCTTCACGTTGCGACACAATGAACTTTGGTTGGATCAATCATAGCATTACCATACTGGAGGGACAAGTGTGTTGTGTGTGAGAGAAACACATATTTAGAGCTTCGGTTGGACAGGGGAGAGGGCCGGATGAAGCCACTTGGTGTATTTTAGCACCAAGTAAGCTACAACTTAATGCTGAATTTGAGCAGCAACCAGCTAGAGGACAGTTGTTTTGGAAACTCGGGACCTCGTTTTTCCTCATCCACCTGGGCTCGCTGTATCATCTTGAAGACAACACGTTCCTGAAACTGATTTAAACCCTCATGTGGACCACTGCCTAAAGTCTCTCTCGTTAGAGCATAGGCGTCTTTTGGCTGTCAGGGCGCTTTATTTTCACCCGAACTTGTGTGTGTGTGTGTGTGTGTGTGTGTGTGTGTGTGTGTGTTTTAAATCGTGATCATCAGCTTTCACTGGGCCACCTGGGAACTGATTTTTGCAGGCTATCCGAAACAGCATTTTTTCTAATCAGATTTTTTCTTTTAGCCTATGTATTTGGAGTGTGAACCTAAATCACATCCATGTGGCCCCTCCTCTTTCTGCTGACTGTGTATCACTGACGGGAGAGCCAAAACACCAGAGAGCGGCGACTCACACTGACAGAAACCACGCAAACACACACGCACACGCAGAGGAAGACCGAGGATCTCCAGAGAGAAGAGGAGCACACGACAGAATCGAGAGAGAATAAGGATAAACTCACATTTCTTGGACTATACAAAAGGAGTACAAAGACAGATTGGAACGGATTTTGTTCTTGTGCTTGTGAGTAAAGACTGTGTGAGTGAACTAAACAGCTTGTCCTCCTTGTAAAGTGGATCCTTCCCTTCCTCACTTTGGAGAACACTTTCCCTTTTATCTCGATATAGCATGTAAGCTTCCAGTTGTATACAGCCGAGTTCAGTTCATGCTTTACAAATGTCTATGTTAGTGGATTGAGTAGTTTACAGGAGAGTAACAACTATGGTTGAACCTGTGGGCTTTGTGGAGGCGTGGAGAGCCCAGTTCCCTGAGTCAGACCCCCCTTGCATGGAGCTGAACTCCCTGGGGGGCATCGAACAGGAGCTGGACAAGTGTAAGACGGCCATCAGGCACCTGGAGAAGGAGGTCAACAAAGAGCGCTTTCGCATGATCTACCTGCAGACTCTGCTGGCCAAGGAGAGGAAGTCTTACGACGGGCAGCGATGGGGATTTCAAAGGGGAGAGCTGCCCGGTGGTCCAGACGGCCAGAGGTCCCACACAGAAGAGGCACAAGGTGAGGAGCAGCAGCAGCCTGGGCCTCCTGGTAAGCCAGCCAGATGCAAACCAAATCTGGAGGTAGCGCTGGATGGCCAGTCCCCGGCCAAACTGAAGGGCGGAGGGGTGTCACCCGTACGCCAGGAGCCAGAGATTCCCGATTTCCCTCTGGGCACGGGCTCGGTGGCAGCCCTGCGGTCCAACTTTGAACGCATCAGAAGGGCCAACTCACACTCTGCAGGGGACGGCAGAGGGCTGTCGGTGATGGAGAAACCCTTCTACGTCAATGTGGAGTACCATCACGAGAGGGGGCTGGTCAAGGTCAACGACAGGGAGGTCTCGGACAAGATCAGCACCCTGGGCTCTCAGGCCATGCAGATGGAGCGGAAGAGGTCCCTGCACTCGCTCCCTGGGAACCTATCCGCCGTCTGCATGGGGGACGTCATCAACAACAAGGCCGTCCAGAGGGGCAGGTCCACCGAGGGAAACTGTAGCTACAACGGGTCGTATGAGGACCCAGAGGTCAACCCACAGTTCTCCAACGACGGCGCCATCCGTTCCACTGGGGGTAAGCCTGCAGAGTGCCAGGCTTACACCAGCGTCTATGTCGGGGGAATGATGGCCGATGGGGACACTCGGGTCATCCACATCAGGGACCACAGCAGCGTAGAGGAGGACACTGCGCACCTCACCTGGCCCAGGCAGCGCTCCTACTCTCCGGGCAGCTTCGACGACGTAGGGGGAGGCTACACGCCGGACTGCAGCTCCAACGAGAACTTGACATCCAGCGAGGAGGACTTCTCCTCCTCGGGCCCGTCCAGCCACGTGTCCCCCAGCCCCACGGCCTACCAGATGTACAGCAGGGAGAAGAGCCGCTCGCCCTCGCAGCAGTCCTTCGACAGCAGCAGCAGCCCCCCCACGCCCCTGTCCCTGAAGCGCCTGAAGAAGCAGGCCATGGTGTGTGAGGCCTCCATAGTGGTAGGGGGGCGCAGGACGGGCCAGGTCTGGCCCAGCGACGGGGAGTCCACCACGTCCAGCAGGACCTCCCATGACAACAGCGTTCAAGGAGATCTGGGTAGGTCTGCACTACACAGATGTTCCCCCAAAGCCTTTCATTTCCATGATTAAAAACATCAGTGTTCTAATGCGGTAGAGATGATAAAGTACCAAAGAGAACATTAAAGGCCCTCTCTAATCACTGTCTGAGAGATGTCTGTGCTTGCCCTTGCTGGCATTGATCCAGAAAAAAGTCACTGATGTGCACCTGCTGTCTTTTTGCAAAAATGATTTGATTTCTTTGATTGGTTTCTTTATTTCCAGCTGCTTTACTTTTTTGAGGGAAACAGAGCTATTATGACTAAAGTGGCCTACAAAAAGAAAGGACAGGCCTGTGTGTGTGTGTTAGTTAAAGGTGGAGTCATTGATACTGGAGGATTCTTGTGGGCAAAATCCCTTTTTGTCAAAATCATTGTACAGTATGTGTCCTCACAATCCGTACTGTTTGTACCCTTTGAAAAAATCCAGTGTTAACACACAGCCTAGGTTCTATACACTGGTAAGTTGGTGGGCCCCCTTTGTTTACATCAGAAGCGGATCGTGAGGAGATATTTAGTGAATCACTGAATCCACCTTGATTAGTCTTTGGATAAGTAATCCCCAAAAAGCTTTCCACCTTGTCTGGGCCCGTCAAAAGTAAATTAGCCATTAAAGGCAAGATGGACTTTCAACCCACTGATTCATAACAGTAACCCCAGTGGTTTTTACAGTTCCTTAAGCTAGTGTTTTCTTTTAGCCCTTTGTAAAGCGTGGCCTGCCCTCTCTTTGAGTGCTGCACACTCTCACAGGGATGCTCTGACCGAGACAGTGGCTACCCCCGGGCTTCCCAGTCGCTGGGCCCTGTCCACCCTGAGTGTTTTCCTGTCAGCACGCATCAGTGTCGTTGCCCTTGGTGCCCAGTAATTAACTTAAAGGGGTTTGTCTAGCGTGATACATTTAGGGAGGCTCTTTGTTACGGGAGGAGGCTCGGGAAAAAAAAAGCCCTGACAACTCTCTCCACTCAGTCAAAAAAAGGAGGATCGTGGGGCTTAAAGTGTGTCATGCGGCTTCCAATCAAAGCGCCTGCCATGCGGTGTTTCCTGTTGTGATGTGTGAGCACAATAGGAGAATCACTCATTGAGCGCGAGTATTGACATGCTAACAATATAACAATGTTAAGTGGGATAAGGAGAGTGGTGGGGATAACTTGGTTAATGCCAAGGACAGAAGGAGAGGGAGGGGAGCCAGTGTTCCTCTGCGGAGAACGTTTGTCAAAGTGGAACGACAAACGAGGACACACGTATTGTTGCTTTTTGCCGAGGCCAAATGCTGCAGGATTGGGACACAGCAGAGCGTGTATTAGGAGGATTGCAGATGGGAAATTGTCTGCCGTCCACCGTGGGGTCAGATTAAGCAGATGAGCAGAATAGGGTGTTGTTATATAAGGTGATCCAGTCCTAAGCTCTTTGACACAAAGCATGTGACAAACGAGCAGATCCTCCATGATATAATCGGCCATGAAGTGTATAAGCCAGCATGCTGCTCAGATGACTGAAATGCCCAAATCCATTCCACCATGGTCTGCAGATATTTACAACCAACACACTGTCAGGGTGTTTGGTTTTTCACACCCTACTTTGAGGGAAAATAACCAAGAGCAGATGCATAGGAAGTTTCTATTTCTCCAAAAAACTGAACACATTTATGACTATGAGTACCTTTGATTTAAAAACACCCCAAGGAAAATGTGGTTTCACTTGAGCAATGTTGAAAGTAAAATGTATTATTGCACTTCAAGGATGTTGGGGAACTTTATGAAGAGAGAAAGCATGATCTTGACTTGTTGTCCAAGAACACGGGATGCTGCATGTATTTCTCATAATGCAACCCACTCCTTATTTTTTGTTATTCCCCCTTTTTGTCTGGTGAATGCTTACATCTTTTTAAGCTCCGTGTCCACCAGTTTGTAAAGCAGGGTTTCTTGTAGATTTGTATATTTCTAGGCATAGACTAGTTTCCCTGATGATAACACCATGGGATCATCAGGGGTGATTTTTCTTGGACTTGAGAAAGTCATTTAAGACATTATACAGCTTGAAAAAAAAAAGTAAACTCTGGTTCCCCTTCCTTGCTTTTTTCCAAAACCCTCAACTCCATCTAAAGAAGTCAGGGAGATGGAAGTCTGTGTGAATTGATTGGAGTAAGTGGACCTTGACTTCAGAATGTATCTGATCTGTCTTTGGTCACACTGCTATTTCTGTGGTCAACAATGAGCTCTCATGCTCATTACACAGAGCAGTGTATAGACATCCTGCCATCAGTAAAACAAACTTTATTATGTGTGAAATGTGCGGATGTTCTTTTTTAAAGCTATAGCCTGGTCCTGACACCATGCTGCAGAGCCCCGAGGATCCGCTTTGTTCCACACTTGTTGCTGACATAATGCCAGCTGCCTCATGTGGACCCTGCTTTGTGGATTATATACCAGAGAGTCTGGATTTATTTTTCTGATGTTGTAATAACATTACTGTGCACGTTGCTGGATTAGGGCCGTGGGCAGGCAGGCGCTTCAAGGCAAGTTTTTATTGCAATAAACCGCTCTTTGTTGTGGTAAGTGACTTTTTTTAAGGGACACATTGGAAACTTTTTTTTGTTCTTGTATTTATCATAAAGCAGTGCAGCGCAGCATTCACCCAAATCTATTAAATTGGCTGAGGAAAACGATCTAAATCTCATTGGTGTGTGGACCTCTTGCTCCAGTTAGCTAAGCATTGTGCAACAGTAAACTTCAGTAAACAGTTTAATAAACTGTGGTAATACCTAAATCAGGCCTTCTAGACTGTAAGATGTATGTTTATGTTCTGCGCCCTGTCATGGAATATGTGAACGCTGCAGTAGACAGAGAAGTGACGCGGTCTCTGCTGCTGTTGTGCGAGTGCTGTAGTGTCTGGCGCAGTGACAGTCTGTGTCTCTGCCTGGGAAATATGACTAGAACACCTTCTAAACTGACACAAACAAACCCACACTTGTCCTGCCGCTACCCTGCATCACTGCACGAAATCCTAAAGCTATAGTGCGTAACTGTTTAGTGTAAATGAATGTTGGTTACCTTCAAGCCATCGCCAAACGAGTTGACTCAAAGTTGATTAAGCCTTATCAGCTTCGCAAAACTCTCTCTGTATTTCTCAGTATGGCAGCGTTTAGGAACTGGTGTCCCCCCCCTGACATTGGCGCAGGAGCTCAGAAAATCCCAAGAAGAGCCCAAGAAACGTTTCAGTTGTTGATGTTAGTGCAAAGTTAAAACCTGGACTTATGGCAGAAGGTATGAAGTCCATGCGCGATCACAGAAGGCTTACCTCATGTAGATGCATCAACAGTGTTGTTGTTATAACCCAGAATTCCTCATGGCGGGGCAACAGAATTTACGCACTTTAGCTTGAAGTGAAATGGCCTAAAATAGACACATCTCAAGGGATTTTTTTTTTTTAAATCTCTGAATAGAAGAATAAGTGTTGTGTGGCCTCTGGTTCATATCTAGGCCAGTAGTGGAGCCTTTCTTTGCTTAGCTACTGATTAGCTGTGGGCCTTAAAGGAGGCCAACTCTCTGATGGGTCTATTTTGCCATCATTAATTAGCATCATGACACTGCAGCGCTGTAGCAGGGGAAGGATCTGGAGTGTGGAGTGTGTGTGTGGACTGTCTGTCTCCTGGCTAATGTACTACACAGAGAGGGCATAGAGAGGGGAGAGTCCGGCCAAAATAGGAGATGATACGTAAATCTCACCATTAGTTTCATCGTAATCCCTCTGCGAAAAAAAACCAGGATAGTCCTCTAGGAAGCATTTAGCTGAGCCTGCCTCAGAGGAGGGATATGGCAGAGTCCCTTAGACAGGTCTGGTGGATGTGACATTAATAGAAGGAATGAGGGTCCGTCTGAAAAGGTGATGAGGTTGGCATTAGTACTTGCTGCCTCAGCAACCGGTGCCCGTCCACACCACTGGCTAATTGCAGACTCATGAATATTTGAGGCTCCTGAGGGAAGCCCAGACAGGCCTTTCATTGTACCTGCATATCAACATCTGAGGTTTGGTGGTCAAGGTATAGCCAAAGAATTCAGCCTCTCCCTTTTCCTGGAGTAAATGTGAGCCGACAAGAGGAAGGGCTGGCAGCTCGCGGGGGCAGCCAACTTTGCCTCTCTGTGTGTGTGTGTGTGTGTGTGTGTGTGTGTGTGTGTGTGTGTGTGTGTGTGTGTGTGTGTGTGTGTGTGTGTGTGTGTGTGTGTGTGTGTGTGTGTGTGTGTGTGTGTGTGTGTGTGTGTGTGTGTGTGTGTGTGTGTGCACTCGCACAACTATTTTTGTGAGAACTAATTCGAGTTTTTAGACCTCAAGAGTGAGGACATTTTTGGATAGTGAGAACATTACGTCCGGTTGTAACTTCGGGACAGGTCTTCAGCGGGCTGTTTAAGGGTAAAGAATAGGTTTTAATGTTCAGGTTAGAATTAGGTTTAGGTGGAAGGGGTTAGCCATTTTGTTCTAGGGAATGCGTTATGTCAATGAATATCCTCACAAGTATAGCCGTACAAACGTGTGTGTGTGTGTGTGTGTGTGTGTGTGTGTGTGTGTGTGTGTGTGTGTGTGTGTGTGTGTGTGTGTGTGTGTGTGTGTGTGTGTGTGTGTGTGTGTGTGTGTGTGTGTGTGTGTGTGTGTGTGTGTGTGTGTGTGTGTGTGTGTGTGTGTGTGTGTGTGTGTGTGTGTGTGTGTGTGTGTGTGAGAACGAAGGACACCTGTTGTTCTGTGCAGTGTACTGGGTGAAGTGGTGAAAGGCTGGCAGGCCATCACTAGACCAGGCCAGGCATCGCCAGCTGCTCTCTGACTAAAAGCGCCATGAAAAGCCTTTTTGTTCAGCTGGATCATGAAAAGAGACTGAACAAAAACACTTGTTTAAAACTCATGCATGACTGTTTCACACACTAGATTAGTCCTCTGTTCGCAATACTAACCTACACATCTCCATGGATAAACCTTAATAGAAAAGACAATCTCCGGCATGTTCATGAGCTCCACAGGCGTGCCCCCCGAGGGCTCAGCTCTCCTCCCTCGTGCCTAGGCCTCAGCCCCTCTGGTCAGCTCTCCTCCCTGGACCCACTCAAAGGGCCCTCTGTGCTGCTGGCTGGCGGGCCAAGTGTTTATGGAATGTCTCAGCTGCTTGTGGGGTGTGGACACGGGGGATACGACTTATGAAATGTTAAGTGTTGTATTAGTTCACCTCTCTCAATACAAGCCTGACCTATGGAGCCTGTTGTGTCACCGGTCACAGTTTGTTTTTGAATAAATGTTCTCTCTTAAGTGGCAGTAAAGGGGTAGTGAGTGAGGGACGGAGGAAGGGATGGAAATGCTTTTACAACAGGTGGATTTGCACACTTCCCGTATTTGCCTGTAGTCCACCAAAGTCCAGTTTGTTTGACTAGTGTGAGTGCTCCGTACAGTACACTTCCTTGGCCCCTGGCCAATGCCAAGTACAGGCACGAGCATGAGCCTAGCATTATTCAACGGTTTTCAAAGTATTATCATTTTTATAATTCAGCAAAAGATTTCAAAATCTCTGACAATTTAACTCAAGCTACACTTACGCTGCGCGCCGGTAGCTTCAACCAACTTGCTGAGTGCTGTGAAGCCTGTCTCTAGGCAGATTATGACTGAACCAATCACATTAGAGCCCATCAGGTGAGGCCAGTTCACTCATATTTAATTCCATTCAGATATGCAAATGAATATTTGATCGTAACCTGGAGGTCACTGTCATGTTTAATGTGGCAGATTGAACTCCTTGTGTGTCCATCATCTGATGATAATAGGCAATG
Source organism: Ammodytes marinus (assembly GCF_949987685.1). Classification (NCBI taxonomy): domain Eukaryota; kingdom Metazoa; phylum Chordata; class Actinopteri; order Uranoscopiformes; family Ammodytidae; genus Ammodytes; species Ammodytes marinus. The sequence goes on from NC_137231.1 coordinate 5,506,512, forward strand.
TCAGCAGTTCATTTGGTGTTAACTGTAAAAACACAAGCATAAGGCCATGAGGCTGCAGACTGGACAGGCTCCAGTATAAATGATGGGCTTTTGATAAAGATAATTCCCTCGTAAAAATAATTTAATAGGAATAAATAGCTACTGTACCATTTTACATATGCAATCATTCACCTCAGGGTCAATAAAGCTAATCTATGTATAGCCAGTTTGTGCATGTGCAGTGCACCATTGTCTATGTTTTTTTTTTCACACACTGGAACAATTATTGGGTTTTGATTCTGTGTGTTGTGCGGCACATTACGAGTAGTAGTCTGACCACCCACCCAGGGCTATTTCAACACACGCTGAAAGGGAGGGGTGCTGGGCTGGGCGGCCCAGTTCAGTGACTGGCACTAATTTTAGGCTGCCCTACTACACATCAGAGGAGAGTGCATGGTGCTGGGCCTCACTGTGGTTTAAAGGGGCCTCCCTAACCCAGCAGACACTTCAGATGGACCAGGATGTGACTATGACGTGTTGGCTAACCACTTTTGGGCCCAAACACACACAGCTGGTGTCTGCATTTGCCATAAAGGATGTCTCCCTCTTACAGTATGAGGTAAAGGGCCGCTCCACGTCGAAGTCAATTTACTGCAGCACACAGGGAGAAATTCACAGCCTGTGAAGACAGCTGTTCAATGTCTCCGGGAGGGGCTTTGTAAATCACATTCTGAGAAATGATTCATGTAACATTTTGGGAGTAATCTCTGATTCCATTGTCATTGTGAAAATGAAAATGATGTTAGCATGCTGATGTTAGTATGCAGTAGCTTAATGCAATGCTGTCTCCAAACAGAGAGCTGCTAGCATGGCTGTAGACTCTTTGATCATAGAATGCCAGACGTACAAACAGGGGGAATGGGGTTTGAAAGACATGGGCGTCAATTGGTCGGGGAGCGACTGGAAAAATATGCTTTTGAGTTGCATTATGGGAAATAAGAAGAATACAAAAGGAAAAAAAAGTTAAGCTAACAGACAGTCGTATGAGACAAGTCGCTCACAGAGCAAACATTGATAAAACACAGAAACCGCAGGCTCCCCTGATGAGCATATAAGCTTGACCCATACTCAGAACTAAAAGTAAGGATATCTCGGCCTCTGCTGCATTGATTCTGACCATCTCTTTCTAACAATTTCTGCGTTGCAAGTCATCCCATACTTTATGAACGTTTTCTAGAATGCCACAGGTCAAAACACCAACAGTAAATCGTCACCAAAGACTTGCTGTGAAGTGCACTCTAGAAAAAAAATCTGGCGAGAATTTTCTATTTTGCCACGAGGAAAACTCAAGTGGTCAGTGAAATCGGCCTTCGACCTGTTCCCCACTATTTGCCACTGCCGTTTCCCCAGTGACCACACAGTCCTGGTGAGAATCCATTTGCTGGAGCCATAAAGTGCTGCTAGGCTTTTAACAACATCTCACATTGACATTGTCCGCTGCCTCTTTCCAAAAGGTGCAACTTTCTCTCCAGATCTACACCACCATTAGACCGGCAACAGTCAGGCTGTCCTTCATTGTACCCTTTTTTTTTATTTTGCTCTGTGGTAAATTATAGACGCTCAAATCTAATTTCCAGCGTTTCAGTGCCGGAACGATCGATGCATTTGCTTTGTGCTGTTTATTTTCGATGAGATTGCGATCTAAATTCTGTCCGCCGCCCTTTGTGTGGATGGTCGATATATATATATATATATATATATATATATATATATATATATATACCCACAGATGGGAGCAGTAAGTGGGCTTTGATTCTCTCTGTCCCCCTTTGAGCTATTTCAACACACTGATCAGTGATGGGTCAATGTGCTGGGCTGGACCTTTTCCCAGAAGTGAAATGTCTGGGGAATCATGGACGCTACTATTCTTGTTCCAACTCTTTCTGGGATGATTCAATAAACCGTATCGCTCTTTGGTTTGCATTTTTGGGAATTGCTGTCTCTAATTCATCCCATCAGTTGAATAGAACCGATATTCTACCGGTGCTACTTTTAAAACCAATACATTAAAGGCCAAGTCACTGATTCTGAAGAACGCTTGTTGTCGGAATCACTTTTAGTCAAGAACTGTGAATTTTCACCATCGGCTACCTGTCCGTTCTGTTTGTGCACTGGGAAACAATGGTGTTAACACACAGCCTAGCCTCTGTAAACTGGTATCCAGTGTTAATAAACAGTGTATATAGGCTGTGTATTACTGGATTTGTTTATCAGTGCACAGAGTTCAGACAGGTAGTGGATGGTAAATAGATATTCTCTACAAGTCATTTTCATAAATCACTGACTTCTCCTTTAATGGAGGCCAGGTTGGAGGCCTGTTTCCCCTTGATTGTAACTTCCTGCGTTTGGTTGTTTCCAGGACCAATTCATCTTTCCCCATGTTTCAAAAATCTTAATACCATCCATGCCAAGTCGTTCAGAGACACCTAAACACAAGCTTTTAGTATCGACACAAAAACATTAATGTTCATAAAAGCTTTCCCCCGGATGACAGTATTCTCTTCTCTTAGTACGAGTTGGTTTCGTGTAGGGAAAACAAGCCCACGCGATTATGTTCTGTGACGGTGGATCTCTGAGGCCTAGCTGTCTCCGCGCCGCACATCTGTCGCTCCCCTCTGGGCCTGTGTTTATCGTAGTTCATCTCTATGGATTAAGGATTAGGGCTTTGAATGTGTCTTTGCTTTGTCATGAGTATAAGGACATCCAACATGTATTAAAACCTCTGGGATTGTTCTCTGAGCGTTCCCTGTGTTTTTTTTTAACATGCTGGAGGAAGGAAAGGTGCTTCACCATGATTGATTGCTCTCCAGATGGGGAGTCAGTAGGAACCAGTCCTTATTTAACCTTGAGCTCTATTTTTAGTTGTTGGCTTGTTTCGGTGTGCTAGTGTGGGAAAGCAAAGACGCGGTCTATTGTGTATTAAAAGGTGATTTTATCTCAGATCTTTCTTTTTCTTTTCTTTTTTAAGATCTGCAGTAATCCCGACAGCATGGCTCGTGGGAATTTAGACGAATGAGATTCTTGAAATACACAGAACCGCTGAGTTCAGACACAGTCCATGACAAAATCAGCTTCCCTCTGATCCGCGGTTCCGCAAAGCTCGTCACCGCAGCTGTCGGTGCTCAGCGGTCTTATGTAATGTCATTACAATGTATTTATTACAGCTCCATAGCATAGATGAAACCGCTTGAAGCAGAGGCAAGTTGGGTGTGTGACAAGGGGGGGTGGGGGGGGGGGGGGTACTGTAGAACTGCCCCGACTGGTTGGCTGCCCTCCATCTTTCTGTGTGATGCTAGTCGAGGACTGACACATCTAAAGGGCTAATAATATCCCAATTCAGATCAAATTGAATGTGTTTATAAAGCTGTCTCTGAGGTCATGTCCTCTGCTGCAATGTTTCTTGGAATATGATGGATTTAATGACATAAAAAAAGATTCCATTTCTTTGATCACAAACATGTTACAAATAGTAGGCTGTTGAGGATGACTGATTTAGAAATATTCAAATTTTACTTTTCATACGTCAGATTGAATATGTTTTTGTAATATTTGTGTTGTTGCTTATAATTGTTATGGAGCCATATTTCCAGATCAGTAGATATCCTGGTTACAACTCTTCAATTAAGAAATGTTAATGTCACACTGAATGTCCGTGGTTAGAAATATGGGCTCACATCTTTTAAACTCTAAATATCAAACCTGGTCCTTCACCCTTAAATAGACTGTATAAGTTGTGCTGAAAGACAACATACAGGTAACAATGGTCCATAGGTTTTGCATGTAGTTTGAGGTCTTTAAACAGCCATTTCTACTTTAGTTTATTTGTTCCTTTTTTTTTAAACTTCCCCCAAAACCAGGACAAAGGTCATGAAAACAGGTTTCACATAAAAAGCAATATAGACCAGGTTCTCAAGTCAAGTCTAATAGATTTGCATTTTGAGTTACATAAGCGGTTTAATGGACACGTTATGTTTGCTAAGTCTTTAATTGCAAAAGGCTTCTCATCCTGTACGTATGTAAATATGATAGCCACCATGACTGCAGCTGAATGTGTGCTTGGGGAGTGGGAGCTGTTTGTGAAGAGATGACCTTGTGTTATAAAGCCTGTTTCCGCTCTGAGGCAGATGAATTGCTGAATTTTCCGGGCAGACCTGCGTGGATACTTCCTCAGTAGTGGTTGGTCCTTGTAACAGCGGTGCTCACTGACTGCCCATTGTGACGTCCACCCTCTCTCCCCCACTGCTCATCCCAGACCATGTCCTGCATGTTCACAAATGTTCTCATTAAAAGACACAAATGGCTCCCATGTTTGAAGGTCATATAATGCTTATTTTCCCCTTATGATGTCATAGGGGGGGAGATACATCTGACTGGGGTTCTGAATACCTGTTTTTAGAAACGTGGAGGTGGAGAATAAAACAGAAGGCTTCTCTTTTTCAAACTTTGTGATCCTAGTTGTCACACAGTGGACCCATATTAACTTGACATTTTGTATTTTAGGTGACCTTTAAGGCCCGAGGACGCATTTTTTCAAATCCTCCTGTTCTTTACTTGTTCTCATTTGTGACCCAGCTGACTGTTTTTTTCATTCCCCTGGAAGGAGATAGTTTGTGGCTTAGGGGCTGAGAGAGAGAGAGGATGTGTTATTCATCCAGTTGCCGGCACGCTGATGTACTATAATCTGACTGGAACACAGAGTGGCCTTTCACATGGACTTCCCCAGTGTCTCTTCCTCCAGAGCAGCTCTCTGCCGGGCCCACACTGTGTGTTTGTTTGAGGCCCTTTGTCACGGCCCCTGGTGGATGTCATCCTGTCAGGCTGTCGTGTCTTTCAGGACTCTCCAGGGTGACTCGTCTTTACCCCCCCCCCCCCCCCCTCACTCAACCCCCCCAGTTTCCGGAATCCTCTTTCCTGTTTTCAAGTTGAGGTGGACCAGTTTTGTGGCTTCTTTTTTAATATGCTTTATAAACGACAACCTACAACAACTCTCCCCGGACTGCAACCAAGTGTCAACTTATGTCGAATTTTGAACTGTATTAGGCAGTGAAATGTGTTTATGGAGCACATGTCGATATATGCTCAACTTTCGTCCCATAACCTAACTCTTTTTTTTTTGTTAATTAGGTAGCCAAATTTTTTTGACACGCTGTCCGAGAATATTTTTCTGCTCGTGCCGGCTGCCAGCTCCTTGACGTCGACTATGATTATATGATCTGTGCTGGTGAGTCAGTGGTGGCTGACTGTAATGACAGGAAACGGAGCGTGTCCATCTGTATACTGAGCGAGTCCTACATATATTATGAAACCACAAGGGATGACGAGCGCAACATATACTTTGTGACTTGTTCCATTTGTTTTGGGCCCACGCTCGCTGTCATCATGGTGTAGATAGAACGTGCACTTTTTTTCTTTTCTTGTTTGCTTAAGCTGATTTCCTTAAAGGCCTACTTCACCGGTTGGAATATGAAGGTGTATTGAACTCAGAGATCCTATTTAGTATAAATATGCAAACAAAAAAAAAATCAGATCATCTTAGCCTGAGAAAAGGCAGAACGAGTGTTTTATGGTCTCACTGTCTAACCCTACTGTTTCCTTCGTGTGACATCACAGTAAGGGTTAGGATTAACAGGACAGCTGGCCCAAGGGAAGACTGAGGGAAGAAAAACCTCATTCATTATATTATAATAGTTATTTTATAATGATAGAACGCTGGTTCCGTATGGGTGAAGTAAGAACTGTGCTGCCCTGTGAGCTCTGAGGCCTTGATAGGTGGACTTCACTCCACTTCACTGCAGTGAAGGTTTACAGCAGTGCCATTCAGATTCTCTGTGGTCCTTAAACAAAACAAACTCAGATGAAGGTGACACACTTGTACGACCAGGCTGGCATGAGCAAAGCCCGTGTGTTGTTTACCGGGCTTATCCACTGGCCTGGCACCGGCACCTGGCACAGGCCTGTGTGGTATAGCTTTGTGTCAGTCACAGGTTTATGAAGGTTGAAAGAAGATTTGACATAAACACTAATGTCAGAAAAATACTGTGCTGGTGTGTCAGTGTTTTTTTTTAGGCTCAATTGGGGAAGCGATGGAGAAAATAACAACAGTTTCTTAAAATAAATGTTTCCATGCAGTGTGAGAACACTGTTACACATGTGGTAGTTTATTAAAACATTATTTATCAAGGACTATGTACAGTGTAAACATGACATCAACTGATATAATGAAGGTAATAACGTTATATTTTGAACGGGACTCATCTACATAACTAGGCCGCAATATCAGGACATAATCACTGCCTAAAAGCAGCATACTTGGATTGTTTTTGTTGTAGCAGGCAATAGAGCAAAGCTGAGTGACTTAGCAAACAGTTGCAAATTAATGAGTTCATCAGACACATCACAACATTATCATTTAAAGCTGTACTCCCAATATTCACTCTATTGAATATTTCACTCTAATATTCCTCTCATCTCTGTGTTTGGTCTCCACCAACTCCAGTGGGAATGATGTGTCTCTTGGGCAGCTCAATGATACACACACTATGTCCAATAGCTACTTACTAACTTTGTCTGGCTATAGGTTTGGTGCTGAGCGGGTAAAAAACACAGTTGCTTGCTGCTACTACTACAACAACACAACTCAGTCACTCGGACAGTTTTAAAGACCCACCATGTGACTTATGCCCTGTGTGTTTTTCCTCTCAGACGCTCCCTACAGTGAGACCCCTCCCTCGTATGGCTATGACCTGGAGCCCTCAGAGGAGCAGCAGCCTGCCCATGACCCCCTGTCCTTCACTGGCTCTCCCTCCTCCTCACCACGCCTCCGCTCCAAGAGCCGGAGCAGCAGAGACACCCAGTCCTCTGGCTCCCTGGAGTCCACACTGTCGGTAAGCTTACTGGCCCCACTCCAGCCAACATGTCTGATGACACCAAAGTATTAAATGAATCCCAGCATTGGGGATCCCAGTGATTTATAAAAAAAAATGGTAAATGTGCTCACTGATTTTCTGAGAAATGACATTATAAAACATTGTTTCACCCATTTACACGCATGCACGCACGCACGCGCACACACACACACACACACACACACACACACACACACACACACACACACACACACACACACACACACACACACACACACACACACACACACACACACATAGATACAGTATACAGATGGCAACAGCTACCACACTGGGTGCAAGCTAACCATTTGGAGCAATTTGGGGTTCAATACCTTGCCAAGGGACACTTCGACATGTGGCAACTTCCACACAATTGTGAAAGTTGCAAGAGGCATATTGAAAACAGCATGATCAAAATCCAAGAGGGTAAATGTTTTAACTTTGAGTTCCTATTAAGGGCCAAGCTTTAAAACTAATATCCTATATTTAAAAAAAATGCATCTTGACAGCATCTGTTGTAGGTGCCTCTCTGTTCCTTGGATGCAATTGACACTCATTCAAGTTTGTAGCCTCCAATGACATCATCAGGGTTATTTTTATTAGACTTTTGGAAAGCTCCTGCAGAGCCATGCATGGAAAAACATTATACAAGAGTTTTCACGGGCAAACTCTTTATGACTTAATACACTGAACTTCTTGTTGTGTACAATCGGGTGGAGAGAAAGTACAGTAGAATGTACCCCTTCAGCCAGGCATTGGATCAGCTGCTCCATGATCTGAGTCACCCAGAGAAGCCAACAACCAAAGGCACAGATGGGAATGCTTTTCAGCACCAAGCAAGCAAAGGGCTGCTGAAACACACACCACACACACTCAGCAAACACAGTGTGGGCGAACAGATGTTTAAAAAAAGACCCAGCCATCCCCTCCCCCCCTATATGCTCTGTTCCTGTCCTATCCGTGGTATCCTTCTCCTCTCATGTGTACACTTGCTGATCTTCAAAAGTCTAGATGGTGTTGTTGTATGAATGGAGTGGAGGCTCAGTCAGCAGCAAACAGATTTTTCTGTTTTTAAATCAACCCTAATGGCAGAGCTTGATACAGGCCCAATCCAGTGAGGCTGTTACTGACAGTGATAGCCACGCACCACCATGACTGATGGCTCTGTCTGTACCCGTTTGGAATAACAAGTCCTGGACCCCCAAACCCATTTGTCTTCCTTAAAGATACTAGGAGTCTGTGGTGCAGGCGTCTCGGAATGTCAAACTCCCACAGAGTTTTAATCAGATCTGGGTCCGTCCCTAATCCTGCAAGAACAATATCTATCTGTAGCCAGGGCTGTGCAGAGGTGTGTGGGAGGGTTATTAAGGCGAGACACTACGAATAGGTTTAAACTCATAGATGTCATGAAACTTTCTCAGCTGTTTTTGGATCAATTGGATTCAAGTCAGGACTTTGGCTGGGCCACTGTAAAACGTTAATGTGTCTGTCCGCTAACCATTTCTTCACCACTTTTGCTGTGTGTGTGTGTGTGTGTGTGTGTGTGTGTGTGTGTGTGTGTGTGTGTGTGTGTGTGTGTGTGTGTGTGTGTGTGTGTGTGTGTGTGTGTGTGTGTGTGTGTGTGTGTGTGTGTGTGTGTGTGTGTGTGTGTGTGTGTGTGTGTGTGTGTGTGTGTGTGTGTGTGTGTGTGTGTGTGTGTGTGTGTGTGTGTGTGTGTGTGTTGCAGGTGGAGTTGGATCAGGAGAAGGGGCTGGAGATGAGAAAGTGGGTCCTGTCAGGAATCCTGGCCAGTGAGGAGACCTACCTCAGCCATCTGGAGGCCCTGCTCATAGTACGTGTAACTTATAACACACACATAACATCAATTTATCGATTGGTGCGGTTGAAGTATTATCAAATACAAGTAGCATCATATGAAACTGCATAGAAATACCTTAACCTAATTACAGTACTTGGGTAAATTTACTTTGTTACTTTCCACCACTTATGTGACTGACTGTGATTCTTTCTCCAGCCCATGAAGCCTCTGAGGGCAGCAGCCACCACGTCCCAGCCCATGCTGAGCATCCAGCAGATAGAGACCATCTTCTTCAAAGTGCCCGAGCTGACTGAGATCCACAAGGACTTCTATGATGCTCTGCTCCCCCGAGTCCAGAACTGGAGCCAGCTGCAGTGTGTGGGCGACCTCTTCCAGAAACTGGTATGTATGGGGTGACGGACAACTTTCTGTTGGTTTCAGTAGTATGACAACCAAGGAAACAAACCTTTTCATGTTTTAACTTCATGTATTTGAGTATGTAAGGAATAGTTTTTTTACGTACGTGATCTCCTATCTGCTGTCATGAACAAGTGTGTCAACACGAGTGTACCTGGTATGTCACTCATGTTGGAAAATTCATTTTTATTGTGTAAATACTATTAACACATAAAAGGCCTCAGAAAAAAAATGTATGCCACAAATTATTTGAAGATACTGTATACTGGTATTGTGGAAGAAAGCATGTCATGACAACGTTCGCTACAGTGAAAGGAACCTGTCGGTCTAGTTTTTGTGTGTGGGTTCATTTTAGTTAACTTAAAGGCAGAGTAGCCAGACATCGTAAGCCAACAGAATAAACAAGGGAATCATAGAGCATTGGAATACAAAATATCGCATATAAGAGAAATGTTTGATTTGTAACACTTTAAACATTTGCTTCACTGTACTATGAGTGTTTAGTTAGCACACACAGTTAAATGCACTATGTCAGTCCCTTTGGCTGATTTAAACCCCTCCTTTGAATAAAAAGACTTGAGCATCAAATAACATGAAACCTCACAGCAATAAATTGCATGTTGGTGCCTGATCAAACAGCCATCTAGTTAGTAACTTTCAGAAACTAATTTTAGCACCTCTTAAATGTCCTGCCTTGATCATGAATGAACGTTAAACGAGGGGGTTCTCTCTGAGGGGGATAGGTTTTGAGATCTATGGCTGTTAGTAATGTTTGGGGGGGGGGGGCTCTTGCAGTGCACATGTGAGTAGACTTCCTGGAGTCATGTCCCGGCCAGATAAAAGCATTGCCTCACCACATTACAGGCAGTAAAGGAGAACAAAAACGCTTGACGGGAGGCCCCTGAATAAGAGCTACCTCAGTGTTTAGCTGCTGGATGTTAAACACACACACACACACACACACACACACACACACACACTAGCGCTGCACAATTATTCCTAAAAAAATCCTGATATAAATACTTGGAAGAAAAATCGTGATCCATATTTTATCAAGAATGGTGCCGCCCTAATACCTACATGCATGGATCTCTATGTAGACACATGGTGGGCTAACACTGATTTCATTTCCATCCTGTAATGCTACTAACTGCCAGCTTTATGCCCTGAGTGGCAGTCACACACCAGTAAATCCTCTCTGCTCTGATATCCAAATGAAATGAATCTAATCTGAGCTCCTTCTCCTTTCCCCTGTAGGCCAGCCAGCTTGGCGTGTACCGGGCGTTTGTGGATAACTATAAGGTTGCTGTGGAGACGGCCGACAAGTGCTGCCAGGCAAACGCTCAGTTTGCAGAGATATCCGAGGTATGTTATCACGCTAGGCACAGCAGGCACTGGGGCAAGGCATAGAGTGTTTGATGTTACACAGCTGCCTGCTAGGGGAGGGGGGGGGGCACCAGTGATGACAGGGCAGTTTTGTTTTTGTCAGTCCTCACGCTGTAAGGAGCCATGCAGCTCTTTACTGCCGTGCTGATTGTTTTAATTGCGCCGTGGGGCAGTAGCTGTGATTTTTTTTAATGAGGGCACAGTGTATTTCTCTCTCTCTAACCGTTTCTCCTCTCTGGTTTACTCTCTCTCTCTCCTCTTTGGTGTTCTCTCTCTCTCTCTCTCTCTCTCTCTCTCTCTCTCTCTCTCTCTCTCCCTGTCAGAACCTCAAGGTCAAAAGCACAAAGGACTGCAAGGACCAGTCGGCTAAAAATTCACTGGAAAGTGAGTACTGACTGACTGACTGAATGGCCACCCTCCACATTAAAGGTGGAGTCAGTGATTCTGGGGAAAGCTTTTTGTCAAAATCACTTTAAAATCACGTGGAACTCAGTGAATATCTCCTCATGATCCGCTACCTGTCCATACTGTGTGTGCGCTGATCCAGTGTTAATACACAGCCTAGGCTCTGTTAACGGGCATGTTGCTAGCTACGGTGGGCCCCTTTTGTTTACTTACCCTTTGTTCATACCAGTTTACATAGCTTAGGCTATGTGTTAACACTGGATGTTTGTTCCAGCGCACACACAGTACGGACAGGTAGCGCATCGGGAGAATATATTCACTGATTTCTGACAAAAAGGGATTTTGACAACAGGCGTTCTCCAGAATCACTGACTCCATCTTTAAAGGATATTGCTCTAAGTAGTATTAGGGCTGTGGCTAGTCCTGTGGTGCTGACTCTCCCTCCTCCCTCCACAGCTCTCCTCTACAAGCCCGTTGACAGAGTGACGCGCAGCACCCTCGTTCTACACGTAAGTCAAATCTGCCAAAACACAAATCTGTGGCGTTCACATAAACATCTTGTCGGCACGGAAAGGTTTTTTTTTGGGTGATTAGATTTGTCATGGCTTGTCCCTCTGTATCCAGGACCTGCTGAAGCACACACACTCCAGCCACCCAGACTACACACTGCTACAAGACGCCCTGCGCATCTCTCAGAACTTCCTCTCCAGTATCAATGAAGAGATCACCCCACGCAGACAGTCCATGACCGTTAAGAAGGGAGAGGTCAGTGTGGAAAAGCAGTCACTACTACTACTACATCAACCTCAGGGTTATCCTAAGGACTTTGTGAGCTATTCTAAAGCCCCTGTTAAACCCAAATCCACAACATAATTCCTAACAATGTGAGGTGGGGAGTTGGTTGCATGACAGTAAGCGTCTGAAAAGAGATCCAAATGAAAGATATCGTCATTTAAGTTTGATCAACTGCTCAGAAAAATCGTTTTAGATGAGGCGGGCTATGCTTTGGTTCTTATTATAGTTCTATAAAAACAAGGAATGTTGACATTGAGACCGTTTGATAGGGCCATGCCAACACCGTCCTGTCAAACGGTACTCTAGACTAGTTTTTTAAAAACTAAGTATTATGATATTTATGAACATTTATTTTCAATCGTATATTGATTTTTTTTTATTGAAGACCAGGTTTCCAGAGGCTTTAAATAAACGTGCTCAAGGCTGCTGAAAACCAAACACAAATAAAATGTGTTTTTAGTAGATAGGTCAACAGCTTCCCCTCCATTCTGCCCGCCTGTGCACTTTCACTTGATTTGTTTTGTACTGGATTTGACTGGTTATTCACCGATTCCAGTGATTCCATTTGATTGAAAGACGCCCAGTACAGGAGAAGGAAAATGTAAGAGTAGGTAGAGCTTGTTCTCTATGTAGGGCACTTGTTCTCTGTGCCAAGGACAGCCTCAGTGGTTTGAATGGTGGCAGTGGCACAGTGACGAGGCCTGGCACCACTATGTTGACTCCCTGGGGCCGCTGCATGCTGCTTTTTATATGGTTTTATATGTGTCCAGTATACTGTATGCTACAATCACTTCTTTCACCCATTTTTGGTATGCCTTTTTAATGACAATGACAATGCTAGAATGCCGATGTTTAGCATGTGTACATGATAACATATACCAGTTAACACAAAACACACAAAGTACAGCCAAGGCGGACAATGTCATTGATATTGTAGCTATTTAAAGGTGGAGTCAGCGAAACTGGAGAACACTTTATGTCACAATCAGTGAATATCTCCCCACAATCTGCTACCTGTCGGTATATAAAAAAAGCCTAGGCTCTGTAAACTGGTATGTAAACTCAAACAAATAAGGGACCCACTGTAGCTAGTAGCAACATGCCAGTTAACAGAGGCTAGGCTGTGTATTAACACTAGGTTTTTTTTTCATCGCATACGCAGTACAGACAGGTAGCGGATCCTGAGGAGATATTCACTGATTTGGACAAAGAGTGATTTGGACAACAAACAGTCTCCATAATTGCTGCCACCACCTTTAAATGCAGTAGATAAATAAACTAAGTTATTACAAATGAGCTTGATGGGGAGATGGGTGACTGACATACCGACATTGCCAACCATATAGCCAAGCAGAGCAAGCGTGGCTAAAACTTCCTACAGGTAAATTGGGACATATTTTATGGGCTTATTTGTTACAAAAGAGATCTTCATCGACAGAATACATGACTATACAGTATGTGTTTGAGGTTTACATTTGGTCTCCCATGAGCACACTCACTCACTGTACAGTTATTTTCAAACAGCAGCAGCAGCAGCGTTGTGTGGGTCACAGTATTATGTCTGCAGTGTACACCCCGTGAATGATTTGTGTCATGTCTTGATCGGTTGACAGTAAACCGCTCCGAGCACAAGGTGTCTGGAATCTGTAATAAAACAGGAGTGTGAGTCAGACACCGTGGCTGACTCATCTCCCAGCCTGTCTGCTTTGGCTGTGTGAAGGAAGTAGGAGTGTAGAGAGGAAGCCGGAGGAAGCTCGTGACAAAACACCCTACTTACTGAGGAGGGGTCTCTGTGTTGGGCATAACCAGGAAAAACCTTGTCCCATTGCCTCTGCACTCACTCCCATCCCTTCCGTTGCCTGGCTGTCAAATCCACTTCCCAGAAATGAACCCTTGCAGCAACATTTCCTTATCAACGTTACTGTCTGACCCCAGCCTTCTGCTCTTGGGCGTGTGCCGACTGACCCCTGTGTCCCCTACTCTTACACCAACACATCTCCAGGCCAGCCTATGATTCAGATTCGACCTGGCCGAGAACTTCCTCTGTTCTTTCTGGGAATTGGCCCCTCCCCCCCATCCCCCCAGGGTTGGTGGGATATTAAATCAAAAGCTCTTGGGAAAACATTCTTGTGTATATTATTGTCGCGGAAGTCATGAAATCATGGAAGCGGACTAGACAGATAGCAAGCCAGCAACATGACAATCGCTTTAAATGATGTCTTGTTGTTGTTGTTGTTGTACGTGATCACATGGTCAGCTCTGGACTAAACTTGCACCCATTGTTGATGTTTTTTTTTAAGCCTGTAATTACCGTGACCATTTTAACCCGCGAGTTTGTGTTGTGTACATGCCTCGCCGCTCAACGTCTCATTATAGAGCATAGGAGGGGAAAAACAGATTCCAGTGTGGCAGGATGGGTGTGAGCACTGTGCACTTAAAGCTCTGGATTCTTTCCCCATTGGATTATTGACTATTGGTTGGTTGTGTTAGTGTCACAATAAGCAGATAAACACCCTTTCACCTCTTTTTTAAAACCAGGACAGCACTGATCCTATTGTTTCTTTGGGAGCAAACACGCCCGCACTAATATAAAGAGCAGTGTGCAAAGAAAACGGAATAGTGTTGTGGCGGTGATTTCCTGGTGTGTGTGTGGGTTGGCTGTGTCCCACATGGGCAGAGTCAGTGTAAACAGCCTGGGCCCACAGGTCAAAAGGCAGTGGGGGGGGGGGGGGGGGATTCAGATGCATGTCATCACATGCTCCTCTCTGTAATCTCGGGCTGGCTGGAACTAGCTCTGGAAATGAATTTGATTCATTGTCACAACAAGAAATAAGATTCATTCCTTATGGTATGAACTGCATACCAGACGTGATAGCAAACTGTTTTAGCACTTAGCATACAGCAACAAATCAGATGGGCCTACTACCATTTTATTAGTAACAGGAAATTATATGTGAGCTATTGGTAGCCATTCGAACTATGACCTTGTATGAAAAGTCAAAGGATGGCCTATGTCTATTATAAGGGAAACATGAATGGCTTCACCTGATTTCATAGAAAATCCATTCCACTAGTTGTGGAGACATTTCAGGTCAAAGCAGAGGAGAGTGAGAGGATCACCAGAGGTCATTAGGTCTTATGGTTTAATCATGGGGAAAGGTTGTGAATGCATCAGGACATGATTGCTCTGTGCGTGGTTGACAAAACGTAGCATATACACTCATTGCCTTGTTTTTTGTCATGTTACAAATTATATATTCTTTTGGTTATTTTGTTTACTGCCACTGTGAGGTTGTATCATTTCAGTACACCACGGGCTGTACAATAATAACAACTATGTGCCAACATCGGCACCAACTTATCTTTTATAAACCCTGGATGAAAGAGTTATAAACTGAGCTTCAATAATGTCCAACCTTAAAAGCTATAGTGCATAACTTCTGTTGCTCCCATGAGGAATTCTGAATAATAATAACAACACTGTCGGCGGATTTATGTGAGGTAAGCCCAATGGTGATGGGGCATCATGGATTTAAAACCTTCTGCTGTACTCCCTTGTGATTTTTCTGAGCTCCTGCGCCAGTGTCAGGAGGTGACACCAGTTTGTAAACGTTGCCATACAGAGAGATACAGAGAGAGTTTTGTGAAACCGATTAACCTGCTTAATCAACTTTGTTTCCACTAATTTGCCCATGGATTGAATGCAACCCACATTCATTCATATATAAAAAGTTACGCACTGCAGCTTTAAGTCAGATACTGAACTTTCATGAGTTGCATCGCAGATCTTTGCTTTTGGTGCAGTAGTTATTGGTTGAAAGCATCTTGATTCTCACTCACTTGTTTCTATGGTTAAACCTAATGAAACATTAGTATTATGGGGTGTGTGTGTTTGAGGCCAGTGAGTGACATACTCTGGGTTTTAATGATGTGATGTCTTGGCAGAACCGACAGCTGCTGAGGGATCGCTTCATGGTGGAGCTGCTGGAAGGCTCCAGGAAACTGCGTCACGTCTTCCTCTTCACCGACCTGATGCTCTGCACCAAGCTGAAGAAACAGGCTGCCGGGTGAGTGTGTGTGTGCGTGTGTGTGTGTCTGTGTGTGTGTGTGTGTGTGTGTGTGTGTGTGTCTGTGTGTGTGTCTGTGGGCCTCCTGTCCAGGGGTTAGGCTTGTAGCCCAGAGAATATCCACTGGTTCTGATCCCTGTCCTAGGGGGGGTAAACGAGGGTCACTCCACCCAGACAGACATTAAGACTTGTGTCACATAATATCTGTTTTGCTGAAAATAGACCAGTCCCCTTTACTGTGAACTAAACAACCGGACTCTGCTCTGCTTGAAAGAGGTGGTCACTGGCCGCTTGCAAGTGAACTCTGGAGCGGGTCATCTCTGGTGTGAATCCCATCCACACATCACAGGAAGCCTAGCAGTTACATAATGCCATTGTCTACTGCAGAATGTCTTACATTAACCACTTGTGTTGTTAAGTTATATGTATATGCTGTATGTATATATATATATATATAATTTTCAATGTTTAACAATGACCATACAACACCAGGTCTTCACGTCAATATCCATAAAATAACGATAATGTAGGCTATGGTAGAAATTGCAGGAGATTAGCCTTTTAACCCATTCAACTGTTAATTTAACAGCATTTCCGTGCATAAGAGCTTTGTTTACAATTCATAGTCCATTTGACATCTGCCTTTGTGAACGTGCCAATTGGCGAGTGAAAGAAGATTGGGAATAAAAAAACGTTGTCATCATCACTCACACACTCCTGTCCTCCCACAGCAAAGGCCAGCAGTATGACTGTAAGTGGTACATCCCCCTGGCTGACCTGACCTTCCAGACCATCGAGGACTGTGAGTCCACCCCTATCCCTCTGGTCCAGGACCAGGAGATAGACGCCATCAAAATCAAAATCTCACAGATCAAAAACGAAATCCAAAGAGAGAAGGTGAGGCCAATGCACTTTGCAATTACAGGAACGGTACACACATCAGCACACACGTTTATGATGTATTACATTTTGACAACTGGCATTCTCCAGAATCTCTGACTCCACATAAAGTATTAGTGATGTGAAGGAGTTGCCATGTAGAAACACCCCAACGGTGACAGCGTTGCATCAAAATCGCAAGACGAGCTAAAAAAAAAAAAGTACTTGTAGAGCGCATGTTAGCGGAGCAGAAGTGTAGACAGCATGTTGTCAGTGTGTATTACATAAAGCGTGTTTCTGTTGATCCACAGAGAACCACCAAAGGGCCCAAGGCCATTGAGCGACTGAAGAAGAAGCTATCAGAACAGGAGTCTCTGCTGCTCCTCATGTCCCCCAACATGGCCTTCAGAGTGGCCAACAGGAATGGCAAGGTGAGGCTTAACAAGGTCCCATAACCACAAAGTACTTCAGCATGAATACAATCCACCGCGCTTGGATTGGTGAGAGATGCTACCTGGATTCCTCTGGATTCTCTATTTAGTTTTTCATGGGAAACATCATTAGGAATACCTTGTTCCAGGGAGGGGGAACGATCTTGGGAATCGAGGGCAAACTGGCCATGAATAATCTGAAATTGCCCAGGAAATTCATTTGACAGGGGCTTTTTTGAATACCAGAGTAAAAAAATGTACAGTTTTAGGCATCCGTAGTATACTTCTACAGTATACTATACCAGTATCTTACAATATAATATGATATTTTATAAGAGTAATTGAATATTGGTCTTCTTTATTCAAGAAAACGTGGTAAATTCTTTCTCATTCATAAAATCTTTACTGATTCACTTCAAACGTAACAGAGTTGGCATTACATTTCATTATGTGGTATTTAAAAAGGTCTTTAAAATCATTTGAATTGGAGAAGCCTGGCGGTACCCTGATAGAGGAAAGAAGGAATGTCCCATCATTTGACAACATTGCCCTGGAAAATGATCCAAAATGCCCCCCAAAAATATTTCACAGGGTCTAAAAAAAGCCCCCTGGTTAAAAGAAAAAAGTTAATTTCCTACCCTGCCTTTGTACAGTCAATAAACAACTTCTCAGTTTGGTCTCTGCTGCCCTCTGCTGTTGACAGGCATGGTATTACACCATGAGAGTATAATAAAGGTAAAGGACAGTGTATTATCCCCTTATTTCTTTCTTTCTTTCTTTTTCCCCCTCCAGGGTTTCACATTCCTCATCTCCTCTGACTATGAGCGTGCAGAGTGGAGGGAGATCATTCGCGAGCAGCAGAAGAAGTGTAAGTGGCCCTGGCTGCTTCTCTATAAGAGAGCCGGCATCATCATCATCATCATCACCATCACCATCAGTTCTCATATTCCAGTGACCCGCTTGTTGTGAGCCTCTTTTCCACTGTGTCCTGCAGGCTTTAAGAGCTTCTCTCTGACCTCTCTGGAGCTGCAGATGCTCACCAACTCCTGTGTCAAGCTCCAGACTGTTCACAACATCCCAATGACCATGAACAAGGAAGGTAAGGTCCACAATGCATTGCAGACTTTTTTTAGAATTGGATGGAGATTTGAATTTGAATACACCTATAAAGTTTGTGTATGCTATCTTAACCTGCATAACCTGAACACTGCTATCCCCCCCCCCCTACCACACACATAGATGATGAATCCCCTGGTTTGTACGGCTTCCTAAATGTCATCGTCCACTCCGCATCAGGGCTGAAGCAGAGCTTAAGTAAGTGGTTTATTCTCTCAGAAAGTTGACCAGAGATAATCTGACTGAACAGTGTAGAGGTTGCGTGGCTCTCCCTCCCCTCTCTCTCTCTCTCTCTCTCTCTCTCTCTCTCTCTCTCTCTCTCTCTCTCTCCCTCTCCCTCTCTCTCTCTCTCTCCCTCTCTGCGGCTGTCAGCTGGGAGGGCAGCTGCAGGGGAACAAGTGGGATTAGCCAGGGACACTGTGTACAAGCCGCTTCAAATATGTCTTTCTAAAATCGCTGCCCGCTCAAACTAGGGATGATTAATTTCAATGTCTTTTAACCCGTTTTTTTGTTTATCTAAATAATGAAAATCTTATTTTAAATGCTGCAAAAAAGAAGGGCATTTTGTGACCACCTTGTATCGTGCTCATCATGGCTATTCTTCAAATGAATTTATTTCAGAAAAACATCACGTTAAAACAACAAATTAAATTATTTATTAAAAGATGATGATGCTTTGGATGTTACAAATATGTATTTGTATACACATATTGCTTTCATTTTTTTTAAATAAAGATTGTGCAAATTATCTAAATATGTAAAAACACGTTTTTTATTCAAATTAATTTCTTTATAAAAAAAAAAGTCGGCCAACCACACACATCCCTAGCTCAAACTCTTCTCTGTGCTCTCTGTCACAAATGATTCAGTGGCGTGTTTAAACCAGTGTCCACTCCTCCATGTAGTCATTTACTAAAACAGAGACCTTTTATAATATTACATTGTCAGAACATGTCTCAACCAGATGACTAATGAAATGTAACCTACTTTTGATTCAGCCGTTAAAACACCTTGTGCTTGTGCCCACTAGACCTGTACTGCTCTCTGGAGGTGGATTCCTTTGGCTACTTTGTCAACAAAGCCAAAACCCGTGTGTACAGAGACTCTACGGAGCCCAGCTGGAACGAGGTGAGTGACTTTGACATCAAGAGATCTTCGGAATTGCTGACTCCACCTTTTAAAGTACAGTGTATCCCTATGACATTAAGTGTTTAAAATGAAAGCCCATCAGTAAAGAAACAAAAAAAAAACAAGCTATCTATGCATGCTCTGGAATAATGGTTGACTGCCATAAGTGAAAGTCTATTGTTGTGCACTGCGCTGAAACCTACTGTAACCTACTGCCCTTTGCTCTGTGTTTCTCGGTGGCAGGAGTTTGAGATTGAACTGGAGGGCTCTCAGACTCTGAGGCTGCTCTGTTATGAGAAGTGCTGCAACAAGACCAGGCACAGCAAAGAGGACGGAGAGTTCACCGACAAGATCATGGCCAAAGGACAGATAAAGGTACGGACAAATGAGTGCCCACCCGGGTCAGATGCCTTTGTGGATTTCCTAACGATGAAATACATTGACTTTTAAACACGCTTCTGGCATCTTTCTCAACATCGGGGCACTATATACTAAATATATCAGAGGAAAACCCCACCTCTTGTTTCATACCATATCGTACCATTGTAGAAAAAGGAACTTGCATCTATATTTACTGACTCGTTATGAGCCCAAATCTATCTATGTTTAGTGTATAAAATAATGAAAGATTTGGCTGCTCCTCCATTAAAGGAGTTTGTGTCACTGCGCACAGACAATAGGGTAACTAGAACGTCTAACAGAGGGGACTGTGTAGTACAGCACAGGTCCACTGAGTTTGGCATGTCTGTATTTTCAGTGAGAGCCACTAAATCTTGGAACTCAATACCAATTGAGATAAGAGAGTGGAACACCTTTGCTGGTTTTAAAAGTAAAATGAAATCATGGCTGAAATCAACCCAAGCATGCACCCATCATCCATAGATTGTTTTCTTAATGTTGTGATGTCCTGTTGTCTTGGTGTCTTACTGTTGTGATGTTGTTGTTGTGGTGTCTTAATGTTGTGATTTTAATGTCGTATTGTTTTATGTTTTACTGTTGTGAAATTGTGTGTTATTGTTTTTATACTTAGGTTTCCCTTTTTGACAGAGATGTATTACTCTGTTTCCTGTCCAGGGACTACAGATGAAAATTAGCTTATAGCTAAATCTGGTACTGCTTATGTGCTGTGCATTGTCCCTGTTAAATAAACAAATAAATAAATACAGCTCCACTGATAGTTAAAGGGAAAACAATCCTTGCCTATGCGGAGCTGCACTTTCTCCCTCTTATTGAAAGCGAGTAGCTCCACAGTGGGGACTTAGCTGCACTCCTGACCTGACCATGTGACCTTACTTGGCTAATCCCCCTCCCACTGTTTGTAAAAGATGGGGTCATCAGGGTTGCATTAGGGCCACTCTGGCTTGACCCCTGGTAGGCCGTTGTGACAGAGGGCGGATTAGACTGTGTGTTGACCACATGTAGCCGTTGGCATGGCAAGAGAGAGACAAGAGCTCTTTGATCAAGCCAGAGAAGACATACTTGCTGTGTTGTGATGGACACCTGTCAGGTATTTATTAAGCCCCTCTCCTTTCCCTCGCTGTCATGTTCCTTTGTTGAGGTCGACATCAAAGGTATTGAGAGCCAGTGGGTTTAGGATCTAAGGGACTGGCAATATGACACAACAAATTAGCAGTCAAATCCAGTTGTTTGAATTTCTGAGGGTGAGTTTTATTTTGAAAAAAGAAACAATCAGGTAGGCTGTGGTGTTTATTCAATGCTCGATTGGTACTAAGGGATCCAAAGTGTGCCAAGAAAATATCAACCCGACACTATTACACCACCACCATTCTCTGTAAACCCCGGAGATGGTTGTGTTTGAAAATGTATATTTTTGGCAGTTCAGCAATTCTCAAACCAGCCCGTCTGGCACCAGCAACCACGCAACGTTAAAAGTCACTTAAATAATCTTTTTTTTTTTCTCTTGTCAGCCTTTCAACTAACCAATAACGGTGAAAATGCATTGAATTGCTGCCATGTGATTGGCTAATTATACATTTCCAATTCCAATAGGTGTATATAAACATTTTAAAATCATAATTTTAAATATATAGTAATAATAATACAATTAAAATAACTGGGAAAACAGAAAAATGTATTTTAAAAAGCAATGATATTATAAAAAATGTTTTATAGTTAATGTAAAATATTTCTTTAGTTATAATCAGATATTAAAATAGGAAAATTGATTATTTATAAATATAAGAAATCTCCAGCTTGACCTCGTAGAAGAAAACGACTCAGTAACCTGTATTTACCATTTCATGATCATGAGAAATAAAGCTGTATTAGCTGAGGCACGACCTTGTAAGACCTGCTCTGTGTGGAAAACGGGAAGCCACTTAAAGACCTACTTCACCGATGGAAATATGAAGGTGTATTGAACTCTGAGATCCTAAGTAGTAAACATTTGCAAAACTGTTAGAAATCGGTTCCTCCATGGTAAAATGTAGGGTTAGGATTAACAGGACAGCTGGGCCAAGGGAAGACTGAGAGAAGACTGAGGGAAGAAAAACCTCATTCATTATATTATAATAGTGATTTTATAATGATAGAATGCCAGTTCCGTATGGGGGAAGTATTCCTAGAATAGAAAGGTAACAGTTCAGATGAGGGTTATTACGTGGATTTCAAACTAAATAAATATTGCTGCAGATATAAGGGAAAAGAAAGGCCTGGTGTTCAATTGGCACTAACACTCGTCAGTGATTGGCCCTATAGGATCCTTCTCTAAGCTACAGTATGTACCTGAGATGCTAGATTACAATGATCCAGCTCTCTTTGACTGCGGCAGGCGGGATCGCGTTGGTAAATGAGGGTAGGAGGGGATTCTCGGAGCGTTAATCCCCCAAATCCATCTGGCAAGTAGAACAACAACACAAACACAGAGTTAAACTGTGGTTGGCGGGCTGTGCGTGTCTTTTGCTCCTTCTCCCCCCTGGTACAATATGGAAGTGTTAAGAGTCTCACAACGTACAGGCCTGAAGAAGAAAGCCAAAGTTTCATTAAGATTCAGCCAAGATTCAAGTGATCAATGGATGTTTTTCTTTCGCGGATGAAGATGGACCATGCTGCTCTATACAACAGTGATATCTGTGGAACGGTTCCTTTGTTCGTTTAGCCATCGCTCTCTGGACTTTACATTTTAGTGTTAAAGCTATAGTGCGGAACTTCTGTTGTCCCCCCCCCCCCATGAGGAATTCTGAGTCATTACAACAACACTGCCTTTGATGATCGCGCATGGATTTTACACTTGTTTTGCTGAAACAACTGAGACATTTGTGGAGCACCTGCGCCAGTGGGGGCGACACCAATTTGTAAACGCTATATACTGAGAAATACAGAGAGAATCATGTGGAGGCTAAATTCAACTTTTATGTCAACTTGTTTGGCGATGGCTTGAATGTAACCGACGTGCATTTATATGACAAAAGTTACACAGTATAGCTTTAAGGGAGGCTTGTGCCAGACAGAATGAGTGAGTGTAATCCTAATGAGGAGGGTGACAGCGTGGATCAGGCCGGCAAGAGTCCGGAGGAAGAGAGAGACACAGCTCCGAAGAAACACCCGAGCACGGGGGCCCGACTGTGGGACAGAGTCCGCAGCAGTCTGCTCAGACCTAAGGTAAAGCTATGGACAGGGAGAGAGCTGTACTGTACATGGGACGGTGTGCTAGAGAATGCCTTGGTTGTTTGTTGCTTGTTTTGGATTCCTTTCACTTTCTGCTGGCGTCAAAACCCCTATTTGTGTGATACACTGTCTGGGGCTTATCTCTATCTTGAGAGGTAGAAGCCAGCATTGGTTTTATCTTTTTGATTAAAAGCATGACGTAAAAGGAGGTGTAATTTCAGTGGACAAAGCCGCTATCTGAATGGCATTTGATGGTTTCTTGGGTTGAAAGGACACGTTCCATGTTGTTGGACAGGCTCAATGTTTAGCGTATCACGTTACTCTGACTGATGCCAGATCAGTGTTAAAGCTGGCAGTTTGGTGTTAGTCAGGGGAGTGAATTAGATCAGTGACAGGGGTTAACACTACCATATGGCCATATGGAGGTTATGTTTATACCAGGCGAGTAAAAGTAGTACGCCTATTTACCTACACTGTTGACTTTAATTGCTTTATTGTCACTTTAAAGCTGATATGGGGAAGATATTCCCCAAGTTTTCTTTTATTCTGAAGAGAATATAAAACTATTATTAAATTACATATGAATTGAAAATGTGCTTTTTTTTTATGTATTTTCAGCTGGATCCTCAGACGTTGCAAAATAAAGACTGGCAGAGGGCAGTCATCGGCATGAATGGGGTGAGTGTTTTCACCACTACACCACAAACGCCCCCCCCCCCCAAAACTGAAAAGCTTGGAAAATATATCTAATACTGTTTAAAGAAATACATGTGGTGAAAGCATGGAGATTCAACTGCCCTGTCATCATTTCTCCTTGTGCTTTTGCTAAAGTCACATGCTAGCTGAGCTGACATGGACACATAGCCACACCCTGTCTAATTGAATTCCTCTCCTTGTGTCAGATTGAGGTGAAGCTTTCCATGAAGTTCACCAGCAGAGAGTTCAGTCTGAAGCGGATGCCTTCACGGAAGCAATCCGGCGTCTTTGGAGTCAAGATCCACGTAGTGACTAAGTGAGTGGTGTGTGTGTGTGTGTGTGTGTGTGTGTGTGTGTGTGTGTGTGTGTGTGTGTGTGTGTGTGTGTGTGTGTGTGTGTGTGTGTGTGTGTGTGTGTGTGTGTGTGTGTGTGTGTGTGTGTGTGTGTGTGTGTGTGTGTGTGTGTGTGTGTGTGTGTGTGTGTGTGTGTGTGTGTGTGTGTGTGTGTGTGTGTGTGTGTGTCATGCCCATAGTCAACATACCGGTACTCTATATGTTCTAATTTTTTACTAATCATTTTATGTATTTTCTGTGTCTGAATTTTTCATCTGTCAATGATGAAGTATTTCATTGTGAAAGAAACCCCTGCTCCATGTTATCACTGGATGTAGCTTAGGGCTGTAAGTCTTTTTGACCTGTAACAGTAGGAAAGGCACTGGTGTTGCTCATGATATCAAAAAATGCCTTGTTCCAATATAATATTCAATTGTCCCAGTAAGCCAGACAGTGTGACAGTGAGCCAGCTTGTACAATACATATCATTGAATATTGAGAAGTGGGACAAAACAGGGTGCAATGTTGAAAAAAAAAAAAACCCTATATTTCAGCAAATTAAATTACATGTATGTATCCAACATATACTAAGCTACTGAGCTAAGCTTTGACACAACCGCCCAGCTTTTGTTTTTTTTACCGTCATTGGCCTATCACCACCGTCAGATGTCAACTCCGTCAGATTTCCTGTCTGACGGTGTTGACATATTTAACGTTTCTTAAACATAACAAATGGAATTTATCTAGTAGCCATTTGGTTTTTCTGTTGATCTTAGGTGCTAGTATGAACTACTTCAGGAAAACAAAATGATCAAAAAATTTCAGATTTGACAAGAGGTTCTTCGAAGTGACAGCTGCCCCTTATTTCGCCTGATTTTATTACATTTAATTTTTACATAATGAAATGTCTGACGTTGTTGACTTACAGTAAAGTGGTCCCACCACTTAGAATCCTTATAAAACATGAATGTGTTGTAGAAAAACAGTTTTTATTGATATGAGAGATTATTTAGTGTTGCTTTTGATGAAAAAAGCTCTTTTGAAGTACATTTTTAATAGGTTTTATTGCATATGAAAGATTGAAACCTTCTCTGAGGACACACTGTTTTGGACGTTGTGAGAAGATAACAAGTGTCATATATTTGACATAATAATGATACAATTAAATTTAAGGGGATAATTGTGCTCCAGACATTCTATTCTTAATCCCTAATAACATCTACAATTTTAAATATTTTTAGTTTTAAACATAACAGCAGTTACATATGGAAGACGGCCTTTTGTCCCGGTTCTCCAGAATCACTGATATAACACTTTGTCTATTGAGGGAATGGGGTCATCATTTTGAGCAGCACAATTACCAATGCTGCCCCTGTGGCGTACATAGTACAGGCTGCATGTATTTCAACCAAGGTCTCTTGTATTTACTGCATTTCTATAATGTGTTGATTGGTGTGTTAGTAGGCCCCTATTAATGTAGCTTTCTCTGTCCCCGGCCAGGCGAGAGCGCTCCAAGGTGCCCCTCATAGTGAGACAGTGTGTGGAGGAGATAGAGCGCAGAGGGATGGACGAGGTGGGGATCTACAGGGTGTCCGGTGTGGCCACAGACATCCAGGCCCTGAAGGCTGCCTTTGATTCAAGTAAGCATTTCAGTGTGATATGGGATTTCTTATCAAAGCCTGATTTTTGTCTTTTTATTTATTATATTATGCATTTATTTTTCTTACTCTCTGGATTTAAACAGTTCAGTGGAGTGTTTTTTCCTTGTAGCCATATCATCAAACTGAAAGGAAATGGACATAAGGCTGAGAGACAATGCTTTTGGTTCAAGCATTTCTTTTAATTTTGTATTTTTCTTTTTTTACAAATCCAACACTCTTGGTTTTGTACAGCAAATACAAAACAAAGTGAATACTTTTATATCCATGTGTACTGCCAGTTGATGTGATGTAATGTGAATTTCCTATTAAAAAGATGATTAAAAAAACCCCAAAAAAACCAGGGCTGACTCATACTCATACCCCTGTTGTGTGGTGTTCCCCTGCAGATAACAAGGACGTGTCTCTCATGATGAGGGAGATGGACGTGAACGCCATCGCAGGAACACTCAAGCTGTATTTCCGTGAGCTGCCGGAGCCTCTGTTCACCGATGACCTGTACCCCAACTTTGCTGGAGGCATCGGTCAGTCACCAACACCACCTCTTGTGTCACTGGGTCTGGAGATGGATGGATGGATGGATGGACGGACAGACAGACAGACAGACAGACAGACAGACAGACAGACAGACAGACAGACAGACAGACAGACAGACAGATAGATTGATTGATCATACACATAAAACCAAAGTCACTTAAAAAAAACACGCATCTGCATTCAAGATCAATAAATTGAGGTGTGCTTTTGCCTTGCAGCCCTCTCTGACAGCGTGGCCAAGGAGAGCTGCATGCTCAACCTGTTGATGTCTCTACCGGAGCCCAACCTGCTCACCTTCCTCTTCGTACTGGACCACCTCAAAAGGTAAAAGACCTTACAATGAACACAGCATTAAATATGTCCTCACCGGCCAATTTATTAGGTACACCTGTTCAATGGCTTATAAAAACAAAAAGCTAATCAGCCAATCACATGGCAGAAATGTAATGCATTTAAGCATTTAGACATGGTCAAGACAATGTACTGAAGTCAAACCGAGCATCAGAATGGGGAAGAGAGGGGGTTTAGGTGACTTTGAACATGGCATGGTTGATGGTGCACGGCAGGATGGATCCACATTTTCATGTTGTTTACGCCAAATTCTGAACCTGCCATCTGAATGTCGCAACTGAAATCGAGACTCCTCAGACCAGGCATGATTTTTCAATCTTTTATTGTCCAATATTGGTGATCCTGTGAGAATTGTGGCCTCAGTTTCCTGTTTTTAGCTGACAGGAGCGGCACCCGGTGGGGTCTTCTGCTGCTGTAGCCCATCTGCTTCAAGGTTGGTCGTGTTTTGCGTTCAGAGATAGTATTCTGCATACCCTGGTTGTAACGAGTGGTTATTTGAGTTACTGCTGCCTTTCTATCATCTCGAACCGAACCAGTATGCCCATCCTCCTCTGACCTCTGACTTCAACAAGGCATTTTACGTCCACACAAATGCCGCTCACTGGATATTTTTTCTTTTTCGGGCCATTCTCTGTAAACCCTAGAGATGGTTTGGAGTGAAAATCCCAGTAGATCAGCAGTTTCTGAAATACTCATACCAGCCCTTCTAGTGCCTTCAACATTGCCATGTTCAAAGTCACTTAAAACCCCTTTCTTACCCATTCTGATGCTTGGTTTTAACTTCAATAAGTTGTCCTGTCCAGGTCTACATGCCTAAATGCATTGAGTTTCTGTCATGTGATTGGCTGATAAGTTATATGTGTTAACAAGAAAATGAACCGCTGTACCTAATAAAGTGGCCGGTGAGTGTATATACATATCTGTATCTGTTGAATAGTGTTGGTTGTAGCACTAGTTGTAAAGGGTGGCATGCTACCCAATAGTAATGGGTGGTTTTAATAGTACTGCTTGAAAGTTTTTACAAAACGCATACATTGGTTAAAGCAAGACTGTGGCGCTTTTGATTAAGGATCAAGTAACACATTGTTCCTGTCTATAGAGGAAAAGTTTGATTCCTGGGGGAATAGTTCATACTTCTACACTTTAATACATTCAGGGGATATGCTCTAAAATGTGGATTCAGCAAATCTGCACAACGCTAGTTTTTAAAATCATAGGAAAACGCTACAGGTCCATCAAAGCACGCACAATGAGATATTTAAACAGTTTCTAAGCCCAAAGCTATCACCATACTGAACTTTAGGCAAACCCCTCCAAATACATTGCAGCTTTAATGTGCAATAACAGTATCATATACATATGTCAATGAGCACTTTAAATCCCATTGTAACTGCATATGTTAGTACTGAATGTGAGTATATATGTGCTTTTTTTGTTGTACAATTGATATAATGAATCTGATCTGATCTTATCTTTCTCTTACAGGGTGACTGAAAACGAGATCATCAACAAGATGTCTTTGCACAACCTGGCCACGGTCTTCGGCCCCACCTTGCTCCGGCCGTCTGAGAAAGACAGCAAGATCTCAACCAGCTCGCAGCCAATCTCCATGAACGACAGCTGGTCTCTAGAGGTCATGGCTCAGGTAAAAAAAACAAGTGAATATTACTGTCAGGATGTTGATCAGTGAAAGAGTGGGACTTTGAGACTACTTGCTTTGGTCTGATCAGCTTTTCGCGGCGGCAGTGGCGAAGTGGGTAGGGAGGTCGTCCTCTGGAGTGCAGGGTCGGAGGTTCGATCCCCCGCATGTACCCGCCACATGTCGAAGTGTCCCTGGGCAAGACACTGAACCCCAAATTGCTCCCGATGGTTCAGAGAGCGCCTTGCATGGCAGCTACTGCCATCGGTGTATGAGTGTGTGTATATGAATGGGTGAATGTGGTAAGAAATGTAAAGCGCTTTGGGGATGAGAAAATCGGCTAAAAAGCGCTATATGAGTCAAGTCCATTTTACCATTTACCATTTCTCTTGTGTATCCGTACAGGTGCAAGTCCTCCTGTACTTCCTGCAGCTGGACAGCATTCCAGCGCCTGACAGCAAACGCCAGAGTCTTCTATTCTCCAGTGAAGTATAACAGGAACATTGGGGCACTCAAAGCTCCGTTACACCATATGCAAAATGAGACAGAATGTGAGGCTGCTTAATGTGTCAGAAGCTTGCTGAGAGACCATACGTAGCTGGCTGCTTTGCTCCCGAGGATTCCTCATAAAGCCACTAGGTGGAACCATCAACGCTCTGTAAAACTGGGAAAATAGCCACCACCACCACCACCACGACCAAAGCAATTTCTATTGGATGGGGATGCTCTGTTTTACTTACACGCTGACAAACTGCTGTGTCAGCCTCTTATGGACAAAATATGGTCATTCCAATTTTTTTGATTGAATTGAATTTCGAGAAGCATTATTTACTGTACTTTATTATTATTATTATTATCAGATTTTTCACTGTCCCGTTCTGTGTCTCTGTCCCACTGGGCACATTTGCGCCATATTTCTGCTGTGGTTGGAAATGAATGGACATTATTTTTTTTTCATTTGTGTGTACATGTGTTTTTTTTTTTTCTTTTTGAATTTTTTTTTTTTACTTGGTAAGCTCTCCTTCTGTGCCAATGTTTCCCTGCTGATGACCAATAGAGAACATTTCACTTGCCCACACACACAGACACACACTCTTAATTTTGTACAGAATTGAAACGTGTATGAGACCTAAACTGTAGTGTAACACACAGCAACGTGCAGGCATGTTGACCTAACAATTTGAGGTGTTTTGTTTTTTGTTATCCGTGCTATGCAGTTTGTATAGTTAGGACCTTATTCTGTTCACAGGTTATTCCGGTGGTTTCCCTGCCAACTTGTATGTAGACATTAGTGAAAGGCAATTCCAGGAAAAGGGCAAGGCCTAAATCCTCCTTCCTCCCAGGGAATGTTTACTGTGCTACGTGTATCATTTCAATTTTAAGGTTGTCTTTTTGTCCATGTCTGATATGTTTTGTGTTCACCTTTGTTTTTTTTAAAGCCACCGTCTGATTTGATTTGTTCAGTTGAAGTGTGTAGGTGTTGCTTTGTGCATTCCTTCTCTGTGTGGTCCAACCTTTATATGACAGAACCACACTGCTGTAGAAAACGAGAGCACCCGGAGATGATCTCAAATACCAAATGTTCCCTTCTTAGTAAGACCCTTGACGCACACCGATTCGCTCATATCTAGGTCTACTGGTTTTTATTAGCAGGCTTTCATCCACATACCTACTGTTACTTTTGAAGCCATTTGAAAAATACACCGTGTGCTCTGCTGCTCGCGTCGATATGTAATTTATATTTTTTCAAAATCACTGCAAGAATTCAAACACTTGTTGGCACAAAGTATAACCGTGGAGGCTTGCGATTCATGTCGAATAAGCAATAAGTGATTCTTAGGACGAGAAATGACTAGCGGGTCTCATGTATGTATGATTTATGTAAATAAAAACTTGGTTAACATTATTCTTTCAATGCGTAATTTATTAGTATGAGATCAGACATACACAGAGACTCTCTTCTTGTAATGTGAGTGTGCTCCATTAGACAGGGGTGTGCACATATATTTTGGGGGGCAGGGGCTCAAGCAAAAAATATATATTTGTACATGTAAATTAGACTTGATTGCTAGCAGGTACAAACTTCAGAAGTGAATAATGAGGAAATAAAAACCAAATCCTACTGACCTACTTCATTTCTTTTTTTAATGGATAACATAAAAAGTCAGTGTTATTTTGTTTGGTTACATAGTTAAAACAGCGGCTACCAGAGTAATATCATTATAACCCAACTGGGGTAGAGCTGAAGGGATGTGTGCGTTCTGATAAAGTATATTTGCATAGATACTACTATACATTTCTGTCTTAATATTTGATACAATTATATATATACAGTATATATATATATATACAGTATATATATATATATATATATATATATATATATATATCATACAAAATAAACAAGTACCTGTATATCCTTCATTTTAACTGCAGGTCATACAAAAACCTACATACAATAATACACTTTGCCTACATTCCATTTAACTTGTTTGATGTGTCTTCCGCTCTATATAGGGAAATTACTGTTTTCTTGTTTCTATACTTGAACTGTATAATATTATGGCTTTGTTTGATTTGATTGTTTAGTCCATTCCACAAAGTCAAAGTGAAATACACTTGCTCTTAAGAGTAGCTGGTACAAGCAAGCGGTTGTTTTAATGTAAATTATCCTGATGGCAAAAGAGATGAGCAGTGTATATATTAAAAACCAGACACACTTAGGCCTACTGTGTCTTGGCTTTAGTGGACAGGAGGAGTCCTTAGGTGTGTGCCCTAGCCTGCACAAACAGTAAATCAACTCATTTCCAATAATGTCATGGTGAGTTAAAAGGTAAGTAGATATTCATTCGGTTATCATTATACAGCTAGCTACCAAAACAAGAAAAGTTGGAAAAAAAAGTGACCTTATGATCTGTTCAAATAACAGTTTTTGATAATGGGGTAAGACACTGCAAGCAAACATCTTATTTTCTTTACTATTTTACTATTATAACATACAAATGAAGGTCCAAAATGTACATTTAGGTGTTTATTTAACTAAACCCTGTCTGTTTGCTTCCGTATATATCTCCCATAGAGCCATCCTAAACGGCCATTATGTCAAAATTATTTTTTTCAATACTCTGAACCAAAAATCTCAACTTCCAAACCACTTTTACCTTTCATTTAACCTTTAATCATAGGCATACTCGAGAGGTCATTGAGGGGTGACTTACATAAACTTTCCATATTCATTCTTAGCACTATTCTGAAAGTCATTACAGAGGGATTAGTTCATAATGTTGTTAATCGTCTGATTTAGGATGCATTTTGTTTGAAATAATTAATGTAGCCTACCCTTATTGCAAAATATTACCAAATCATATGATGGAATGAATCCATTATCTTTTATTGTCCCATTGACCCCACACTCTGTCTGTCAGGCTGATAAACTGTTGAATGAGTGTCAAAAGTATCTGATTAACAGTGAATAAATGTACCCGTTTGGAAAGGGTCACAGCTTATTCTGATCGGGTACAGTTTAACACCAAAGTGTAGTGAGTAAAAGGTCAACTGCTGTTTCAAACATGGACAAGATAATACAACTTTAAACCTTGGTCAATGTGCCCCTTTCGCTCTGCTCTAACTGCAGGTGTGGTAAGAGGGATCAAGCAGTAATTTGGAGACAATAATAAGTGAACAACTGGCCATTTAAACATGGTGGAGGAGGTCGTAAAGGGTCCCTCCTGTACTGAGGGTGATGCTGAGATGATGCAACCAGAGGAGGGGGCAGTATACGATCCACTGCTGCCAATATAGACAGAGAGAGGGGCTGAGGCTGAGGCTGAGGCTGACACCCGAGACCGATGCTGCTGTCTGCCGTCTCAGGTCTCAGGTCGTGGACCAGCGAACTGCCAGCGCCCGCAAATGACCATTCATCGGACACTAATCAACCCACCACGCAGAAAAACTAGGCGAACCTCAGGTATGAATATATATATTTTTAGCTGGCTATGCTAACATTGATAGCCTAACGATAGCATTGTTAGCACCCGCAGCTTTTCCATTGCTCACTGACAGTTGAGTTAAATGAACGGACAAAAAAATTAACACAGACAAACCCCGCTAAAGTTACTTTAAGTACGCAGAACTTGCTTTGTTTGCTTTTGTTTGTCTTAAATAGCATGACAGTTGCTGTTTTAACTCTGAAACCAGGTTTTTGTTCCCCTGTCAAGTTCGAAATATTCATTCGGACCTGTAGTAAGAATTCTTTCAAAATAAGTCTTCACGACGTAATTGACATTTGGGCCCTCCAGTGTCCACATTGAATTTTGTATTTATCATATGGGTACAATTGTATCTATTATGCCTTTATTTTTAACCTGTTCAAGTTATTTCGCTCAATCTGGTTTTAACTTAATTCAACTTATTTTAGTACAAATTAGTGACGTTTTGCTTACGTGTCCTGCGGTGCTTTTGTTTTGAAATAATGTATCCAAACAGGAAGTGAAATAGCTGACATTCCGTGCTTGCCTGACTTCAGAGCTAACGGGCTACCTGGGTTATCTTCTTGGTTTTAAGTTGCTTTTCGGTCTCTAACATGACAGCTCCGACGGTTTCTTGCTCCACAGAGCGGGGTAGGTGTCTTTACTTCAAAGGTTTGGCGGGAAAACTCTTTGCTTGTGTGGTTGAAAAGACACACAACACAACTGCGGGCTAACGTTAGCCGTGGTGCTAATGTGGGTGTAGCCACGAACAATGTAAATTTGCCATCCCCCTGAGGAGAGCCAACAGTGGACTGATGGTGCAGCTCGTCAGTACCTTTTCGACTGCGTCAAACCGTGCCACAACTGTAGCCAAATGTGTGTTTCTGTCTCACTAAATCTTCCTCCCTCACTCCCTTGTAGACTACTCAAGTCATTCAAAATCATATTTTCTTTAACCAGAGGTGACCACACAGATGTTTTCCATACTTTTCCTGGAACAGCTTGGAAAGAGCACTATTTCCCAGCCCACTCTTTAAATCAAGGTCCAGGAGATTTGACTGATGAGGTAGTCCTCCTCCTTGGCTCCGTCAGATCATGGCTTTTGCTTTTAGAGAAAATATTTTCAGGGAACTCACCGGTCTTGGAAACTTTGCCCCCAAGTGACATTGAACGAGGGGGGGGGGGGGGGGGGGGGGGGATAGAAAGATAGAAGGCAAGAAAGAAAGGTATTGTACTCACAGGTCTGAACCAGACCCATGCTCTGGGTTTGATTTGATTTAATAGAGTATGATTCAATTTTTATGGAAGTGCTCTGCTAGGCATGCCAACTCCTCCACGCAGTGTGTTCGTGAGGTGGAAAGGGAATTATGATTTGCAAATGGACCATAACTCCATAAATTCTTCACTGATACCAATTCTGCTCTTGCTTCTTCCATGGCAGGTTGATACTGCTTGTGCTCCTGTTAAAGCTATAGTGTGTAACTTTTTCCATATACATTTGTGTTGGTTACTTAAGCATTGAAATACTGAAATTGGTGATTGTCATTTGACTGAAATTATAACCATATTATCATAAAAACAAATGGCCAGTTATATTCAATCCAGGCTTGTGGAGAGAGGCAACTTTTTTGGGCAAACGAAATTCATGCTTTGAGGGCGTCCGCCTGCTCTGTCTCAGGCAGACTGGTGCCTGCTTGTCCTTGCACACAGTCACCCTTGTAGGGTCTAGGTTTATTTTTTTTACTGGAGACGCCACCACAGGAAGCTGATGTTATGGCAAGGAAGTGCCTCCCCTCATTCAAAGAACGAATAAGGCATGAGAGCGGGGAAGGGTCTATTAATGACTTACTAGACCACTGCTACCCCCCCCACACCTCCTCCTTCTCTTCCCAGACTTCACTCAGCTGTTTCTACCTCTTCCGTCTAGAAGTCTCACGCTTTGTTTGGCTGCCTGTCTTCATGTCTTGTAAGGGAACACAACACACACTTATTCTTCCCATGGTCAGGCCTTGTAATTTCAGTACTGTACTTCAAGTACTGTAGCTGTACTGTATTTAATCTGAATCAGGAAAAGTGTTATTGTCTTCTTCTGAGGAGGTGTGTGTGTGTGTGTGTGTGTGTGTGTGTGTGTGTGTGTGTGTGTGTGTGTGTGTGTGTGTGTGTGTGTGTGTGTGTGTGTGTGTGTGTGTGTGTGTGTGTGTGTGTGTGTGTGTGTGTGTGTGTGTGTGTGTGTGTGTGTGTGTGTGTGTGTGTGTGTGTGTGTGTGTGTGTGTGTGTGTGTGTGTGTGTGTGTGTGTGTGTGTGTGTGTGTGTGTGTGTCAAACTGGTATAGCTAGCAATATGTCTGTTTACAGAGCCTGGGCTGTGTATTAACGCAGGATTTTTTTCTCAGTCTGCCACACACGCACTCAAAATACAGGTAGCGGTTCATAAAGAGATATTCACTTATTTTTTGACCATAAACATTCTCCAGAATGGAGTTGTTTTCCATGTGTAAATAATTCTGTGGCCACTTCTCATAGCATTGTCTTACTGATGTGATGGACTTTTACTATATATATTTAAAAGAAAAAATGATTAAGTTAAGCAGTTTACAATGACTAACCTTGGCCTACATGTATGCTAGTGGCTGAGAAACCTGATGGACTCTGGCCTTTTCAGCTGCTGTTGGGCATTAAAGGTTTTAGTTCTATTAAAACAAGAATACACCATGATATCATGAACAGTCAGGCCAATGATTTGGAGTCCCCTAGAAAACTGTTTCTCAGCGTCACATAAACAGCATTGTTTGTGAAACAGTGTGATTGGTCACAGATGTTGGTGTAAACTACAGCAGCGGGAGAAGAGCTATGCGTTTGGATTACCATTTCCAAACTGAAACAGAGTGAGTCTGAATGGCCAGTGTGTGTATTAATGTATAGTATTTATTTGCTATACTACTGTATTTGTATATGCGTTCAAATGGGACACACACACACGCCAATCTAATTGCAGTGGATTTGTAGATTGAGAGAGTGAAGGAAAAGGCCTCTGCTGCCCCATTTAGCTCATTTTGCACTGCTGGTCCCCAGGCTGCCATGCTCCCATGTCTATTCACATCCAATGAAAAGAAACCTTGCTCCAGCCAGCAGCCCCTCTACTATTTCAGACATCTGCTTTGACACACATTCACAGCTATAGCAGAAAAGTGGCCAGTTGTTGAGTGCACATGTCAGTACTGAGGAGAAACGCCCTGCTTAACGTAATGCTTTGTGGATCAATACACACAGGCAGTACAGAGTTATGTGTGAAGAGACAGATTTGGTTTGGAAGTATTACACTGAAGGTTTACAATGATTTATATTCTTAAGCTGCTGAGTCCTATTGATTGTCCTGTATCTTTTATCTGTTATTTGCTTGGTGGCATAGTAAGTTTAGCAGCTCTGATGGTGCTTGTACACACATATATTTACAATTTATTTTTTTCTTCTTCTATTGTGCCAAAAAGGTTTTTGTTAAAAAAAATTTGGAAGCCATTAGACCGCAGGGCTTTGTGTGGGAACTGGCTGGTAGACTAAGCTCAGTCAGTGCGTTTACATGCAGACTCATAATTGGATAACTAAACGAATAAGACTTCAACAGGACTTTTAAACTGCATGTAAACACCTTTATCCGATCTACTTCGCACACAAATCGGCACAATAACGGACAAGAGATGTCGGATAAGAACAGCTAGATAAGTCGTTCGTTGTCGGCTTTCTCTCTGCATGTATACAGGGATCGGACATCGCTTATCGGACATCGCTTATCGGACTGTGCTTGTGTGCCTGCGCGTGATAGGCTACACCCATGGCTACACCATGGGTTATTGACGGAAGAGAACCGGACGTGGCTCTTTCAACACTTGTTGAAAGCATGGTTGAAAGGGCTACAGCGCCACCTAGCATAGTGGAGACAGCCATGCATTGGACATTTATCCGATATCTGAAAGGCCATGTAAACTCGGACAAGTGACACGGTCCGTTCGAGTGTCTAGTTCGATATATGTGATTATCTAATCTAGTTGTGCCATGGAAACGCACTGACTGTGATCTAGTACATTTATCTATTGCTATGCTGTATGTTACTGCTGTTTGTCTAACTTCTGTTGCTATGTTGAATATGTTATTGTTGTCCATGTGTGATTTTACTGGCTATAGTACAGTGTTGTCTTGTTCTCTCCCTCTCCCCCCAGGAGGTCATTCACCTCCTACCAGGCCATTGCTTAAATAAGACATTGTTTCTTAGCAATTTTTGCCTGTTTAAATAAAGGTTGATGATGATGATGATGATGAGACTGGAAATCAAACCAGGTGATTTATTTATTGATTCGCTGCATTTATCATACAAGATATAAAGTCTATAGGTCAGGGTAAAATGTATTGACGACTGCACACATGTTCTATAATCATGGTCATGACATGAAACTGAAATACTGTCAGGCCTGAGGTACACATAGAAAATAGTGTGTGTGTGTGTGTGTGTGTGTGTGTGTGTGTGTGTGTGTGTGTGTGTGTGTGTGTGTGTGTGTGTGTGTGTGTGTGTGTGTGTGTGTGTGTGTGTGTGTGTGTGTGTGTGTGTGTGTGTGTGTGTGTGTGTGTGTGTGTGTGTGTGTGTGTGTGTGTGTGTGTGTGTGTGTGTGTGTGTGTGTGTGTGTGTGGTGTGTGAACTTCAATGAATGTTCTAATCACCAGTCAAAAGAAGGAGCCGATATAAGCATGCTATTTTTAAGTATTCTCTGGTACAAGAGTTTGTGTTGCACTTTAAACCTCAGTAAATACAAATAGGGTTAGGGGTTTAGAGTCTGACCATCTGAGGAACATTGTCAGCCATTTTCTCCACATGAGGCTGTGAAGATTGCTTCTTTTGTTTGCTTGTGATTCTTTGTAAACCAACACATGTGTGACACATATTTTTGCTGCTGTTAAAAGTTACTTAACAAGAACATGAGTTTTTGTAAGTTGTGGGCCTATGTTATTATCATTTTTAAACCCTGTTTATTGTATTTTTTAAAGAATACCTTGACACACGCGCACACAGTACTCTACATACTTAAACGTGTGTGGACAGATCATCTGAACAGTAATTGTGTTACACAGCATAGCGTAAATCAAGTATACACAAAGTATAGATTACCAGTAACCTTCCTTGACCTCTGCCATATTGTTAGTTATTGTCCATGGTGCATATCTCAAGAGAAGGTTCATTCTAGATGTTACATGAAAAACGTAATAAAGCATCATTCCCATCTTTAAGTCCATTCAAACTCCTCCTAACTCTCCCAAAGGCTGGGGGGCCAGGGGGCTGTGTGTTTCTGTGGTCTGGTCACATGAAGTAGGTGTATAGCTGAACACTTCTCCCAAGCATACGTCACTTTTTCTTTTTAAATGTTCTTTTAATCAAGCAATCGTGTTTAGTGAAATGCATAGCTGCCTTGGAGGGCATCGTCCCCAAAAAAAATCCATATCGGTCGGGCCCTAGACAAAATGAACCACTTGGAAAACCGAAGATTTGGCCCTAGAAGACAGATTGAAGTATTGGTCTTTTGAAGGGAGTACCTGTGGTTTAGTAGTAGCAGGTTAAACATTGGATCCTGGAAGCATCATCAAAGGAAAGTTATGCGATGAGATATCTCTCCCTCTTCCCCGGCCTGTATCATTCATTCATTTTTTTGCAGTGTGTATTTATTTAACGGAATAACTCAGTTTGTCCTAACATTTATGTGCTTTCGTCAGCATCTCATAGTGCTCTGTTTTAAAGTCTGATGTTCTGCAGCTGTTTGATTCTATCCTTTTCCCCATATATCCAAACAGCATCAGCTAGATTTGAGCTGCATGTCCTGTGTACAATAAATAACTTCATGCTAACTGCAGGATGAGCTGTGCTAAAGTACTTACACTGTCTCTCTCTCTCTACTTGCTGTCATGGCATTAAGACTTTCCACAGCAGCCCATGTGAACAATACAGAATAAAGCCTTCCGTGCTTTTTAGACAAGCTTTTGTTATTTAGTTATGGGGCCGTTTCAACATCTTCTGCTCTCTGCCAGTTCAACACAAGTTTTATTGGCAAAAACTGCTGCAGATAACGCCAACAGATCTTTTCAGGTGCCTTCTATGAAATAGTCTGGGACAATAGTTCTGTATCACACCTGCTCTACTAATTCAACACACGTTTTGATTGTGCAGAGCTGCATTTCAGTTGGGCTCAAGAATTTGACCCCCATTAAATTGTTACGAGGAATGTTTTTCTGGCTTGTTTTAAATGGAGGGATTGGTAATTGTCGAGCTTTTTTTTTTTTTTTTTTTTTTTTTTTTTTTTTTGCGTCAACATGGCACCAAGTGATTTGTTGTGCAAGATGTAATCCAATGCATTAAATTAAACGGGCAACAGACTTCAATTTTATTTCCGTAGAAAATTTGCTGTGCAGTTGCTATCAATTCATTCTGTGTATACATCTCTTAGTTTCTTTTTCTGGGCTGTACTGATCATCAAAGCTTGGGGGGGGGGGAAAAGCCCTGTCTCGCCGATCTGTGTCCGTGCTTAAGGATTAGACCACATTTTTCCCATTAGTAAGTGTATGCCGATAGCAGCAACCACCCACACACAGTCTTTATCGTTGATGCTTGTTGCAGCTGACGGTCAAGTCAAACTCTGAGCTGACTCAAGGATCCCAAACACTGGAGAGAGAGCCCCCTAGTGGAGAGACACTGCTTGGCCTTTGAACGCCTCTATATGTCCCTGTTTATCTTACATTCCTGTATCTGGGGTGGTCTCTCCTGCAACTGTTTTTACAGTCAGCAACCAAATGTAGCTTTATTGAAGGCAACATGATTTGAAGTCCTCACAAGTCTTCATCTACCATTATGTAACCATAAATAAACATTTTTGTGCTGGAATATTCTAATGAAAATAATAATAAACTTTATTTTCTATAGCAAGCAATTCGGCTCAGTGCTTTACAGTGATACAATGACATGCACAACAAGCTTCACAATAGACAAACACAGAAAAGGAACATAGGCATGACAGAAATGGAGTAGACATATGAAGTGGTCAGCACTGCAAAGAAGAGCATTTAAAAGCATTTAAAGACATCGGTCAACAAAAGAAAATCCTATGTTTTCAAGTGCTGTTTTAAACATTTCAACCGAGTCTGTCTCTCTCATTTCTTTGGAAAGGCTGTTCAACAGTTTAGGAGTGTAGCAAAAAAAACGATACCTCTCCCCAACTTTCTTTCAGGTGGGTCAGTATCTAGAATCTTAGGGCTCGTGAAGGAACATAAGGCTACAGTGAGCCTGTGATGTAGGCCGTTCATAAGCCGTTTCCAGCTTTGTAAACGAGTTAAAGGACTTTGTAAAATCAATTCTGGAAGAAACGGGGAGCCAGCGCAGAGCAGCTAAAACTTGGACTGATGTGCTCTCTCTTTTTCATGTTGTTAGCACTCTAGCTACATTAATTATCCCTAAACTCCCACTATCTACAATGTCCTTCAAATCACAGGGACAGACACATGAGAGAAACACGTTTTCTACAAGTGC
Source organism: Ammodytes marinus (assembly GCF_949987685.1). Lineage (NCBI taxonomy): Eukaryota > Metazoa > Chordata > Actinopteri > Uranoscopiformes > Ammodytidae > Ammodytes > Ammodytes marinus. The sequence continues at coordinate 5,546,246 of NC_137231.1, forward strand.
TCTGCTATTCAATATGGTCTTTATATTAGTGTTTGGGGAATAGTGTCGTCTGTGGAAAGAATTCCTCTTCCATGGAAAAGTCAGAGCTATCACTATTTATTGGCTATGCGTCCGGCTGACCGCCATGCCCTTTGTCCTCCCTCCTCTGTGCACAGATTGAGCTGTAGATGTATCGGCAGCATAGACCTCAGCATGAAGAAGTCTGTCCGACCAGCGGCCAGTAAGGGGAGCGGGGATCGAGGGAAGGCAGAGGCCGGGGCTAACACCGGCTCTGGAAAGCCCACAGCCAAGACCAGCACCACTGCACCTCTGTCTAAGGTGAGAGGGGATGGACCAACTAGAGCCCACTAATAAACACTTTGAATTTCACCTGACTTCTCTGGTTTCTAAGTGAATTTTTTTTTTGTGCTTTTTCAGGTCAAAAGCAGTGATGATCTTTTAGCCGCTATGGCCGGAGGGAATCCTGCATCGAGTAATGCTGTTCCCAAGACCAAGAGGACCGCCTCTGTTGGTACCAATGCCAACAACCTAGACAGCAAGCCTAAGACGACAGCAGGTATGTCAAATAGTCCATGCCTAGATCTTTCTTTTTTTGTTTGTTTTAGGGTTTCACCCAGAAAAGTTGTTAGGCATGATGTTGTGTGATTGCGATTATAATGGATAATATTGTTATTTGCAATGAGACCTACATTTTTGAATGAATTCCTAATACAAAACCTAAAAATATTTAAGAAGTTAGCATTGAAAATATAAAAATCAAACTTGTACCCTAGCCCTACTGTTTTCAGAATGACTTAATTGTTAAAAAAAGAAAGAAAAGTCACCTTGAAATATAAACGCATTCCTCCAAAGTGCAGAGACGGTAGCAGTGTGGCACTTCTGTAAACTAACGGAAACATGCCTTGGCCTCCACTCACATGCATCAGTCCCTTTTACTCTGTGCTGTCTCAGTTCTTGATACAGGTTGGTTGTGTTGCCAAAAAAGAACCGCTGCTTGGGAAACCCTGTTTATGTTGTTTGACTGGAAAATGTAATGTTTACCTTTTTTTCCCTCTCACCAGGAACTTCATCGAAACGTGCCACATCTTCGGTTTCCAAGGAGACCAATTCGTCTCGTGACCGTCTCCGGACGTCCAGGACGGCAGCCAATAAGAAGCAGTCTGTGTCGGGGGCTGCAGCGGGGGACGCGGCCTCGGGGAAGCGCTCCCGCAGCCATCTCGTCACAGAGTCGGAGGGCCGCATGAGCAAGTCCAAATCAGACGGGCAGATCAGCGATAAGGTGGCTCTGGAGTCCAAAGTCAAAGACCTGCTGGGTCTGGCTAAGAGCAAAGAGGTGGAGATCATCCACCTGCGCAGTGAGCTGAGGGACATGAGAGCCCAGCTGGGCCTGGGAGGGACAGAGGAGCCACCGCAGCAGGAGGAAGAGGAACCCAGTGAGGAAGAGAAGCCCCAGGTATCAGCCATCACTGCTGCTGACGTGGAGTCCACTCTCATTCTCCTACAGGAGCAGAACCAGGCCATCAGAGGGGAGCTCAACATGCTGAAGAGTGAGAACCGCATGTTGAAAGACCGGCTCAACGCACTGGGCTTCTCCCTGGAGCAGAGGCTGGATGGCACTGACAAGCTGTTCCACTACGCCTCCCTGAGCCCAGACCTGGCAGCAGGCAGTGGGCACAGTGACGGTGGAGGAACAGGGACGCTCACCTCCTCAGTGGAAGGCTCTGCCCCGGGCTCTCTGGAGGATCTGCTTACAGGTAGGGCTGGGGATCAAAACCTGCTTTTATGAAAGCCTCTGAAAACCTGCTCTAAAATGGAAAAATCTAAATATGATATGATATGGTTGTCTCAATAAGCTTTAAACAAATCTGATGGAAAATAAATATTCATAAATATTATAACATTTTGTAAATATAACAGCCTTTATTACTGACCGTGTGGCCGTACCAAACAGTCTCCATGGCAACAGTCATCATTTTTATGATTGCTGAATAGAGAACTGCCGTGATTGGTTCAAAATACTTAATGTGTCATAAGTACAAGAGGATAGCCCGCTCTATCTAAACTGAATTTCTGTAAAGTTTATCAAACTTCAGTGACAATATCTTTTAATTTGGATGGATAAATATGCCTAATTGTATTCAGATGCTTACTCATCATCATGCAACTAAGATCCCAAATGACACAGTGAGAAGTGTTTTGTGGATTTGGGTTGACAGGGGATTTAACAGTTCCCACCCTCTTACTTACAGGACACCAGCATGGAGGCTCTGTGGACAACCTGGACAGTGAATCCAGCGAGGTGTACCAGGCGGTCACCTCCAGCGATGACGCTCTGGACGCCCCCTCTGGAGCCTCCTCCTCCTCTGAGTCGGAGTGCGCCCCCAGCAGGGAGCGCTCACGCAGGGACAGCGGCGGCACCACGGCCAGCGAGGTGTCGGTGGCCTGTCTGACGGAGCGCATACACCAGATGGAAGAGAACCAGCACAGCACCGCCGAGGAGCTCCAGGCCACGCTACAGGAGCTGGCAGACCTGCAGCAGATCACCCAGGAGCTGAACGGAGAGAACGAGAGGCTGGGGGAGGAGAAGTTGATCCTCATGGACTCCCTGTGTCAGCAGAGCGACAAGCTGGAGCTGTACGGCAGGCAGATAGAGTACCTGCGCTCCCTGCTGGACGACCATCACTTATCCTACAGTCTGGAGGAGGACATCAAGAGCGGCCGCTACATGGAGCTGGAGCAGCGCTACTGCGACCAGGCAGACAACGCCCGCTTTGAGAGGGAGCAGCTGCTGGGCGTCCAGCAGCACCTGTCCAACACGCTGAAGATGGCTGAACAGGACAACGCAGAGGCCCAGGAGATGATCGGGGCGCTGAAGGAGAGGAACCACCACATGGAGCGCATCATGGAGTCAGAGAGGCAGGGCAGGAACGCCATGGGGGCGGCGCTGGAGGAGTACAAGGCCGCCGTGAGCAACGACCAGGCCGAGCTCAACCGCTGCAGGGCCCAGCTGGACCAGGAGAGGCAGAGGGTGGTGGAGCTCTACTCCCTCCACACGGCCGGGGACAAGAACGACATCTGCCAGCTGCTGGAGGGAGTGCGTCTGGGCAAAGAGGAGGCCGAGGCCAAGGCCGCTAAGCTGCAGGAGGAGCTGGAGCAGGCCCACAGTGAACTCACCCGGCTCCAGGAGGCTTTCAGTAAGGTCAGTTCAAAGGGAGACATGTAATACTGGAGGCTTCCACAGAAACAACGTGTGAAGCTGTAAGATGCTGAACTGATCTGTGTTTAAATTCAGAGTCTCTGGGTCACCAACATGAGTGCCTTCAATGACTTGACCTTGAAAATGTCTTTTAGTCTACAATATCTTTAATGGCCATTATCGCATCATTATTTTTTTTTCAACCAAAAATCTCAACTTCTAAAGCACTTTACATTAACTAAACTTTCAATAATCCCTTTTTGCATTATTCTGAAGGTTATTACAGAAGGATTTGTTTATATTTTGTTAATTGTCTGATTTATGATAGATTTTCTTAAAAACATGCCAAAAAAGCATTTTTAAGACTTTTTAAATGCTATTTTTTTTTTACTTGACATTGCCAAATATGCTTATTCATTCAAACATTTCTGAAACGTTTCATATCTATGAATTCAAAGTAATGTTGCGCTATTCACCTGCAGTGCCTCGCCCTTAAGACAAACTGTCCCACGCACGTTGCATCAATTTCTCTACACACTCCAGCGTGACACTGCTGGAGCTGTGTTTCACATTAGCGGTGGGCTAATTAGCTGCTATGGTGGCTTGTTAATGAAATGGTGTGTGTGTGTGTGTGTGTGTGTGTGTGTGTGTGTGTGTGTGTGTGTGTGTGTGTGTGTGTGTGTGTGTGTGTGTGTGTGTGTGTGTGTGTGTGTGTGTGTGTGTGTGTGTGTGTGTGTGTGTGTGTGTGTGTGTGTGTGTGTGTGTGTGTGTGTGTGTGTGTGTGTGTGTGTGTGTGTGTGTGTGTGTGTGTGTGTGTGTGTGTGTGTAGCTGGACAGGGAATACAGGAAGTTCCAGGAGCAGGTGCAGCAGCAGATGGCGGAGCAGCAGCGGGCTCTAGAGAAGCAGCGTGATGACCTGCAGGAGAGAGACACGGAGATCTCTGACATGAAGGAGACCATCTTTGAGCTGGAGGACGAGGTGGAGCAGCATCGCGCACTCAAGCTCCACGACAACCTCATCATCACCGATCTGGAGAGTAAGGCGTCTTGTGTATATACCCTTACGTCCACTCAGGCAGGCACACAAAGCAGCATTCACAGATTTGTTTTGTGAAACCCAACATAAAATAGCTGGTTTGAATCGACTGTGTCCATCCCAGCCTTGCGAGTAGAGACCAGCCTTATCAAAAAGTGACCGGGCCAATCAGACGCCGCATTCAGACATGATGTTTGTCCCTTTATAGTTGGAAGGCAGATTCTGATTGGTTGGTGTAGTCGTCGATCTAGAGACCAGCCATATCTCACAAGTTTATTTGCCGATCCATGTTGACTTCAACGACTACATGAACCAACCCGGGACTGCCTTAAACTAATGGCTGGAAAGTGGGCAGGGCCTGGTCTGACAGGAGGCTGGATTGACGACTATATGAACCAAATCAGTGGCTGCCTTCCACTAACGCATAGGCTGGACTCCTCCCCACGGAGACTGGAGAAAGGCCGGACTAATCTCCAGTAGAATGTACATCTCAAATAGATCAGACTGGCCCTCACCAGGCTATGGCAATCCCTCACAATCAAGTGTTTATCAGACTCCATCTGTTCAGACTGACAGGAATAAGTGTAGTATTGAGTCAGTCCGTTCTATGGCCTGGTGGCATTGATACCACACCAACATGACTGTGTTTACTTCCTCTTTCAGACTCAGTGAAGAAGTTGCAGGACCAGAAACACGACATGGAGAGAGAGATAAAGATTCTTCATCGCAAACTGAGGGTAAGAGTGCTGCAGGGGGGGGTGGGGGGGGGGGCGCTGGGCTATTTGAGGACCAGACCACAAGTCCAGTAGTATTTGTTTAGAATTCTTTGTTCCAGTTTGCTTTCAGTGCATTACAAGGAAGGAAGACAGAAAGCCGCTCAAAATTCGGTTGACAGTTTAGGCTCGTAACATGGAAAATAGTACATTTTTAAACTGAATACTGATGGGGACCCGGGTTCGATTCCAGCCCGCGGTCGTTCTCTGCATGTCACTCCCCTCTCTGCCCCATTTCAACTCTGTCTCTACACTGTCAATAAAGCATAAAAATGCCAAAATAATATCTTAAAAAAATAAAAGAAAAAAAGTACTGATAAAAAAAGTGAAGGAAAGCTAGATAAACCTTTTGTTACCACTGTATGAATGATGGGGGTCTCATTCAAATTCCAATGAAAGGGGTTAAGTCGGTATCTTTCTCATGTCCTGTATCAAACTGTACAGAAAAAGCTATACGCATGTTATTTTTTCCTGCACCACAGAGCAGGCAGACAGAGTTAGCAATTACTGTTAATAGGGACTCTTAATGAATGCTAATGTTTCTCTGTGTGTGAATAAGTGAATGCCTGGCAACATGTTCATCATATCAACTTGGTTTCAGATGATGCAGCTTGATCCATTGCCCCCCCAAGTGGCCAAAATATAACATTAGTACTCCTTTAATGAGCCAATTTATCATTATTTAGCCTATTAATGTTCAGCTCCCTGCTGCTTTTGCCTCAATATTTGTGTGTGTGTGTCTGTGTCTGTGTGTGTGCAGGAGGAGTCCATGGAGTGGCGTCAGTTCCAGGCTGATCTGCAGACAGCCGTGGTCATTGCTAATGACATCAAGTCTGAGGCGCAGGAGGAGATCGGAGACCTGCGGCGCCGGCTGCAGGAAGCCCAGGAGAAGAATGGCAACCTGAGCAAAGAGCTGGACGAGGTCAAGAGCCGCAAGTAAGAGACACTGAGACCCACAGGGGCACGCTGACAGCATACGGCTTAGGCTTGGAAACAAAACAGAGGAGATTCAACTTTGTAAACTCTGATACTGAGCATCCAGACCCATGATCAAATAAGAATTCATTTATATTTGATGAACCCTACAGTTAAAACATTTAAACATGTTTCCTCTTATGATCATAAATTACCTGTCGCATCAAACAAGACCTTTAGCGATCATAGTGATGTTTTTATATAGTTATTAATGCCTTTGCCCAGGTCTGATCCCCCGGGACGTTAGACAAAACAATGAACGGCAGGCAGACCGGAACAGCCTGTGTTTATCCAACAATCAAATTTGACTTTGCTCCACCGTCGTCATATTACCAATATGAATCCTACATAGTCGGTCTAAATGCATTACCTCATGGCATTCTGAGGTCTCTATTTTTTTTTAAACAGATGCACGCGCCACTTAGCCTGGCTCCGCCCGCCCGCCTACTTCCGGCCAAATTTCTTTTTTCCCTTCAGTAGTCAGTCTGGGTGTACAGCGCATTTCCCAGATTCTCCGGAGAATCTACAATCGTCCAATCAGCGAACAGAGCGAGTGGCTGAGAACGCTCCAGTTTCAGTTGAATGCTGCGTTCCTTTATACTCGGAAGAAGGAGATTTCCGACTTGGTAGTTCCGAGTTCCAACCTCTCTGTGTTCCAGTGCATCTGCTCGCGAAAGTATGGACGCCTAAAACCTTTCTCGTCCAAATAACTAAACGTTAGGCTCCAACAAGTTACCGTTGCCAGGTACCGGTAGATTCAGACTACAATATGTAGTGAAGTCGGAAATTTCCGAGTTCCCCGTGCAACTGGAACGCACCGCCAGAAGCCGGCTCATGACACGTGATGACAAAACGTGATGCGATTGGTTGGCTAATCCAGAGTGGCACTGGGCACTAATAGTTTTAAACTTCGACAGACACCCGCCTCCAAGTGAGTGAACGTTTGCCAATTACAGCACTTCCAGACCTTCTGTACAAATGAAATGAAGTGCGATGGTCTGGTTGGACCAGGCAACGCGCCACTGGCACTCGCTAAGCAAAGATCTTTAGGACAGCAGGCACTGGTGTCTTACAAACACTACTGCTTTTGTCCAACGGGGCAGCTAGACTCAACACAAACCTAAAGCTCCTCATAGCTACTTTAAATCTGAATTTCACCATTATTGTCCCCACTACATCCAGTTGATTTGCATATTGCACATTGTAAATATTTTTCATCACATTGCACATTTCAATTTAACTTATCTACTTTTTACTCTCTATTCTATTTTATACATACTGTTTTATATTGCACAGAAAATTCCCTTGCAATACTTAGTATTTAGAATGTATCTTATGTAAATATTGTTTATGTTTATCTTATTTAGCTCTATTTATTTAATTTTTTTATCATTCCAACTGCACTGTGGGCCACAGATAAAACCATTTAGATCCTGATGCATGTCTTGCATATATCAGAACTGACAGTAAAATACTTTGACTTGACTTGACTACAGGATATGAAGTGAAATGTGGTGTTTTTCAGGCAGGATGAGGAGAGGGGCCGGGTGTATAACTACATGAATGCAGTGGAGAGGGACCTGGCTGCTCTCAGACAGGGCATGGGGCTGAGCCGGCGCTCCTCCACCTCCTCAGAGCCCTCGCCCACCGTCAAGACTCTCATCAAGAGCTTTGACAGTGCCTCACAAGTTACCGTCACATCAGAAGGTGCTCCATTCTCCTCACTTTTACATCTTGCTGCTTGTGTGCTCAAAATAAAGAGCTGTGAATAACTTCTTATATTCCTAAGTGATTGATTTTTCCCTGAGTTGAACTTTTGTTTGACAATGTAAAATGAATGTTCTATATGTTTTAACATGTATTCCCCATTGCTGATTGATTTCAAGATGTCTTCATTTAGGTCTGCATCAGTCTCAAAAACAGAAAGAATTCTTGATAAAGTATTTCATTTATCCAGAAGGAAATTATTTTGCCAGCCTGTTCCAAATTACAGAAACAAAAAAACAAAGAATACAAAATAAGTTATAATAAAATATAAAGTGTTAAGAAAATACAAAGTGTAAAGTGTTGTCCCACATTCACCTTAAGTATAATGTGTTATGGGAAACACTGGTAAATGCAAAGAAATAGTGCCTCCATACAAAAGAATAGATGGCAGAAACCATGCTGGAATTGTATTTTTTGGAAGAAGGGGTAATCACACCAAACAGATATGTATTCCATTTAATTTACAGGAAGGGACCATTGTGTTCTTGATGACCAGCTTAGTTTTGGTCTTAAGCTCAGCGTTTGTCCATGCAAGAGGGACTACGACAGTCCCATGACCATGGGACTTATAGTAGGACTACATCAGGACTGTATTTTGTTCCTTGTGTGCAGCGAGTCTAAATGTGTTGTTTTTCTTTTCTCTCTTAACGTAGCTTCACCTACCAATGGTGCCAACAGTGCTCCCGCCACACCTCCAACAGCGGCAGCTTCCCCACTACCGCGCACCCCCCTCAGCCCCAGTCCCATGAAGACTCCCCCAGCAGCTGCTGTGTCGCCCATACAGGTACGGCAGGAAAGGCTTTGTGTGAATATGTTGCTTGTGTTCATGTATTAGTTCACATGTTAAGCAGTTAGTCAGGAGCTTAATGTCCATGTGAATAGCAGTATTTGATGTCACTTGACAGCTCTCAAAAACATATTAGATAATTATTGAGAAAAATAATATATTAGATATGAGAGACTATGATTTGAAGGTGAATAACAAATACCGATGTCCAAAACAGCAGTTATTAATGAGCGAGGAAAAAACTGCTCTGGTGTCAGCTTTGTGAAAATGGATTTTCCATATGATCTTATTTGGTTTTAAAATTCTCTTAGTTTAAGAAGTTGGAGAATTTTCCACAACTCAAAGAGGAAAACTTAATCCGTCAGTGTTTCACAAGAATGAAAGATCTCTACATTTTGGAGATTGTCTTTCAACAGCGACAGCTTAGGATAGCTATTTTAGAAATTGATATTGTTAACATATTAACCCAGACCACTCGTGGGATTTGTAACGCTGACATTCTGTTGTTGTTGCTGTTTTCAGAGACACTCCGTACCTGGGTCTATGTCAGCAGCCAAGCCGCTCTCCTCCCTCAGTGATAAGAGGCCCAGCTACACAGACATCACCATGCCAGGTGAGGCAGTCCTCCAAATGTACTTATACATTGGTACAAAGGCAGATTTAGGCACTTAGTCCTTTGTCCTCTGCTATACCTCATTCTCAGTGAAATGGACTGTCCCCCTTTTCTCATGACTAATAACGTCACACTGTTTCCCTGGAGGCCTGGATTAAGGAGCTAGCAGTTGTGTTGTATGTTGACTTCATGTTGTTGTTCATCAAAATACTAGAGTGGACGATAAGAGGGAGATAATGAGCCAGTAAGGCACATACTGCAGAATTTCCCTCGGTTCATTCTCAACAGCAGTGAGTTCAAGTGTTCCATGTGAACGTGCAGACTTGGCCATACCCTCCGCTGTTTCATTTATTTATTTATTTTTTGCGAGGAAGAGACAGCCTTGTTTGTCGGTATTCCCTGAACTCAGAGAGGCTGGAATGTGGCTCTAAGCTGACCCGGTTACATGTCATTGCAGAGGAAGTTTCTTATGGAAAAACACTGTTGCTAAATATGTGACGTAAACACTGCCATGTATCCACACAGCTGAGCACCTTCTCAGGGGAAGCTCGTCCAGCCGACCCCCGTCTGCCCTCCAGAGGGTCTCCAACATGGACTCCACCAAGACCATCTCAGGTTAGACATGCTTTACAAGTTAGATCAACTGATCCTAGACTCGCTATGAACTAAATAAGGCATTAGCTTTTTTTTAGTTTGAAAAGTCCTTAATCATGTCCCCTGTCCCTCCCAGTGTCCCGCAGGAGCAGTGAGGAGATAAAGAGAGACATGTCTGCGTCAGACGGAGCCTCCTCGTCCTCCCTGATGGCTCTGAGTGCTGCCTCCTCCCCTCTCTCCCTGTCCTCCTCCTCCCCCACCGCCTCCATCACCCCCACAACACGCAGCCGCATAAGGTACCACCATTCTCCTCTAGGATGCTACACTGATCGATGGACATGGAGTTTAATGGGCTTTATTTGCCTTTATTCCAGAGAATGTGCTCACACTGCCAGTTAAACGTCAAGTGTCTCTATAGCCTCGTTTCCACTGAGCAGTACAGTTCGTTTGGTAGCCATAGACATTTTGGTACCCTTCCCAACCTTTGACGATGGAAACGCATATAATTGCGGACCAAACCGAACTGTACCTCTCATAGGCCTTTCACACCAAAATGAACCAAGAGTCAGTTCCAGGCTGGTGTTGGGGTCAGTTCAAAACTGGTTACAGCCTTATCCCAGTTATGAACCGGTTGGTTTCACATCGACCGGAGACAGCCATGGAGCCGGCAAGAGAGAAACGTCATGACGTCACTGTAAACGTGTGTGTACGTCACCCGACGCCGCTGCTCTTGTGGCTAACGCTAAAGCTACCGCTAGCTTTAAGCACAACAACAGCGGCGAATACGTCTTATTTTTACACTTGTTGGCTCTCGCTTTGCTTTCTTAAGCAAACAGGACCCATACAGCGTATTCTCGCCGGTCAATTTGATCGCTACGTTCGGTAATTATGTTATGTTTACGTCTCGTAGTAGCGGTGTTTTTAAATATGGCGGGCATGAGGTTTGAGTTGCTCTGGTTGGTCAGGATAATCCCTCCCCCAACCGTTCGCGCAAGCAGTTCTTATCAAACCCTGCTCAATCCTGGGGTATGAGTTCCCCCGGTTTTTACGGCCCGGAGCAGGCTCTCTGGCGGTGTGAAACCAAAACACTGGCTCTAACTCCGAACAAGCCCAGAACTAGCGCCGATTTTGCAGCGGTGTGAAAGGCCTATTAATGGAAATAAGGCTTATTTTATTTGTCAGCATCCTGTGTGACATTACCACTTTTTGCTGTGGTTGTGACTATACAGCCCCATGATGGCATTTCTTACTATATAATCCTTTTGCCTCACTGTCATAGTCATCACCTGTCACCTTTTCAAACCGTGGCAGCTTGTTTGCTCACATGTCTCTTCTGTTCCAGAGAGGAGAGGAAGGACCCTCTGTCTGCCCTGGCCAGAGAGTACGGAGGCTCCAAGAGAAACGCTTTGCTGAAGTGGTGTCAGAAGAAGACGGAGGGTTACCAGGTAGGTTCCTGCTACCAGCTCATCTGATCCCACATTATCCAAAGACCCTGTGACTCTTTTCCATTGGTTGAAGCAGAAGCAGACAATCAATTAGAAAGAAGTGATCCAACTGGTCTTCTGATACTAACTCCAGAGGCTCCTGTCTACACTTGGCCCTATAAGCGTCACACATCCCAAACTCCATCTCAAATGTTGGCAGCCCAGTTGCATTGTGGTTAATGTAATTTGTCCACTAAGCAGGTTTAGACAAGGGAGAAGAATGGTTGGGATAAAAACAACAAATACCTCTAGTTAAAATAAACTACTGTTCATTGTTAGTTAAACAATGTTGCGGACTTATCCTTTACACATAACTCCTTAAAACTCACACATGGCAGCATATCCCATCGTTCTGTGTCACTTTCTTTCTTGAGTGAAATGTCAATCTGGTTAAGAACCTCGGCAGTAGCCCACGGGAGGCGGCTGTGATTAATGAGGAGATACTGGTTCATTCCTTCATGGCAGGATGGATTTCCCTGGATGAAATATAATGATCCAAGTATGTCTTTTTGTGGCTCCACTTTCCATCAAAAGTGACGAGATGAGCTGATGTTGTTGAAAAGGCAAAGCTAACTAAAGAAAACTCTTTCTGGAGAACTACAAAAAAACAAAAAAGTTGACAGCAGTTTTTCCTACCACTGGGCTATGCATTTTAATAAAACTATTCACTTTTTATTACGTTGGAAATGGATCCTTTATGTTTGTTTGGCTGCTTAGTTAAAATGAATGAATTTTGCACAACATGAAAAGCAGGGAAACTTGATTATTTTTTATATAAGTTTGAGCTCATTCTTATTTTCTCTTTCAGTACATGTTGGCAAATCATTTTGTGAGGAAAACCTTAATCTTCAACCCTGTCTGCTGAACTGTCCCTAATCTGTAGCAGCTTTGTGAGCCCAGACTATGACAAAGTGGTACTTTAGCAAAAAGCCTTTTAATACTGGTGTGTGTAAGAGCCAGTGCAGTTTCAGACTACGCTTCCCACAATGCTGGAGGAAGCAACCACTCTTTGAGTAGCTTTTTCTTCTTTAGAAATACTACAGAAGCACAACTGGTGTATTTATTTATAGAGCAAGCAAACAAACTCACAATGTTTTGCCCAAGATGTCGGTCAATAATTGGCCTTTTCCATTATGTCATCATGAGCGACTTTGATCCCATTACATAAAACGCACTTTCTTTGATCTTTACTCCCTGCAGGACTTCAAACTGATCCGCTAAGGATGCTGAACAAAAAAGACTTGCTAGGTGGTTGCTAGGAGAATGCTTTTAATTTGAATTGGCTCAGTGAGAAATATTGGGGTTGCATAAAGTAACTGAAAAGAGCTTTGATATGGTGTTAGGAGAGTGAACAGTGAGCTAAATAAATAACTTCAAGTTGTTATCCCTCATATTGAGTTCTGTTGTTCCTAGGGGAACCTTTGGTGGTAAGATTACATTGCGAAGCCGCTCCTTGGCCCTCTTCTCCCAGAGTGCTGAACAGTGTTGAGTGTATGAGGCCATCGCTCGCGCTCATTTCTGTTTCTCTTTGGTTTCTCCGCGTGTTGATCCATTGTGACTCAGAAGTAATGAAATGTACTAGCACCCGTCAGACAGAGTGAGTCTGTGGCGTTCTTGTACAGGCCTAATGATGCGTTCTATGGTAATGTGAAATCAGTGTTTTGTGCCCCCAACGGAGCCTTCAAGGCAGCGCTGCCTGGTAAAGGTTAGGGTTAGGGCCTTCAAGGCAGCACAAAGGGGGGCACAAAACACCATCAAGCTCTGAAATGATGAACTTATGACATGGCAGCATGCAGTGAGGAGCAGTAAGCAAATTGAGCTTTTCACCAATATTGAAAATTGAGGACCTAGGGCCATGTCTTATCAAAATGCAATACAAATCAAAACTTCCAGATGCACTGGAACACACACACACACACACACATCTGAACTCTATTGTAGAACTATTAAGTCTGAAGTGCCCGTGACCTGAGTACAAGGGAACACACCCTGCTGACTGCTGTCAAAGGCACAGATCTTATCACTCGGCAAAGCAGCAAATACAAGAGCTTTCATCAGTGGTTCATATGCTCAATCACCATTGTTTTAACTCACTCTTTGATAGATAGTAGATAGCGAGTACAACTTAAAAGGGTCATTGTGGGAAAAAATAGCATCCATAAATATCAAACGCAGATTTGATGAAAACCTTTGGGTGGAGTTGTGTCTTTGTCTTTTTTTGTGACGGGATTAGGGTTGTTTCACCGCTCTCTCAGTGTGTGTGTCTTTTTGTGATGTATTTTCAGGCTCCATGACACTATGGAGAGACTATAAACATGCTCGGGCTAGACCTAGAAATGACTAAAATGACAATCAACGGTTGTGTCAAGAGTCACTTACCCAAATTAGAGTGATGTTTACCCCCCCCTTTTAACCCATGTAGGTTGTGGTTACCATGGCACCCCAGGTCCTCACCAGGAAGTGTGCAACATTAGACACTTCCTGTGAGATACTTACCTGACAAAAACACCAGGCTTTTCTCTTGATGTGTACTGATAAAAGCTGCGACAGTGGGCAGCCTGCAGCATCTAGCTACATAGACCCGTAGTGGCTGTTTTGATATCACAGATTTACAGCCCACTGCTAAAGGTCAGATGACAGTTGATGGTGGAAAAAAGATGATACATGTGATAAGTATGAGTAATGCTGATGCTTAGTATAAAATCCCCTGTGGTTTAAATCCATTTTAATAGTTTGCATGACAGCTGAATTTACGGTTGACTATAATATTGTTGAAAAGCGAATGTTGAAAGCCCTTGTAATTCACAGCGGCCAGGCGGGTGACATTCACGACCTGGGATAAAATGTTGTACCTCCTTAGCCTCGGACAAAGGCCCAGAAATTGGTTTTCCAATCGATTTATTGTCCCAGGAGCCGTAAAAAAAAAAAGTTCTGTCCAAGTGAAATCAAAGTTTATACGGACCGTGGTGGCTCTTGTCTTTTCAGAACATCGATATCACAAACTTTAGCAGCAGCTGGAACGACGGCCTGGCCTTCTGCGCTGTGCTCCACACCTACCTGCCCGCACACATCCCCTACCAGGAGCTCACAGGCCAGGACAAGGCAAGTACAGGAAAGCCCCCACCTTTTTAATCTCCCTTCTCATGGTGACTGTATCATTACCAGTTGGTAGACAAAGTAGCGTTCCACTGTGTGACTTTGATTCTCTCTTCTTTCCTCAGAGGAGAAACTTCACCTTAGCGTTCCAGGCTGCAGAGAGTGTGGGCATCAAATGCACTTTGGTAAGCTTTACAGCGGTGTTCATGACACTAACCAGGCAAAACAGAAGAATGGAAAATGTCATTTAAAATAAAATCCAGACACAACTTTAAATCAGATTGGAAAAGCCTATATCTGGATATTAGAGAGGATAACAGAGTTGCAATGTAGAATCTCCACCACTCAATGCCGCTAAATACTCCTTTATGACACACTGTATCATTTGTCTTTCTCTCTCTTCCAGGACCTTAATGAGATGGTGAGCACGGAGAGGCCGGACTGGCAAAGTGTCATGACTTATGTCACTGCCATCTACAAGTACTTTGAGACCTGACTCCACCATGGTCAATCTGCAGCACAATCATCGCTCTCTGCTAACCTCTCAACTCCCCGATGGTCAACTGTGTTACCTCACTGACCCCCCCTCACCCACTACCACTGCGACACCTACTCACACCGCAACCGACGCTCCTCCAGTATTTAGCCACACTCAAGGCAGACCAGAACCCCCCCACCGGGACACACGCAACCACTAGCTTTGTGTAGAAACTGTAAGTCCAAAGGGCTTGCCTGTATATCTGCTGTTACACCCTATAAGACGTGAGAAGCTCCAAGTACCTCTGGGTGTGGACCGAGTATGAACTGACCAGCCACGGGATCCTACTCTACATCATCATTTGCCTTCAGTTCGCATTTTGAAAGGAGCAGTGTCAAACACAAACCAAGTCTCAGTGCCTTTTAACCTGGCAGACAATATTCCTTCACATTTCACTCATTTGCTGGGTGTTGAAGGTGTGTGTGTGTGTGTGTGGGGGGGGGGGGGGGTCCTGCCAATCTGACTGTCAAGAGGAGTCATTTCAACTAGTCACAATGTTTGAGAACGCCATCTCCGACCGACTAACAAACACCTTAAAGTCAGTGAAGATGGAATCCCCCCCCCATCACCACCACCACCACCCCTGAATATTCCCTCTGAAAAAGGAATTCAGACGAGAGGCAGCCTTTTTCTAGCACCAAGTCTTCCACACCTCCGATGGACAAAGTGCCTGTTGCAGGAGACCAGGATATGCGCTCACACCCTACACCGGGGGCAGTGTCTCTCCACTACCAGTTTGTGAAGCTGACGGTGCCAAAATAATAATGTGTCGGAGCCTCTCTCCTGTTGTGGATTAGAGGCTTGTATGGTGATCAGGACAGGATCATCTCATCACAAGCGACTGTTTAGCTGTTCAAGCACAAAGCTATGCCATGTTCTACCACACTACTACGCCTTTTATTAAGCGGCACTCCCACGCTCTCCTTATGCTTTTTTCACTCATTTTCATATCGGTATAACACTAAACTGTTTAATGTGAGCATTCTGCCATTTTGCACTTAAGATGAATTAGGCACATACAGCATCATATCAACTTAACCAAAATATGAGTGAGTAGCATTTAGGTTTTTTTTGAGTAAACGTGTTGTGACGGATATTTATCTTGTGGTTAGGTCAGAGCGTCTTACATTGTCTCAGCCTGGGGAGGTCTAAACAGAACAATAGTCTGACCCAGGGACTTGATGTTTGGAAAATATGCTCGACTTTTTTTGGGAAACTCAGCAGAGGCAGGTTCATAGTTGGAGAAGATACATGATTGTTAGACAGTGCAGTGTCTTAGTTGAAAGGGAATAAACCAGTGGGCTTCCCAAAAATGTCAAACTGTTCCTCTGACATCAGCCAATGTTGCAAAACTATTTATTTTGCGCATAAAGGACAAAACATGCACAAGTGATTAGGAAAATGAATTGTGCCATTAACAAACTAGCGTGTTGTAGATGCTGTGTTTTTAGAAAGGTAGTTCTTATTACAACTAACGATTACTATAGAGATCCTTTGTAGCACCCAATGCCAATAACGTTGTCCGATTCCAGTCGGCAACATTAATTCTGTGGGTAACTCTATTTAGTATTTATAAGCCGTTCATAAACATAACTTTATCCTCATTTAATAATATGTTCAGCTCACCTTATGGGTTACACGGGAAGAGTTACAGTTGTTGACAATCACATCAGCAAACACTTATATATCCACTTCCAAGTACTTCATAATATTTTTACAAATTGCTAAATAAGAGTGGACTTTAAATGTAAGTGTTACCATGTAATGCTGTTTACCATGCCTCCATAGCACCAGCGTTCACTGTATTTATTAGCATGGTTTCCAATCATCGTGGTGAGGTCATTGCTTTTCTTTTTTGCGTGTCTGACGTTTATATGAATAGATTTACACATACACTAAGTAGCTGCACTGAGATAAGCTTTTTGTTTTTTTGTATATCACACTCATAGCAGTTTTAGCCCAGAACACTGCGCGTGACACTTGACATTTCAGCCGCAGAAGGCACGTGGCAAAGTTTCTGGCTCGAGCCTTTCCCCCCCCCACCCCCCCCTCTTCTCCTTTCTGCCTCTTTCTTAGAGGAACACTACTAGTAAGTTATCTTCATAAAGGCATTTTACTGATGGTGGGCTGCTTGCTCTCATCAGATGAAGCTGACAGCCAGTGTGAATGGCAACATCCGAACCCCACTCTTTTTGTCTCAATGTAGAAGCACATATCCTGACGCTCCCAGTTTGCCAAGCCACATCAGCACAATGTGTCCGGCTGCATTCTAAGGCCTACGTCCCAGTCGTGTGAAGTTAGCACACAAGAGCCTGCGACAATGACACGGTTTATTTTTTTGGTGTGTGTACGAGCGAGTGCGAGTGAGTTATTTAATGCCATTTGGAAGCCTTGGTCCCTCCCCCTTTGATAGGGGCGTAAAAGGATTATTATCAGCCAACTGTTTTTATTGTGTTCTGCCTGATTCCAACCGCTGGCCCACACCTGCTTTATTGCTCCCCGACAGGACCGCCTGAGAGCCGCAGAAAAGATTTGAAGGCTCTCCATCCTGGAAGCGCAATGTGTTTGGGTCACGCTTTTTACTGACTTAACGAGGTCCAGCGCGCGCTCATGTGGAGAGATTGATGCCCAAACGGCTAGCAGGTTACGGGAGTCACATTCCAACTCCACATGGTGCAGCTGTGAGGGGATCATGATAATGATGCCATTTAAGTGTATATGGCTCTTTGCCCCAACCAGCATAGCTAATGTGAACAGTGCATTATCTCTTTTTTTTTATTTGGGTCCACCTCATCAAGCTGCGTTCCTTTTTTGTTTACTTGAAAATGCTCTGAGAATTCCACTGAACCTGCTTTAGTTTGTCTATTTGTTTCCTTGTTGCCTTTTTTGTTTTTTATTTTTTTATTTCACAAACCATGCCACATGTTTTTGGGGACTATTTTCTTCCTGATTACACTACTACATGCAGTGATGAAAAAGTTCCTTGGCCCAGGTGGAAGTTGAATGAGTGTGTGTGTGTGTCTCTGTGTGTTTGTGTGTGTGTGAAGGGACTAAGCTACAGTATTAAGTGCTCACTAAGATGATAATCAGTTGTAAAAAAATAAATGCTGTCTGGTTTTATGTTGCTTTATTTTTTTCCCAGCAATAAAGATAATTGAAACAGCCATATTTGTTTTCCTCATTGACGGAAGTGGAGTCACCTGGTTACATATGGTGCATTTGAGCCAGGAGTGGATTTAGTCATTTTGGGGCCGATCGACATCCATTATTCTCGCCCCTTTTCTAACTCATTCAGAAAGACCTTTGTATAACTTATTCTCTTCATGTGAGTTTGAAAAGATTGTTGATCAAACAGTATCAAAATACTGTTTACACTCAGTAATATAAACATTGCATACATTCAAATAAATAAACATTTATTAAACATGATGCCATTTGAGCGTATATATTTTTTTTTAAATACAAAATTAAAGAAAAATAATATATAAACAAACTATCTTAAACATAAGACCACTATGGTTTTTTTATTAACCTTTGTTTATACAGGTATATCCCATTGAGGCCGAAGACTCTTTTGCAAGGGAGACCTGTTTTCCTTTCCCACGTTACCATTCACACACACATTCATACACCGATAGCAGCAGCTAACTATCGACATTCACACGAGGCAAGGTGGGTGAAGTGTCTTGCCCGAGGACACAACGACTATGACACAGGTGGCAGGGCGGGGATCGAACCTCCAACCCTTTGATCATCAGCCGACCCGCTCTACCACCTGAGCCACAGTCGCCCCACTATGGTGTTTTTTTTATGGGCCCTTATGAGCTTTGGTCCCACGCGGTTGCATACCTTTAACTGTAAATCCGCCTCTGATTTGAACAGTAATTGTGACAGGGGGCCACTGACTATTGCAGAGAAAAAAATAATCTGGACAACCTGATTCACTTGCTCAGTTTTCAATAGAGATACAGCATCAGGTGTATTGTGTGTCATCAGCAGATTCACTTACATTCCGCCGGCAGTGAGTTTGAAGTGATCCGCCCATGGAGAGGAAACGGAGGCACAATAATACAGAGAATGTTTTATAAAGGAAGGGTGTGTGTGTGTGTGTGTGAGAGAGAGAGAGAGAGAGAGAGAGCGTCTCATCTATCTGAAGTCATTCTGTGAAGAAGCGGTTGTATCTCGCCTGATGTGAGTTGGAGGAATGGGAATTGGTCAGACTTTCAATGTGTTTTGATTCCCTGGACCTCATCAGCTTGAAGAACTGAAATTCATATTTGTCTCTCAAATCCCCACTTTTGGCACATAGCAACTTTTATGAAGCGCGCTTATATCACCTCATCAGAAAAGGCGCTATCCGAGATCAAAACTCGATATTTTTCATACGCTACTCGTTGGAAACCTCAATTCTGCCTGAAGAAAAAAAGGTGAGTCATTTTCATAATAGGTGGCCACTAGCCTATAATAATGAATACAAATCAATTAAACGTTTTTTTATTTTTATTTTGAATGTTCTGCAAGGTATTATTAGGCTTGGGTTGGACTGCACTTCAGGCATGTGATGTTAACATGTTGCAGGGTGACTTTGGGCTGTCTTTGTAACCTACGTAACGGGAACTAGTTGTGAGTGTGAAGCATTTGTGCTGAATGTGTGGGTGAGGAACGCGGTAAAGACAGTGATGTTCGGTACAAGGTGTCCTACTCTGGGGTGTTCGGTTTCCCATGCAGGAATCTACCTGCTGCTGATCAATGTGCACTTGCATTGTCTCTGTACCGTAGCCAACTGATGTGTGTGTGTGTGTGTGTGTGTGTGTGTGTGTGTGTGTGTGTGTGTGTGTGTGTGTGTGTGTGTGTGTGTCTGAGTCCATATACAGTCTCCTGCTAAGGAATTATGGGGTGTGTGACTAGCCTACTTTTACCACAGTGATAGCCTACATCTCGTCTTCCACCTGATGCATTCTGATTTTCTGGCACACTTCCAAACATATTTACAATTTTGTGCAAAAACAGACTTGCCATAAATTCAGTCATGTAAGTATAGGCTTTCTACTAGGCTTTGGCATGACAGGTGTGGTGCCTAAAAGTGATTTCCATTCAAATAAAAAGGTATTTCAGATCAGGTAAAATGGACTGGGTTGGCTCTAATCTGTCCGACATATTCTAACATATTTAAAATAATGCATATGCATAAGGATAATTGCAAAGGTTTATTTTCTTACAAGCCATCCATAAATCATGTCAATTACAGCCGTTTGCAAATCTAAGCAAGAAGATTCCTTAATCACGTTAATGTCAGGCCTGATCAGCTATAAACTGCAGACGTGATTAGGATTATTATGTGACATTTTATTCTTAAAAAGACATATCTTTGCTATCACAACAGATACATAGTTATGTATATGTGCATATTATGATTGATCCTGATCAAAGCAGCTGTATAACTGGACTGAAATCACTTTTTTTGCTACGACTCCTACCAAGGATGTCAACCTAATTGTTGGTTGGACTGGGGTGCAGAGACACTAGCCGAGACAGTACTGGATTCAAGGTTATTAACAAAGGGGAGGGAGCGGGCAGGCAGGCGGGCGGGCGGGCGGGCGGGCTGGCGGGCGGGCGGGCAGTCAGGCAGGCAGGCAGGCAGGCAGGCAGGCAGGCAGGCAGGCAGGCAGGCGGGATCCAAGAGTGTGAGCTGGTAAGGGCTGCTGGAGCTGGTGTCAATAGTCAGGCTGGGAGAATGTGTGAACAGAGTTTACAATCTGGCCAAGTCTGGAACGTTGAGGGAAAGGGAGAGGGACTAGGAGGCAGAGGGCATGACATCACATTGAATGTCCATCAGTGTGTACAGTGAAGCTGGGAGATCTGCTTTCTAACTGATTGGGGCAACATCCACTTACCTAACTGGACCAAACATTTAAATCATGTATCTGAATACAAACATACTTCTTACTTATAAATGTTTGAGTCAAATGGATGTCCTCAAGCTGCTAATATGAACCAAAGCCTGATCTTATAAGAAAGACCTCACATCCCCCCTTGTTTTCCAGTGTGGGTCCCTTGAGTTCCTGGGATGCGTTTTCATCATCCCCGTTTCATCACAGCTTGTTGTTGCAGGATGCAGTCTCTACTAGCATGGGAGAATCCCTGCCTTAAGTTTTTTTAGAGATTCATTATTTCCTTTGCCGTCCTCTGGGATCTTTTAGTTGTTGGACGCGGCACTGCTGCAGAAGACATTATAGACACAACAACACAAACTTCTTCTTCTCCGACAGGAAAATAAACTACTGATAACTATCGACGTTGAAATAACACGTGTTTGGTATTAATATAAAGGTCTCATCCAAAACCCTTAGGGAGAAAAACCTCTGAGACTTTGAGAGCAAAGACCTCGGTGTTCTAGCACAGCTGTTATCTCCACAAAACTCCACTCAACCCCCGAGAAGCATTCCCTCTGAGGGAGTTCAGCACTCAGCGTGGAAACAGCAGATATCAGTAACCCTGCCTTCCAATCCCCATACTTCCACACTATTTAGTATGCCAGAAAAAAGATTTAGGATGTCCCAATACATGCACGTCAATTGTAGTATGCTGAAAATACATAAATGCCCCACTAACTCCAATAGCATTTTGGAGTATTCGTCTTTATTTTAGACATTTCTTGACATATTAAAAATAAAATCTTCCTTATATGTTTTTTTCTCTCTCCTGTGGCCCTTAAACTCTTTTGTACTTTAGTATGTAGTGTAGTAAAGAAAAAGTATGTGATTTGGAATGCAGGGTGATTAAAGCCTTTCATGGCTGAAGGTTCACAGATACCAGGCAACCTCACACTATACGCTGGGATTAACTCATTGATAACATGCAAACTAGGGGGCGATTTATCAAATTTATCAAGCCACCTTTTACAAATGAACAAAACAAGCACTACGCGATCATAGATCAAAAACAGTCCAAGTCCAGGAGGTTTCGTAGGATATACTCAATGTTCCCTGATGGAGGGAACAGAGGTACAACACACGTCTGAGTAGAAAAGGCTTGGCATGGTCTCGGCGATGTTTGTCTGATGATGTATTGTGTGCAGATTTGGATAATTTCAAAGTGCTGAAGAGCTAATAGGAGCTCTGAGAGTGAACTACATCCCCGGAAAAAATTAAGAGACCAGTCTGAATTTTTCCTAAATCTTTATTTCTACATTACTTCCAATATTGTTATGGTGAATTTGGTAGACATGTTGTGAGTAGTTAATATTATAAAATCAAAATGTTCATTTTACTCAAACATATGCCTCTAAAGAGTAAAACAAGAGACACTGAACATTTGGAGTGGTCTCTTAATATCAATAAGTCAAAAGATGCTAGAGTATTGATTAGTTCAGCCTCTGAATACGGAAGCCCTAAAGGGACATGACTGTAGTTTTTTTCTGTAACGTTTCTGTTAGCCTATGTCTTGTGATCACGAGATATTTTTCTCGTGATCACGACACATACAAATATATATTTTTAAAATATATATATATATATATACAGGCATGTCCTTTTAGAGCTTCCGTACCTGAACACTTGGCTTCACTACTCTAAATATCTGTGACTAAATGAGAAAAAAAGCAAAGGTAAAAATGTGGAAAAGAAAAAACAACTAACCGGTTTCACCAGAAATGTGTGGGTGTGGTTTAATCACCTTTTGACTGACAGTGCTGGTGACACTAAAAAAGAACAAGTGTTGCTTCATTCTGATACTTGACATCCACCTGAGTCCTGCCCACTTGAAACAGTGTGAAGAGCTCAGATGAAATATCAACCAGGATCAACGAGTGTGTTCAGAGTCTAAGAGGATGATTCAGGACAGTTATAGGTCTGCATGTAGCAGTACACATGTAAATGAAATACATTTTTACTTAATTAGTTTGTTAATTAGTTTTTCACATAAATTCAATGTTGGCTCACCTAAACGAGTTCAGACTTTGGTGGATTTTATACCTTCTGCTGTACGTCCAGGTTGTTCCTTAGCAGTAGAAACCTGAAAACTGAAACATTTCTTGGGCCCTTCTTGGGATTTTCAGCCATGAATGCTGCCATTCTGAGGAATACAAAAAGAGTTTTGTGGCGCTTATATATATATAGGCTTAATCAACTTTGTGTTAACTCGATTGGTTATGGCTTGAATGTAGCCAACATTCAATTAAACTAAAGCTTTAATAAGTCTGACATTTTGGCAATCACACTGCTCGGACAAAATCACACACTCGTAGTATTTCATTGGACCATCTTTAGCTGTGATTATGGCACCTATTCGCCGTGGCATCGTTTTGATAAGCTTTTCTTTGGCACATAAGATTGCTGACCTGACCTGAATCAACCCCAGATCATACTGTACACTGCCCCCACAGGCCTATCACTCTGGAACAGGGTCAATCTGGACTCATCAGACCACACAACACTGTTTCCATTGCTCCAGAGTCCAATATGTATGCTCCCTAGCAACTTGAATCATTTTCTCCTGATAAACCCCACTGATAAATGGTTTTCTTAAGGCTACACAGCTGTTAAATCTCATTCCCTTTAGTTCTCTTCGCATTGTGCATTTTGCAATGCTCTTACGTTCACTATTTAACATATACTGTAGCTGTAAGTTCTCCTGTTGATTTCTTACGATTTGATTTAACCAAACGTTTAAGTGATCTCAGATCAAGTTCATTCAAGACTTTTTTACCAGCATTACTTCCATATTGATGACGGTTCACCACTATCCTCCAGGTTTTAATAATGTATTAGACTGTTCTTCGTTACATTTTAGTAGCTTCAGCTTCTCCTTAGTAGTTTTCTTTGCTTGATGCAGGCCAATAATTTGACCCTTCTGAAATAGAGAATTTTTTTTCCACTATCACAGCATACAGTATGTTTTCTCACATGGTTGTTTAAGTGATAAAGACGCTATTCACTTCATCAGTTAGGGTTGAATAACTTGTTGCCAACTGAAACATATTAATCACTGCAGTTTTTATCCGATGGAGGGCTCTTACGTGTTTGCCTGGTTTTTGTTGGACCAGGCAGTGTATACACATAACTGGTTTTATGGGATTATTAGTAAAAGTTACAAGTGCGGAAATAATGACTTATTTTTAGAACACACACCACAGCCTGTTTGACACATGCCCTGCAACACTTCTCGCCTGCTCCAGAACAGACAAGATGCGTGTTGAAATTCACTTCCTTCGTTGGTAAAAAAAAAAGACGTTTCCTCTTTTTTCACTTGTGCACCTCTTTATCTCCACAGCGACACACTGCTGGAGCGATGGGCGTTGCTGGCATCATCTCAGCCCCTCCACAAGTCCGTGGGAAAAAGCCGCTGAGGGGAAGGACCTGAAGAGGACAGAGGAGAGGAGAGTTTTCTCATCAGGGAAGAGAATGGAGGCCACTGTGTCCTGTGTGTGTGGGCTCCAATCTGAGGTCCAGTAAGCCCTTCTTTTCTCTCCGGCTGAGCAGGTGTGTGTGTGTGAGGGAGTCATCTGGTGCAGCCTTCTTCCTCTGTGGTGGAGGTCTGTGGAGGTGAGGAGGCCTGTTGTAGCTCAGCTGGCTCTGCAGGCTGCAGCGATGGTGGTTGAGGCGCTTGGTCCTGCCTCCTCTTCATCATCATCGTCCTCAGTGACCCCACAGCGTGTCTCACCATGGACTTCTCTGTGGCCGGCGTGCTCTACATGGTCCTGGAGCTGCTGATTGCTGTGTTCTCTGTGCTGGGCAACGTGCTGGTGTGCTGGGCCGTGTGCCTCAACAGCAACCTGCAGAGCATCACCAACTTCTTCGTGGTGTCGCTGGCGGTGGCGGACATCGCGGTGGGTGTCCTGGCCATCCCCTTCTCCATCGTCATCAGCACGGGCTTCTGCTCCAACTTCTACGGCTGCCTGTTCCTGGCCTGCTTCGTGCTGGTGCTGACGCAGAGCTCCATCTTCAGCCTGCTGGCCATCGCCGTCGACCGTCTCATCGCCATCAAGCTGCCGCTCAGGTCAGTGTGGCCCACAGCACGAAAACTCTTATTTTTTTTTTTTTTCCGATTTTTTTTATACTCTTAAAGATGGAGTCAGTGATTTTGAAGAATGTTGTCAGAATAACTTTTTTGTTAAAATCCAGTGGTTATACTCAGCCCTAGGCTCTGTAAACGGGCATGTTGCTAGCTATGGTGTGCCCCCTTTGGTTACATACCAGATGACAGAGCCGTTTTTTCAGTGCACTGCACACACAGTACGTACAGTTAGCGTATTGTGAGGAGATTTTGACAACAAGCGTTTTCCAGAATCGCTGACTCCACCTTTTAAGGTGAACTATGTGACTTTGGGTGTGTCAATGAAGGGAACATTTTCTTATATTCTCATAAACTTCATAAACAAACTTTCATCACAGGAAAATGGGATCTCTGGAACAATGTTTGTACAGTCCCATAATTGCCTCTATATTAGTGAGTTAAACCATGCAGAATTCTAGTGTTGTGGTGTAGATACTTCTTATGCAGTTGGAGGAGAAAAATAAGATGTCATGGTTAATACATCACTCATGAAGGCCTTATAGATCAGTTATACGCTGTTAATAAGACATACTTTCAGATTCCCCTGTTGAGAAAAAAAAATGTATTAATGGTTTACAAACAATTACGGCAGCATTATTAAGAAATAGAAAAGTTAAAAACCACCACAGGTTTTCATCTTAACCTGGCAACCCAAAAGTTGAAACGCCCTGAGTAGTGTCATTAATTATTGCCAACAGAAAGTATTAGTAAATTATCTAACCAAGAACAAGAATACTGGTTACATCTTATAAAGCATTTATAAATGATACTTTACCAAGTGGCTCCAAGATGTTCTGAAGCTTGGGAGTAAGTAAAAGCGCGAAAAGTGCATTATTTAATATTTTTTTAAACAGAAACGCATTAACTTCCTTGACGTCTTTTTATTTCTCTCTCTTTCCAGTGTCACATTAAAAACATATTTCATCTGTAAAAATGTGAGCCAGAAAGTCTTGGCTGATTATGCGTGTGTCCAAAAATGGTGTCTCCCAAGAGGACCGTGTCCCCCCCTGGAGCAATCGAAAGATTTGTTTTGCCCATAACTGATTAAACAGACTGTGCTATTCCCCCCCCCCCCCCTCCTGTCATTGTACTTTATTACTTTACTGTAAAAGCACACCAGCGCTCGTCAGGGCCATTTATGTTGAACGTTTATGTCCAACGTTGGCTAAGATTTAGCAATGGAATTAGCTTTGGGACGATAGACATTTACCCTGTCGCCTTAATGTGAGCGCTGATGCTGTAGCCCATCTGTGACCTCACAACATAGCCCACGTCAGAGCCACATCCAGCTTGGCCTTCCTCTTGTCATGACTCAAGCCGTTTTCACACAGCCTCCTTCCTCCTGCTGATGATACACTAAGGGTTTATCTGCCTTTTTTCTTTTTGCATCCCCAACAGTATGGCTTGTTTTCGCAGTGTTAACCTTTGCACTTCAACATTTCAAGAATGTGTTCGGAGAAAAAAAGAAAGAAGCCAAACATGTCAGCTGCTCTCCCACACTGTTCTACGGGAGATGCTCAAAATAGATTATTTTCCTTTGAGGAGCCCTGTGGAAGACTTTTGTTTACCCTGTCTCTTTTAGTTCCGTTCTTGTGGCTTCCACGGAACAATAAGCAAATTGTAAGTCATATGCTGTTGTATACAAAAGATGAATAGTTCCAGTGAACAGTCTTGTTGTATATACAGTAGCACGAGATAGATACAGAACAGACACTACGTTCCAAATCGCATACTCTTTCTTTTTTACTAAAGCCTACTACATACTGCAGCACATGTCTATAAAAAGTATGTACATAGTTTTCATGCAAAATGCAAATAATTTGGACATTAAATTTCGTCGTAACATTGCATCTTGAAATTGACCCCTTTGCTTATTTATCCGTCGCATTGCTGTTTTTTTTTATCTTTCTGTGATTTCACTTCTTCTGCGCAAAAGTACGGGCAAAAAAGCATACTGGTTTGCACACTGCAAAATAAATACGACCTGATGTAGTAGGGCATCATGGATTAGGACATCCTAAATATTTTTCTGCCATACTAAATTGCAGGGAAGAATGGGTATTGGAACGCAAGGAAGGGACTAACAAAGACTCTTGATCGTATCTCCCTTATCCAGGTACAACAGCTTGGTGACAGGCAAGCGGGCCCAAGGCATCATCGCCATCTGCTGGGTTCTATCCATCGCCATCGGCCTGACCCCCATGATGGGTTGGCACAAGCCCGTGTCCGACAAAGTGTCTGAGGACTGCCCGCCCGGCCTGATGCCCTGCCTGTTTGAGGAGGTGGTTGTCATGGAGTACATGGTCTACTTTAACTTCTTTGCGTGCGTGCTCATCCCCCTGCTGCTCATGCTGGCCATCTACCTGTGCATCTTCATGGCCGCGCGCCACCAGCTCAAACTGATGGAGGTGAAGGCGGTGCACGGGGAGAAGTCCCGCTCCACCCTGCAGAAGGAGGTCCAGGCGGCCAAGTCTCTGGCCATCATCGTGGGGCTGTTTGCCGTCTGCTGGCTGCCCCTGCACATCATCAACTGCTTCACCCTCTTCTGTCCCAAATGCGAACGCCCGCCTCTCTGGATCATGTACGTGGCCATCATCCTCTCCCACGGAAACTCTGTGGTCAACCCCTTCATCTACGCCTACCGCATCCGGGAGTTCAGACAAACCTTCCGTAGGATTATCAGGCGCCACATCCTGGGCCGGCAGCAGGAGGCGCGCTTTGACAGCGGCTGCAGCAGTAGCGCGCGTCACTCCACTCACACCAGCATCACAGACTCCATCAGGCTCACTGCAAAGAGCCTCAGCTTTGACCTGTTCACTGAACACAACAGCAGCAGCAGCGGAGGCAGTGAAAGCTCCTACCGCTGCCCCACCGACATCTCTCCCATAGGGGGCGGCCTGGTGGCAGTGGCCCACCCTCCTCTGACGGTGGTCATCGCCCACTGTCCTAAGATGGGACTTCACTGTTCACTGCAGGCCCACAGACAGACTGAGATCCCCATAGTTCAGCATCTACAGCAGCATGACTGAGCAGAAGTGTTGGAGGATAAAGACAATCGGAACCCGGGCTCTGGACGGGTTGCGTCAGTTCGTCTGTTCGTTAAGCGGGACAGAAAGAGTTGCCTTAGTAGTGAGTTGGTAAAGGTGTCCTGAAAGCCTGCGCAGGACAGGACAGGACAGGACAGGACAGGACAGGACAGGGTGTCAAAACACACTGGGAAAACAGAAAACAGGACAATGAAATTGAACTGAGATCGCCTTTATCACAAACTGTCTCTACTATTTAAACACGGTGCCTTTTTAATTTAAACCAGACTGCATTCAGCGATTCTGGAGAACCTGTTGTTATGATCGACTACTGTGTCTTTATACTTTCACAGCCAGATCAACACACAAGGACATAAGGACACAAAGTGACTCTCTTTGGTATTACAACATTTCCCCAAAACCCGTAGTGTGTTACATGTCGATTGAATTTGGGTATTTTTTATTAAAGGTGGAATCAACGATTCTGGAGAATGCTAATTGTCTAAATCACTTTCATCAGAATCATCGAATATCTCATCACGATCCGCTACCTGTCCGTACTGTGTAGGTACCTTTGTAACATAGAGACCATGGCTAACTGTTACCACCTGTCTTCATGTTAAGCTAAGCTAACTGGCTGCTGGAAAGTTATACTATTCTTGATCCAGTCTCTCTCACCACTCTTATCAGACAAACCAGGCAGCTTTTTTCAGCAAACAAAGCTCTGATAAAACCCTTTGTACACTTCCTGCTCACTGTGACAAAACGTTTGCCAGAATTGCTGACTCAACCTTCATAACACACATGACCAGAAGTGGTTTCAATCTACTGAGCGCCTGTAAGTTGCATAGACAGCGCAACCCAACCTAGTTTGCAAAGTTCACGCTCATTTTGCAGCATTCTTCACACCACTCAGATAATTCCTTTTTTCTCGCATTGTGAATCAGAGATTTACGTGTACTCCGGTATGAAACCAATGGGCTCCATTTGGCTCCCTTTAGGCCACTGCCGTCTCTAATCGGACAAAACAAAGACAAGTAGACTTTCTCCAGGGACAGATTGGTCCATGTTTGTGTGATTACCAATGTAATGTTCCCCAGTTTTAAAGGCTAACAGCCCCGAAGCTTGACAATGCTAAAATGTATTCTAACAGATTTGTGTTTGCTCAGTGTGACAATGTGACTTGACTGTGAGCTTATTTAAGTTGTGTTCATGCAGATGTTTGACCTCTGAGATAGTTTGATGAGTGATGGGATGCGGTTAAGAAGAGGACTGTCAATCATTTTTTTGTGTGTGTTTTCCCTCAATGAATATGCCCCGAGTCCAGTGCAGCTATTCGCCTTATGTGTCTCACGAGCAGGCAAGCACAAGGTACTGTCTTTAAATAAATCATTTGATATGCTCAAAGCAGTGTACTTACAGTTTTTTTGCATTCAGCAATCGCTAGAACATGTTCACCACTGTTCCAGTATCCAGTAGCTGTAGAGAAAACGGCCCCAGGCTTCTCATGGGACAGACTCGTGTTTCATATCAGATCTGGCAACCCTTATAGAACTGTGTCACAGATCTACTCAGCTCGTTCCAGGGAAAAATGGTTAGTTAGAGCAGTCAACTTATCTTGTTTGGAGGTCTTTAGTTTCCCAAGCTTTCTTCCCAATCCTCCAGTGAGTTCAGGTTACAGGGTGCAGGGCTCTCTTCTTCTTTCTGAACCCTTTCCCCCAGGGGCCTTTAGATGCTTTATTTAAAGACTGACCACAGATCAGCCTCCCTGGTCTTTGTGCTCTGTGTGGCAAGATCTTGTGCCTATTCAGCTGGGTCATGTCGAGGTTTTCATTCAAAGGATTATATAATGAGAAAACGGAATTTGATATTGTGAAGGAACCATAAATGTATGTTATGGTTTAGATTGTGTGACATTTCAGGAAAATTGCTTAAAGCTATATTGCGAAACATTTTACATTTGAGCCATTGCCAAATGAGTTGACACAAAAGTTGATGACGCCTATCACAGAACTCTCTCTCTGTATTTCTCAGTGCGACAGTCTTTACAAACTGATGTCGACCCCCGACACTGGAGCAGGAGCTCAGAAAAATCTCAAAAAAGTGACCAGGAAATGTTTCAGTTGTTGATTCTACTGCTAAGAACAAAACCTGGACGTACTGCCGAAGGTATAAAATCTACTATGCGTGATAACCAAAAGCTTACCTCATGTAGATATGCTGACAGTTCTGTTTTTTTTTTAGAAGTAACGCACCGTAGCTTTAGATTAAAATGCATCGAGGCCGAGTATTAGAGTTTTTTAAAGATTGATACCACGGACATTTGACTTAGCTTAGCATAAAGCTAGCCTGGCTTTGTTCAAAGGTAAAACATCGACAAGCACCTCTGAAGCTCACTTAATTAACATCACGTTCTCATCTGTTCAATTTGTAAAAACAAATACAACTGAATTTGTGGTTTTATGGAAGATTATGGGCCAGACTATTTCTTGACTGGTCAAACCTATAGACCAGGCCAACTCGTTCAACCTTTCTTTATGTTAAGCTAAGCTAACTGGCCGCTGGTAATACTATTTATGGTTCAGTCTCACTACTCCTATCAGACAAACCAGGCAGCTTTATTCAGCAGAAAAAGCTCTGATAAACCCTTTGTACACTTCCTGCTTAGCACCAAACAGCTGTCAGACAAAGTTTTTTGTTTTTTTTAACCTTTATTTATACAGGTAAATCCCATTGAGTCCGAAGACTCTTTTGCAAGGGAGACCTGTTCCCATTTACACGTTACCATTCACACACACATTCATACACCGATAGCAGGCTAACTATCGACATTCACACAAGGCAAGGTGGGTGAAGTGTCTTGCCCAAGGACACAACAACCATGACACAGGTGGCAGGGGCGGGGATCGAACCTCCAACCCTTTGATCATCGGCCGACCCGCTCTACCACCTGAGCCACAGTCGCCCTAGTTAGCAAAGTTCTAGTTGGTGAACACAGTGAAGCATTTCTTATCTAAAGAGACCCATATCTAGTTGAGGAGCTGGTGGAGACCAGCTAAAAGGGAAATGACTATTGAACTTACATTCAGGTCAGAAACAAGACCCCACATCCATGTCGTTCTGTGTCTGCTAGATCTGTAAGCTGATGTTTTCTATCAAGTCTGCCATAGGAACTCAAGAAGCTGATGGTATGTCAATGTAGCCTGGTGACACCAGCCTGATCTCAGGCTTTCTTCACATTTGTTTCTCTCCCACAGATCAGTCTGGACTGTTTCTAATCTCCCTGATTGGTTTTAAAATGTTTAAATCAATCTAGCCTCCAGTCTGACCGGCCCTCCCCACTTTCCGGCCGTCGTTGAAGTCATCATAGGTCGGCGAATCAGCTCGTGAGATATGGCTGATCTCAAGCGGCTAGATTGACAAATACACAGACCAATCAGAAGCTGCCTTCCACCATAAGGGACTAACGTTAGGTCAGAACGCGGATCCTGATTGGTCCGCACATTTTTTTGACCCACAGGGATTGGAGAAAGTCCAAAGTGATCTGCGGTAGAGAAAGGACTGTGAAGCTCACGTGAGATAAGGCTGGTGTCACTAGTCAATGGTCACCACACCAAGCTTTCCAAATTAACCTCCTTAGGAATGGAAAACAAAGCTTTTCTTTTAGTTTTCTTGGTTCTAATATGTGGCAAAACAGTAAACACTTTTTTTTTTCAGTCTGGCTTGCCATCACTTTCCAAAAGCTATAAAGTCCAGCGTGCCAGTCCGTCTGTGTGTGGAGACACCATGGATACAAGCAACAGCAGTCCCCTGTCCTCTTTTTAAAGGCTTCAGTTTGAAAAGGAGGTTGATGCAAAGAAGGTGTGTGTGTGTGTGTGTGTGTGTGTGTGTGTGTGTGTGTGTGTGTGTGTGTGTGTGTGTGTGTGTGTGTGTGTGTGCGGGTGCTTTTGTGT
Source organism: Ammodytes marinus (assembly GCF_949987685.1). Lineage (NCBI taxonomy): Eukaryota > Metazoa > Chordata > Actinopteri > Uranoscopiformes > Ammodytidae > Ammodytes > Ammodytes marinus. The sequence continues at coordinate 5,578,137 of NC_137231.1, forward strand.
GTGTGTGTGTGTGTGTGTGTGTGTGTGTGTGTGTTTTTTTACCATCAAAAGTGCAGACCACAAAACTGATTTAACGGCCCCTATTGTTGCCCATGCAGTCCAGCTCCCTGGGCTCCTGGAATAAACAGTGTCTTTAAGCTCCTGGTAGTGGCAGCACTGGCCAGGCTCAACTCCAGTCAGGACCAGAACATGTTTGTCACTATCCTGTTTGGAGGTGAGTTAAGTTCCTTCATTTGATTGATTTCTCTACAGTAAGCTATTTGAACCGACAACGCTGTCGATGTAGAGAAGGACTTAGTGTGTGAATTTATTTTTATTTTTATTGGAGCTTATAGTGGAAAACCTTGAAATATATGCTCTATATATGGTTGTAAATGCTTGATTTACTTTGGCAATCAACATTTAGTTAGAAGCTGACCTGGTTTAATATCTAATTCAAAACATCTTATTCAAACATGGAGTCTATTTGTAGGAAAGCTATTTGTCAAAATCAGTGAATATTTTCTCACGATCTGCAATCTGTCTGTAGGCTACTGTGTGTGCTCTGGAAAACAAATCCAGTTTTTATAAACAGCTTAGACTCTGTAAACGGGCATGTTTCTAGCTACTGTGGGCACCCTTTGTTAACACATACCCTTAGTTGTCATGCCCGTTTGCTAGGCTGTTTCAGAGCACCATATTTCTTTTCAGTGCACCTAGTATACGAACACCAGATCGTGAGGAGATAGGGGAGAACGGGGTAAGTTGGCACACTTTTTACTCTACTGAGAATTGCTCATCACCTAAAAATCTTTCGATAGTCATTCCTACATTACATTGAAGCTTAAAGTGTTGGCTTGAAATGTGTACCCCTCACTTTTTCTATCTTATTGTAATAAAGAAGAAATTAATCATCAAAGACACCCATGGGGTTGTTTGTCAAAATGTTATCTTAATGGGAATAATCTTGAAAAGAAGGAAAGAAAGTAGAACTAAATTTGAAAATGCAATTGCATTGTCAAGTTGACAAATAGGCCTATATAACTTTATGTAGCCTTGGCAGCTAGTCTAGTTTGGGATGCACTGGGTTGTTTTGATTTTGTTGCCCTTTTTTCCTTTGCATGCTAGCTGCCTTTTCCTGCTCTATTCTTTCCTTCTCTGGGGTGTCAGTGAGGATACAGCTTGACAATTTATTTCGTTATTGGGTTCCTTTTCTGGCTGTAGCCTTTGGATAACTTGTGACAACCAACCCCACCAAAAATGTGACGACCAACCCCAACTTGAATTTTTTGCTAGCATCAAGGCCAACAACCATCTGACAATGGTTGCTAACCACAATCTAAACTATAGTTTACCCTTCATTCTTTTTATGGGTAACAAGTGTTTTGTTATAAACCCATTCTGTAAAAGCCTAGAAGAAAAATACTGAGGAGCTAAATATTTTCAATTTGACATTAAAAACACAAACAGTCCTCTCACCTCAAATTCAGCAGTCTAACTCCAAGGAAGACTATGTAGGTGACCTCTTATCCCAATTCTGGATATTTACATACCAAAATTTCACAGACAGCGCCTTCTGGTTCTGAGATATAACGATTGTGACAACCAACCCGTGTGACAAATTACCCCGTTCTCCCCTACTCACTGATTTTGACGTAAAAAAAAGTGATGTTGACAACAAGTGATCCCCAGAATCACTGACTCCACCTTTATACAACATTACAAGATCTTTTTCTTGACAGACAGCTGGATGGAAATGTTCAATCTCAACTGTAAGCTGATAAACTTCCTCCACCACTTAAAGGAGAAGTGCGGACTGGACTACAGAGGTACGCGTACTGTTAAGGCCATTGCTGCTTCTCAGCATTCAGATTCCTTTATTCCCTATTGGGACCCATAGAGTGTAATGGAAACACAATGAATACGTTCATCTTTTTATCATATCTTTTCTAAGTACAAACATATTGAACGTTAAGACAACTTCCCCCCCTTGTCCCTGTAGAGTGTGTGGACCTGATGGACAGCAGTGGTACAGTGGTGGGTCTGGACAGCAGGCAATACAGTTTGGCTCTGGCCAGCAGTGTGCTGGTGGAGAGACAGTTCTACGTGCTCCTTAGAGTGTGCCGTGAGTACAGCTAGCTTTCTATGCAAGAGAAAGCTAGATTTCTAAACACATCTATAGCTTTCTAAACATATGGGTAACAACCCCTGGCTAGAATAGTCCCATTCCAAGTTTAGATGTACTGTTGTAGACTGTTTGCAAAAAGATTTATAACAAGTTCCATCTATTAAAACTGCATAGGCGGAATAGGGTGATTTTTACTGGGGTCTATTTGACCTCGACACATTTGTATTTTTAAATAGCACAACTTAATAGGGAATCAGAAAACATTTATATGAAGCCATTGGGGGAAATTTATTGACAAGTAAAGATGAATTGGAAAGATACACTAAAGCTCCTGTGAGATATGACCAAAAGTTTACCTCCAGGGTGAAAATAACCCCAGTGGATAGGATGAGGGTTAAGATGAGCCGCAGGTGAACAGGGTAACATTTATAATTTATAGATATCATCATGAAACTTTGCCAGTTGATTACTCACATTAAAACAATAATTTTTTGTATATTTTTTTTCAGAAATCTTTGAATAGAAATGCAAATTATGTGTACATGTGAGGCCTACGTTTTTACAGAATATATTTTGAATACAGCCTTTTTTTCAGTTTATTTATCTAATGCATACAAACGTGATATTGGCTGTAATCCCAAAACAAAATACATGATTCAGGGATACATTTTTTACAAACACAAAGTGACCAGGGGGCTGGGGCTTTCTTATAAATATATTATTACCTTAATCCTAAGTAAAATGAAGGTGTTTATGGAGTGTTTCTTCAGACTAAATATGTATGATATAATAAATGGTTTTCTAAAATAAATAACATTTGGAGTATAGGGGTATAGTAGGCCTATTCTAAACTCTGTTGTACTCATGAAGGTAGTTAGTCTTCTACAGTAACCCAAAGTAAGTTTCCTTCATTTTTCCAGGACTTTTCCTGACATACTTTGACAAACAGCTGTTTTAATCCAAACTGAAGTATATGACTGTGCTGCTTCCCCTCCAGGAGACCATGAGACTGGAGGTCGCAAATATGTGTCTCTGCTTAACAACTTCAGCCAGAGTCATCCAGAGTTAACAGGTAACACAAAGCATCTGCAGAAAAGAGCTCATTTAACACTAACACTTTAAAAAAAAAGCCAATTCATCTGTTACAAATGTTCTGCTAAATAGAGTTCAGAAAAAAAGGTATACCCTTTGAGAAATGTTTCCTTGCATAAAAGTACTAGATGAATAGCAATAAATGATAAAAGTAGGCTTTCTGATATAACAATGCTGTAAAGTGTACTTATAATCGCCTAAATAAGGGAAACAATTTATTTGAAGCTCCAATTTATAACTCAGGGACCCCCACTATGGTTTTCAAATCCTCCTGTTTTCTAGATCTGGAGGCTGGCTTAAAAAACATTGTTGGCCTATACATTTATACTTGTGTTATTTCTATCTGAAAACAGTGTCCCAAAGACTTTTTAAAACAAATTTTTCCCCATGATCATCAGGGCAGAGTCAAATGAAAGGGAGCGTTTTGACGTGGCTCTCTGAGGCCTCCTGCTGGTCAAAGCAGTGTTTTACAATTCTCAATCCCACTCCTCTGTTTGTAGAGCTGCTGAGGAAACTGTCCAACCCCGATGGAGATGGAGAGCGAGAGAGAAAGACCAACGGAGGACGCACACAGAGGAGCAGACCCAGGAACAAGAACCTCCCTGCTAACAACAAGAAACAACTAACGAAATAGTTTCAGTACAAGGCATGACAGAGTTTAGAGTATTTTCCATATTCTTTAGAAAAACCATAAACTGTGATGTGACATATTTTACACATTAGCCTAATATAGATAAACTATATCTTGTATGAGGAGTTTGAGACCATATTAAATCAGATTAATGTGTGGATGCTATACATAGAGCAAGTCTCATGTCTCATTTTGTTCATTTAAGAATAAAGATAGTTCGTAATCATTCACATAGGCCTACTCTATTGAAGTAAAACTACAAGGATAACAATGCACACATATTTTTGTACAAGTTAAAGCTAAAGTGTGCAACTTCTGGTGCCCCGGTGAAGAGTTAATGAAGAGTAATTACAACAACAATGTTGGTGGGCTACTTCCCTTACAATGCTCCTGTTTTCGAGCGTTTTTGCATTATTAACCTGAATTAATCAGTCCGTATCATAAATAATCTGGCATCATAGAAACAATGTTAAATATATCTATGAAAATGACCTATCAAAGCCTAAACACATGATCCTTATTCAGCCTCAGGTATAAACAGTTAGTAACTACCCTAAACGCTACTGAGTCCTTTGATCAATTGTAGGCTCAATTATGCTATTTGTAAAAGAATTAAAAAAAAATAAAAAAAGTGTGACAGTCCATGGATGAAGGGAGAAATGGGTCCCGCACCCAGACATAGGGGCCCAGAGTTTTGTGATACGGCCCTGTGATTGCGTAACGTATGTAGCGGATAGGCTATAAAAGACGCACAGTCCGTCACCAGCAGACACTGAAAGCTGCGGTGAACTTGCATCAAACTCTCCCGCCCCCCCAAAAAAACATCGCAGAAATGTCCTCGTGTGAGTTTGAATCCCTGGAGAAGTCTCTGGAGGCCCATCTGCCGGAAGCCGAGCTGGCGGAGGTCAAACGCATCTTATTCGGCAAGGAAACGGGGTGAGTTGTCGCGAGATGAACTTTGTTAAACTGCAGAGGCGAAGCGGCCCTTATAAATCACAGCATTTTGTTTTTCCACCCTTTCCATGCATTTTCTGTTCGAACCGGTCCCTGGTAAATTATTGCTCTACTCAGTGGACTTTGGCCGGTCTTGTCAGGGCTGCAGTGTAGATAAAAGCCCCCAACCAAAGAAGGGTATTGGTAAAGTAGTCTAGTGTACGTTAGCAATGGCAATGCAAGAAACAACAATGCAGAAAAAGTATGCAGTCCAACTTTCATATCATTTACAGACAAAGGAGAATAATGGGCTTCCTAAAAACTATAGAGCAGCAACTTAACATTTATTTTCATTATCCCTTATTCGTTTGGTCAATTCAGTATCAGAAAGTAGTGAGATATGCCTATTTTAATATCCCTGAGCGCAAGGCAAACTATTGTAATAGTTTCTGGTTCTGTCCAAAACCCAAAGATTTTCCCGTTTAATAACTCAGATGACAAAGAAAAGCACATTTTATAATCTACACGTTTGGGAAGTGAAAGCTTATCACTTTTCTTAAAAAAAAAAGTGTCAACAATTAATCGATTATCAAGAGAACATCTCTGTTGATGGACTAAACTATAAATGTGATAATGTATTTGGCTCTAAATAAGACTCTCAGACACTGAAGAGAATTACATAGCAAAAGTTAACCAAGGGTGCAAAGGTTTAACTCTCTCCTCTCTGTTGACTCAAAGTCCTGGGAGAACATTTGAATATGTCCTGTCTTTAGCCTGGTGAGACCAGTCTGAACTCTCACTAGCTTCACATTCCTTTCTCTCCCGCAGATCAGTCTGACCTTTCTCCAATCTCTGTGGGTAGGAGCCTGGCCCTGTCTGTTAGTGGGAGGCAGCCCCTGATTGGTTCATGTAGTCATCAATCTAGCCTCCAGTCAGCCCGGACCCTCCCCACTCTCTGTCCCTTAGAGAAAGGCAGCCCAAAGTCGTCGGGGTTAAGCTTGTGAGATATGGCTGGTCTCATGCGGCTAGATTAACCACTACACAAACCAATCAGAAACTGCCTTCCACTATAAGGAATCAAAGTTAGGTCCTGAACGAGGGCTCTGAAGGGCATTTTTTGACCAGACTCCTCCCCACAGAGATTGGAGAAAGTCCAGACTGATTTGTGGGAGAGAAACCCATGTGAAGCCCTGGTGATATCAGGCTGGATATCACCAGGCTAGATGCAGTCGTTTTGGGTGAGCAGTCTTTCTGGGTTACAGGAAGTTGGAGCTCCCAGAGACAGCTGTGCATACTGCCTCAGAGCGGGAGTTTGAGCTGAAGGGCTTCAGGTTTGAGGCTTTGGAGGAGCAGCTGAGGCCGTCCAGAAGGCTCCGTGTGGGACTCATCCAGCACCGCATTGTACTGCCCACCGATGCCCCCATCCTGGACCAGGTCTGGACTCACACTAAGTCGCTTTATTTAGCAGCAATACGTAGAGGTTGGGCGGTATAACAGTATATAACATGCAACGGTAGAAATGTGTCTACCAGTAAAGATTTGTCAAAACCGTTGATACTGCAAGGGAAAGAAAACAAGTAACCTCTTCTGCCACTAAAGCAGCAGCCTACTATTAAAGCCATAAACAAAAATCAAGTCTTTTTTTCCTTTTGATGTACTGTAAAATACAAATTTGTGTTCCACACAAACAAAGGAAATAATCAAATGTAATGGAAGTACAGTATGGTTATTTAAAGCCATTCATTGAATTTACAGTAAAAATACTATATGGTAATATATACTGTGACCATGATATAAAATGACTTGTACCATGATAAAGGATTTTGAGCATACCACTCCACATGCACAGTGTTCAGTCAGACAGATGCACATGTGACTGATTGAATTTCTTCTAGAAAGTCTTCAGGTAAAAGTCACTGGTGTTAACTCTCTGTTGGTACCCCTCACAGATCAATGCCATGCACAGCCGGGTTGGTGAGATGGTGGAAGTGGCGGCCATGTGCGGTGTGAATATCATATGCCTTCAGGAGACCTGGAGTGAGTGATTGAGTGAGTCAGAGGTTATACTGTATGTTACACACCAGCCACTGACATAGACCCTAAACCTGTCCTCCTCTGCTCCCCACAGCCATGCCCTTTGCTTTCTGCACCAGAGAGAAGCATCCATGGACGGAGTTTGCAGAGTCTGCTGAAGAAGGATACACCACACGCTTCTGCCAAGAGGTGAGATGTTAGAGTTAGTCTGCAGGCCGCAGTGCAGAGACGTGCTTTAATGAAGGGCACAAGCCTACATTTTGATTCATTGGGATGGAAAACAAGAGTTAACAGCGCCAAAGCAATTGAGCAATATACAGAAAATAAATCTACAAACAGTAAAACAAAATAAATGAATTCTAATTACGTTGTACAAGACATTTTTAATGAACATGTTCTATTAAAAATATTTAAAATTGCAATAGCAAATGTACTGCTATAAACGAAAAATAGCATGGCTTTTTTATGGGATGTATTGGTTGATGTGTGTGTACGTGCCCTCACAATAAAAAAAATTAAAAAAACATTAAATAAATGTACAAACACAGAAGAATATAACATTTGCCATTACAAATATGTACAAATATAATTGCAAAATCTTTTTTTCGGGGACGTGTTTGTTGTTTCTGTGTGAGCGATAAATGAATTAAAAAATGCACATTAACAGATGAATTTAACACATTTCATTTTTCTTTCTTCTAACAACACTGTCATTCTGTGTCGTCAGCTGGCCAAGAAATACAACATGGTGATCATCTCTCCCATTCTGGAGCGAGAGGAGCTGCATGACACCCTGTGGAACACGGCCGTGGTCATCTCCAACTCTGGAGCCGTGCTGGGGAAGAGCCGGAAGAACCACATCCCAAGGGTCGGAGACTTTAATGAGGTTAGCGTCTGTTTTTATACACATTTTTAATGTTTTTCATTTCTTTTTGTAGCTTTATTATCTTTTCTTTTGTTATATTTGTAATTCTGATGTGTTTTTTTTTATCATAAAGTTGTTTATTCTTGTTATTATTATTTGTCTATTTTATTTTTGTTTGTGACATAATGTCAAACAAGTGACTGTCTGTTGTCTATATTTTATGTTTCGGACCCCAGGAAGACTAGCTCTCAATCCGATGTGTTTTGCTAATGGGGATCCTAATAAATCAAATCAAATCAAATTATATGATCTGTTGCACCAGGTTAAAATTTCTCACAATATAAACTCACAATATTCACTACGTTTTAAAAAGAAAACTGTTTTTACATTCAGTCAACATATTATATGGAAGGCGACACTGGCCATACAGTGTTCCAGACCCAGTTTGGGAAGATAGCTGTGAACATCTGCTATGGCCGCCACCACCCTCTCAACTGGTACATGTACAGTATGAATGGAGCTGAGATCATCTTCAACCCCTCGGCTACTGTCGGAGCTCTCAGGTGAGGGACAGAAGAGCCAATGCCGATTCTGCCATTTCATTATCAAAAGGTGGAGTCAGTGATTCTGGAGAACGCTCGTTGTCAAAATCACTTTTTGGTCAAAATCAGTGAATATCCCCTTATGATCCGCTATCTGTGCATACTGTTAAAACTGTGTGTGCGCTGAAAAAAATAACATCCAGTGTTAATACTCAACCTAGGCTCTGTAAATGGGATTTTTTTTTATCATTGCACACACAGTATGGACAGGTAGCCTACCGGATCGTCAGGAGATATTCACTGACTTTGACAAAAGTTATTTTGAGAACAAGTGCTCTCCAGAATTGCTGGCTCCACCTTTAACAAACGTTAGAGGGCAAGCACTATCTTCTATGTCCTTCCTATGCTCTCATACTAATTACCAGACCTACTGCTGCTGTGCTAGTTATGATTTTTACCTCTTCTCTACAGTGAGCCCATGTGGCCTATAGAGGCCAGGAATGCCGCCATAGCTAACCACTGTTTCACCTGTGCCATCAACCGTGTTGGTTCGGTAAGTCAGTCTCTATAACCTTTGTCATACACGCAGGCCTGACACGTGACTGCCTATGAAAGCAGGTGCAGGACCACTGCCATCGTTTTCAGCATGTGTGTTAATGTACATTCTTGCGTGTCACACAGGAACACTTCAAAAGTGAATTCACATCTGGTGATGGCAAAAAAGGTAAGAGTTTTTATTTATATATTTTTATTTTATTTTTTTTTTATTTTTTACTTCCCAGTCTCGAGAAAGGTACACTTAACATGTGTTGACTTGAATGGTGAAACCGAGTGCAGCTGAATCCAACATTGTTATTAGAAAGATTACCTGAATGTTACTCTGCACAGAAATGCATAATCCTGTAACCATGTACGAGCATCACAACAAACTGGACTTATTACACTAAAAACCAAATAAATGAACTAAGGAAAGAATTAAATGGTAAAATAAACTGCAAAATAAACTAGATAATTAAATAAAGAATGAAAAAAACTTAGACCATTAGTATATCTTGACTTTAACACAAATAAGGAATACATGTGTAGTGTTTTGACCAGTTTGATCAATTTGGTGCTACATGCAGTTAGTAGCTGTCAATTTGCCGACTGGGTGCATGACTTCAGTAGCCATTACAGTAATGGCTCCTGCCTCTCTCACAGCCCACCATGAGTTTGGACACTTCTATGGATCCAGCTATGTGGCTGCTCCAGACGGCAGCCGCACCCCGGGCCTCTCTAGGACCAGGGACGGGCTTCTGGTGGTGGACATGGATCTCAACCTCAACAGACAGATCAGTGACAAGTGGAGTTTTAAGGTAAATATGAGTGGAGCAGCCTCCCTGTGTGTAGCTACGTAAAGAGAGGTTGTGTTCGTGTGGTTAAAAGGTGTAGTCTGCATTCAAAATCAGTGAACATATAACCTCAGGATCTTTTACATGTTTGTAGTGTGCGCTGAAAGATATTAGATGTTAATGCACAGCCTAGGCTCTGTAAAGGGTATGTACACAAGGAGGGGGGGGGGGGGGGGCACTGTAGCTAACAGCATAGAGCCTAGACTGTGAATTAGCACTGGATTTAATTTCAGCCGGCGCACACACAATACATACAGGTAGTGGATTATGAGGAGATATTCACTGATTTGACCAAAAAGTGATTTTGACAAACAAGATTTCTCCTCAGAATTGCTGACTTCCCCCTTTAATCTCCCTGTGTCTTTCTCTGCAGATGACTGGGCGGTATGCTGAGTATGCAGAGGAACTTACCAAGGCTGTCAGACATGACTTCAAACCCAACGTAGTGAAGGAGTAGATGATTCTCCTAATGTGGTCCATTCATTTCACTTCTTCCCATTTTCATTTGACATTCTGTTTATTCGTCAATCTGTCACTTCAAGTACATTTAAAGCCAAACCAGGGCCCTGGTTCTCTATATGTGGATTAAATACTTTACCTGTAAGTGGATTTGTTCTGTGAAGTGGCCATTGTAGCCACCAGGGACACACAACATGGGATCATGCTAAAGGCTAAAGCCACATTGTGACAGCAGCACAATACTGTAGAAGGAGTGACACGACTCTTTTATTTCAGTTACACAGAAACATCTGTCCTTTGTCTGCTAACATTAACAGCTGTTCGCTAGAGGTTGAACTAGTCTGGTCAAGCAGCCGAGTGTATCAAAATGAGCTTTTGGTTTGTGATTCTTTGATTATGAATTACATTTTTTATTTCCTCAAGGAAATGCCTACATTATGAATTTTCCTTGGCAAGATAAATTGTACAAATTGTTGTAAGACCAATTAAAATACATTTCCTTTAAACCTGCAGTGTGTAGAATTTTGGGTTTTATTTCCTAGCACATTTTGTAGAAAGTAATTATAATATCCATAAGTACATTTAATTTAGTGCATAATAGCTGAAAAACATTTTTAGAATTATTATTTTTTCCCTTAGAAAGGGTCTCATATATGTCCATATTTCTGCATATCTTGGACCAAGGCCTAGTGGCCGCCTTGTTGAAAGCGTCATGGTTGGAATGTCATCAGGTGCATTGTTTAGAAATTAGAATTGTCCTTGTCCTTGAAGGCCACTGTAGCTTCTGTTATTATTCAAAAGGGGTGGGGTTACCCAGGGAGCGTTGCATTCTAGAACTTTGTAGAACTTTCTTGATGATGTCATATTACACACTGCACCTTTAACACTTTAATAGAGTTGTTAGTTCGAGTGTTGCTTAAACCTGCAGTGTGTAGAATTTTGGGTTTTATTTCCTAGCAGATTTTGTAGAAAGTAATTATAATATCCATAAGTACATTTAATTTAGTGCATAATCGCTGAAAAATATTTTTAGAATAATTATTTTTTTCCCTTAGAAAGGGTCTCATATTTGTCCATATTTTCCATATCTTGGACCAAGGCCTAGTGGCCGCCATGTTGAAAGCGTCATGGTTGGAATGTCATCAGATGCATTGTTTAGAAATTAGAATTGTTCTTGTCCTTGAAGGCGACTGTAGCTTCTGTTATTATTCCAAAGGGGTGGGGTTACCCAGGGCGCGTTGCATTCTAGAACTTTGTAGAACTTTCTTGATGATGTCATATGTGTGTAATATGACATCATCAAGAAAGTTCTAGAAAATTCTAGAAAGTTCTAGAATGCAACGCTCCCTGGGTAACCCCACCCCTTTTGAATAATTACAGAAGCTACAGTGGCCTTCAAGGACAAGAACAATTCTAAATTATAAACAATGCAAATGATGACATTCAAACTATGACACTTCCAAAATGGCGGTGACAAGGCCTTGGTCCAAAGTATGGAGAAATATGGACATATATGAGACCCTTTCTAAGGAAAAAAATAATTCTAAAAAAGAAATTCAGCTATTATGCACAAAATTAAACGTACTTATGGATATAATTATTTTCTACAAAGTCTGCTAGGAAATAAAACCCACAATTCTACACACTGCAGGTTTAAGTGTAAATCAGGCTTATCTATAGAGTATGAGAGATTTTAGGTTTTGATTTCATACAAGCAATATGATTCAGAAGATATACATACAGCATCGATGAGTATTAATATATATATATATATATATATATATATATATATAGGGGAAGGTGGGGTGATTTGTGCATTTTGGAAGTTGCAAAACCCCTTGTTTCTAGAAAACCGTGGAAGAAATTGGAAATGTGACCACATATTTAAGAAGAGCCATCCATTTGACTCATCCTGTAAAGAAGGGAGACACAAGGAATAAGATATAAGCACATTTAAGCTAAAAAAACTGTGTTTTGCCTTTCAAAGTAAAATTTCCATGATCAAGGTTTTTTGATTATTGTGTCTGAACAATTATAGACACGTTTGAAAACATTTGACACATGTTTTAGTGCTTTGGTATGCTACACTTTGAGTCTATATAGTTAGCACAATGTCAACCCTAAATTGCTGCATCATGCCTATTATCCAAAATTCTGGGGATGGGGTGATTTGTGCGCAAGGGCCTGGGTGAGTTATAAGTAAGTAAGTAAGTAAAATGTATTTATAAAAGCACATTTATGACAGTTTGCACTGTCCAAAGTGCTGTACATAGTGCATTCAGTAGGTAAACAATGAAGGTAAAATAACAATAACCAAAATAAAAGACGTAAAGCCCATACATCCACATAAACACAGATAGTAGTGCAGAGGTAAGTAAGTAGTGCAGAGGTTAATGGGGAGGAAACACCAGGGTGTACATATGGGTTTTGAGCCTTGATTTAAAGGCAGAAATGTAGGGGGAATCACATTTGTCAGGTGGCAGTTGGTTCCACAAGCACGGAGCAACTAGTGCAAAGCACATTTCTGAGAGTTGTGCCAGTGGCATGGCTGTATACGCTGGTCACCAAAAGAAAGTGATTGTCTACAGTAGCTCAGAAGAGAGTGACATCTCAATTCCACTTAACGACACCACTTATGAGAGTTCAGATGGCCAGAAAGATGATGATGGTGACTTTTGATTTGTGCGACAAGACAACTTTTTTTCCGAAAGCTATATTTCTTAAACAGTTTATTCCAGATCCAAAGTTTTTATTGCCAGGGATGCACAACATCCTGAAATATATGTACATATTTGAGTTGGAGACATAACTGTCAAGGCCTCACTTTAAAATCACTTTGAGTAAAAAGTTGCACAAATCACCCCACCTTCCCCTATATATATATATTTAAAATAACTCAATTCATGATGAATAAATCTGTACTTCAAAATAACCAGGTTAGCCAGACAAGAACTACAAGGATCATACTAGCTGGTTATGTAATGACAGCTGAGTGGCATATGAAGGGGGTTGAGGGTATGAACAAGAAAAAAAAGACAAGAATGGATCATATATTTAAATCCTTTTAATCACAACATATAATAAATTCAGCTCTATGTTTCATAAAAAATAAAGTTTGTGGTTTAAAACTTACTGTTCTTACCAAAAACAGATCGCTTTTTTTTTTTAGAGATACGGAAAATTCATGGTGTATTTTTAATTTTATTTCTTTAAATAACATACAATTATGTCTGGTTTGAAAAGCATAGTGCAAAAACTCATACATAATAATAATAATTTAAAAAATGTTTTAATTAAGAGCGCCATGACAACAAAAAGGAAATGACCACTTCCAATCTTCACTGCTTCCGACGGAGAACATAGTCCAAGTCCAAATGAAAACCTTTAGTTCTGCAACGTGATGGAACCAACCAAACACCTCGACACAGGACTGAGTTCCATAGACAAGACTATGGAGAACTGCTTTGAACTAGTTCTGTCATATCTGATGCATTATGTCACACTTTAATAGCATTAGCATTAATAACCTGAGACTCTCCAAACACTTCCTGTTTTCCCTGTGGATAGAATCATCAGAATACTTTTTTTTTTTTAAAGCGTCCGAGAAGTGATTTAGGAGGGTTTACTTCTTTAAAAGGCAAAGTGGAGGTGGAGGCTTCGAACCCCCGACAGAACTAAATTAATTAATTATACTAAACGCTACCGTCATCGGCCCTGAAATATGTGACCACTTGGTTCCTGTGTAATTCCTATTCTATTCATGATTCCCTACATTTCATCCACCAAGTTTTAACACTCAAAGAGAGTTGAATAGCTCATTAGTCATTAGAAAGTTCACTGATGGCGCAATACAATCCATGGAAACTATCTGGCTCATCCTGGTAAAAGGGAATATAGAAAAAAATAGATCCATTACTGAACCACCGATCCTTCAATTGACTATACTTTTAAATTCAATTAACTATAGTCTGTTGTGCAGCTAAGGGTGTTTCAGGTGAGCAGTTGGGATCCTTAGCGCGGTAGAGCATTTGCCCGCGGAGGGGGGATCTTCTGCGGCATTGGATAACTGGACGGGTGGCCAGCTCTGACCAACACTGTTGAACTGCAGTGCCTTGTCGCTATGGTGATGGGTAGAAGGAGAGTGGAAATCCAAATGTGTCACGGCTGTCTGTCAACTCTCCTTAAAGACAAACAGGATATCCTCATCTGTCCCATAGCTCCGCCGAGCCTCCTCAAAGTTACTGACGCTGGTGCAGCACGTGCCTGAAGAAAACACACACACAGACACACACACACGTTACCAGCAGTCAGGGAATTATGGGAATTCTAGAATCAGCAAATTCTCAGCCTCCTATTTTTAGCTACACTAGCGCCACCATGAGGTTGACTCTGGGCTTTTGAGTGTCTCAACAACTATTAGAAGGACCGCCACAAAGTCTGGTACAGGCATTCCTGTCCCCTCAAGACACATTGAAGTTACTTGACTTCCTCCAGATCCATCATCAGCTCAACATTTTAATGTGTCCAATACTTTGGTTGATAGCTGCTGGCATGACTTTAGACTTTCAGTCCTTTTGGACAATACATGATTTATTTGATTACTTATTATCTGAATAGTTAGCTATTCCACAAACTGAGGTCCTGAACACATAATTAGGTATGACCATGCGATTAACAACCTAAAAGTCTACATTGCTGATAGAACCATTCATAAAAAGCTTCTGAACAAAATGGAATAAAACAGAACAAAATGCCCGGACACTAAGAAGCCTCTTCCAAGAGGAGAATCAAATAAGACTCAAGAGTGAATTTATAAAGTGTATTTTAGTTGGTAACTTACTAATTAATCCCTAAATGAATTCAGTACTTTAATTTAAGGAGAAAACTAAAAATCCTTCACATGTTGAAGAGGGCAACAGGTATCAAGGGGGAACTCCAACTCTTGGCATTCCATTTTAAAACCTGTGACACATGTATATCTATTTTAGACAGTGTTCCCCTGTAAAGCCCAGTATTACTGGAAGTGTTTATTCTAGGCCACATTGGGGCTTGTGCTTTTGGACACATGAGATAGCTTGACTCACGGTCAGAATAGGCGGGGTTGTTGTAGAAGACGCTGCCGGTGGTCCTGTTGAAGCCACAGACCACCACAAAGTGTCCCTGGTACTCTGGCTTCCTGCAGAAACACTTCTGGCCCACGGGCAGGAAGCAGCAGTATTTGACGGGCGAGGAGCAAAGTTCACAGGTCAGCACCACAGCGTTAACCAGCACGATGGCCACGTGACCCTGTTCTAGATGAGACTGGATCTCCTCTATCGTCACAGAACTGTGGGGGCAAAACACGCGTGCGCGCACACACACACACACACACACACACACGTGTTAGGTTTATCTTTGTTTGAAGCAAAAGCAAGTTACTTGTCCATGTGGATAATAATTAACCGTAAAACTCACCATTTTTTTACGTCCACACCTTTGCTCTCCGCTTTAAGGAAGAGCTCGTTCACTCTGTCTTCTTCAGTTTCAAAATGTTTCTTATAAAAGGTCTAAAGACACAACAAAAGAAACTGTCACACACACACACACACAAGGCCGAGAACAAAAAAAGTCCAATTTTGTTAGGGAAGTAGTGAAGGACTACCTGATTCCTAAAGCCCTTATCTACGCCCAGAGTCTGGGTGCAGAAGCAGTGTTTGATTCCTAGATGGCACATGACGTAGGCCAGGTCAATAGTCCACACGCTCTCCGTCAGCTTCAGATCCCAGCACACCCTCTGAAACTCCTCTTCACTCACTGGATGGAGGTACCTGCAGGGGGCGGGACGGTGAAAAAGATGGAGTCAGCCATTCTGGAGAACGCTTGTTGTCAAAATGAGTGAATATCTCCTTTTAATCTGCTACCTGTCTGTACTGTGTGTGCTCTGAAAATAAGGCTGGTGTTAATACACAGCCTAGGGGCACTGTAAACTGATATGTAAACACAAGGGGCCCATTGTAGCTAGCAACATGCCTGTTTACAGAGCCTAGGCTGTGTATTAACACTGGATTCTTTCAAAACACACACACACACACACACACACACACACACACACACACACACACACACACACACACACACACACACACACACACACACACACACACACACACACACACAGTTAGCGGATTGTGGGCAGATATTCACTGATTTTGACTATAAATGAGTTTGACAAAAAGCATTCATTAGAGTCGCTGACTCCACCTTTAAAGAGACCGTGAATCTCTAGGAGTTTACTTCAGTGCATCTGCTACTAGTATCATTTGTATGGAGATGACTGTAGTGAGTAAACACATTTGTAGCAAAGTATATAAGGCAGGATGATTTACATGTATGACTGTCCCTGTGCACTTACTTCAGGACCATCCTGGAGCAGGCTAACCCGCAGTCCCAGTGGAACAGTTGTCGAATAACAGGTACATCCAGCAAGACGTCATCATCTGAGAAAAAGCCGTTGAGTTATGCTATTATAACAAATGCATTCAAAACTAGTATACAAGCTTAGCTCAACTCAGTACGTATCGTTCTTGACCATCGGCTCGTGTCACTCACCTGTCATTCTGGTGTAGTCTCTCTAGGCAACTAGCCGACTAAATACTGGCTGCTCGGGGTTGTTTACAGCAGCCAAGCCGGGGTTGGGTTTCCACATCGATGCTAACTATGAGAAGGCAGCTGCTCCCACTGCAACTTTAGCTGTCAGGCTAGCAGTATCACTAACCACTCTGTCGGGAGGTTCCCCGGCTCAAACTGCGAGGCTATGTCGACGCACACTGTTGCCGTTATACATAAGTTAACTATACGTACAATAGATTAGGTAAGTCTAGGTTAGAAAAAGTCAATTTAGCCAGTTTCAGTGACGGTGCCTCTGTGTAAAAGGCGTCGCTACATTACTCCTCTGTTGTGTGCTAGCATACTGAGATAAGCTACCTACTTGGGGTTTGGTTGTGTTGTCGCTTGAAGCTATGCTGCCCCCTGGAGGTGCGGGGGAGTCATGTCAGTATGTGAGGCTGGAAGATATAGGCTTCATTTTGTGTCAAATGAGCATCACCATAGCTACATATGATCTGCTCATTGCAAAATTAGCTGATTTGTCTCTTTATTGTCCACTTTGAACAACATTATCTGAATAATTATATAATGAATATAGAAAATGGCCCATATAGCCTACCTATTATTCTTTTTACTTTTATTTGTGTGCATTTATATAATAGCCTACAACTTAAAATTGATGGAGTGATAACACAATTCTTATAGAGCAAGATATAGCCTATATAGCTTGTTTGAGCTGTCAGTTACAGTTATTGGTTTGATATATTTTGCATCAAATTGAAAGTTAGGGCTTTATTTTATGTTATTCAAATACACTAAGCCTAAATAAAGGCCTCAATTTAGAAGTACTTTGGCTGTCTTTCTCTCGATGCTTCGATAGGTAGATCTTACATTTCACCAGGGCAGAGGTCAGGGATCTTAAAAAGGTTTGTGACTGACCATTGGGCTAGAGAAGATACACTCATTCTTGACACATTGAAACTTTATTGAAGAATTCATATGACGTTAAAGATATTCATTCTTCATGTCAATTATTTTAGAGCAGGTTCAGATTGATCCGCCGAAACATGTTCCCACGGTGATGTGACCACGCTACTGGGTTCCATAGGAGGTGCCCATTGACATCTGTAGAATCAAAATAGAAAGAGTCAAAATTGAATGAATCTATCATTCAGTACTATGACAATGTATAATGTGAAACTGAGGGTTCCGTTACTTACTGATCCAGTGTCAGCGCCCTCAGGCAGATATGTGACTTTATGTTCGCTGTAAAGTTTTCTTTTGCTCATGCATGTCAACATGAACCAGTCAGTGACGATTGGAACCTGTGGGGGACACACACAAAAGGATGTGTATCATTGCCTTTCCCAAAAGAACAAGAAAAGTATATACATAAAATTAAAAATTTAAATATATACATACATACATACAATCATATTTTAAGTGCTTGGCCATTATTGACTACTCACCAAACTGAGGAATGACAATGTTGCACCCAGGTTCACTATGGTTGGTACAATCCCAAATTTTCCTGCCTGCAAGATAAAAGAATGCAACAGGTTTTGGCAAGGCTAAAAGAACACACACACACACACACACACACACACACACACACGCACGCACACACACGCACGCACGCACACATACACACACATACACAAACAGGTTGCTGATAAAGTCGTTGCCATTTCAACATTCATTCTGGCCTCACCGTTCCAAACACGATGATGTCAAACCGGATCCCATATGCTTTAATTAGGGTTCTGGTTTCCTTTCCATCTGGGGCCTTGTAGTATTTTGCAAACCTAAAAGCAAGTTGTTGACTTTTCAATTATATTTCCCGCTTAATCATTTATCAATAGCGTTCACTATGTTTTTTTTTTTTTTTTTTTGCATTCACCTGAAGTTGAATCCAGGGGCCACGTTGTTGTCAGGGTTTTTGTTGTCCAGCCTTCGGAAGCTGTACTTGGGGTGACACTTCCCTGCCCACAGGTCCAGGTCACAGGTCCAGTCAATAATAATGCCGAGGACACCACCCTTTGTAAAAAAATAAATTAAACTTGAAGAATTGATTTGTTTTAACTGTGTAAAAGTGTAGACAAATATGACATGTAAAATCCAAGTTGATAAGAAATAAGTGTGGAGGGGCTCAAAATGATACACTAATGAAATACCGATAAAGGGAAGTTATGTTTATATCTGTGCACACCTTCACAGCCATTTCTTGAAATTCTTCTCCGGCCTCTGAAAGCATGTGTTTAAGGCGGAATATGGGGCAGTCCGGGTCTGTTGCGCGGTTGAATTCGCATCTCTTCAGGTATGAGGAGTTGATATGTGGCGGTATGTTTCTTCTGCAGGGAATAAAGGACACACTTGCTATATAACCCATAACCATAAAATAGAATTGCACACAATAAAACAGTACATCATCTGCATACGCTGCACTGATAAGAGCCTTTATGCCTCTCCACACACACACACACACACACACACACACACACACACACACACACACACACACACACACACACACACACACACACACACACACACACACACACACACACACACACACATCTGAAACACTGACCGGTGAAAGTCGAACTTGGGGTACGTTACGCTGTTTTTAATCAACACGGTGAAGTTCTCTGCTGCAGCCAACAGGGCCTGTCTGTACATGGACATGGAAAAAAACATGCTGAGCCATAACCTCTACATTACACTAAAAAATGCTTATTATGATTATTAAAACTGCATATGATCTTACTCTGGCAGCTTAGTGTCTATTTCAAGAGGGCACCATGAGAACACTTCACAGGTGCGAGCAGTGGTGGAATAGTTTTCACACAGCCCTGTCTGTATGCCTGAGTGGTAAAAAAGGAATGTAAGGTGTGTGTTTGCTGTATGTTATCACCATAGACTGTATATACTGTAGGTTATCACATCATTTACAGCTGCTGTTAATCTGATACCACTCAATGAGGAAGGCCTGTACCGTTGCCTCGAGGATCACTGTGTCCCTCGATACAGTCACAGTCGTCCACACAAGTAGTTGCAGGGTTTGGGAGCTGTAGGAGGAATCGCAAAGAAGTAATTGACTTGAATGGGTTGGGCGAATATGCAACCTGAACAATAACAATGAATCTAGATATTGTGCAGGGTTCCCATCACGGCCCTTTGGTTGATTCTGTGATTGGGTGTGGATTTTATTACTTCTGCTGTACATCCACCAGTGGGCAAACCTCCGGACCCTCCTAGGAGGGTAAGGATCTCAGCTGGCTATTATTTTCGCACAGCTGCACAGTGGAGGCACTAGCAGAAAACACTGGGTGTGTGAATGATATTTAACAAATATCTATTGTTTCAGCAGCGCTACAATTGGAGAGGGGCCCCCTAATCATATTTCGCTTCGGGCCCCCTGAAGGCTTGGGCCGGCTCTGGTGAAATTAAACGTTCGCTCACATTCTGTGCATCTCCTTGGGGCTAAGCCCCCCCTGTCCTTAAAACCTAGTGACGCCCCTGACATCCACGTTTTTTCTTAGCGGTAGAATCAGCAACTGAAACATTTCTTGGGAACTTCTTGATCGTTTTCATTGCTCCAAATACAAAGTACAACAAATGGGAATGTATTTAGTTTTGCACTTTACGGTAATAAACTAAAGATATTAAATTAATATTAAAATTACAATTTTGACCCGATGGTGGCGCCAGAGGAAAAGTCAGGAGAACTCACAAGTCAATTAGATTTGTTGTCTAGTAACAGTGAATTTTTATGGCAATCCAACAAATAGCTGTTGAGATATTTCAATGTGGATTAAAAGAGAGGATTACATCATCCTTATAAGCAATTTAAAGACAACGCCCAGCTTTTGAAATAGATGTTTGACATATTATTAATCGACTCATTGGGACAATACTCAAAATAATCATTTGTTGCAACCATGCAAAATACAAGGCTGTCATATCACATCACACAGTGTCAGAGAGGGACTCACCTCAGGACAATGGGACTGAATCTGACCGGGGGTAACAACCATATTGGTTAACACAAAGAATGAATTGTCACCCTGTTAGACAGAAAGAGAAGCAATGGAATTATCTCAGACGCAGTGGAGCAAACTGTGTAGAATACATTAGAAACAATTGCCATGCCATTCATGGATTTAAAGTTAAAAATATATTTTTTTCAATTTCAGTTTTTAAATAAGATACCTGAGGAGGGATAACGTAATCAGCCACATCCCAAAATCGGGGCTCCATGTCAGATGTGTTGGTGAAGGCGAAACCTTTGACTTTGGTGATGACGGTACTAAGAACAGAGTCTGTCTCCTGGTAGGCCTTCTGCACCACACACACATATCTGTAAAAGTGGACAGCGGCATGCTACTTTGAAAATGCAATCCAACCATAACAGATCACCATGCAGCTCATTATAACAGTATTTCAAGCTTTCTAAGTATATATATATTTTTTTTTCACTTACCCCACCACATAGAGCACCACCAGAAACTGGGTGAACCTGAAGAAACATCCTACCCGTATGCTGGGAATAACCAGAGTTTTTGGTGTTTCATAATCAAACACATAATGCAGACAGCTCGGGAAGCAGCCTGCGCTCTTGCTCATCGCTGCAACACACTCCAGTGATGGACTGTGCAAGAAATGATGAGTGAAGAAGATAGCTTACGCTCATTCAAATCATTGTATTCAAATCATATTCCTGTTATGGAGACATCTTTGGCCCCAGCGTGTTTTACATGCAGTGGACAATACAGTAGTTTTAAAGTGACCGGTTTAGGCAATTTTTACACTTTCTACATTGTTGGTCCGCACTTAATGTATATGAGACATAAATGATTCAGTGCAGAAATATAGTGCATGTGGCTGGTCCATGTCACTGAAAGGAGAAGGTGGCTTGCATAACCACTTATGATCCTAAAACTCATCCAGAGAACTCAAAATCAAATTAATTATTATTTATCTCTTTATAAATGTTATCATCTTGATATTACATTGTTTAGACAAATCTAGGTATATTCCATGCGGCACGTATTTGGACACATTTTTTAAAATCTTTAGTCATTTAATAAATATTTTTGAGTTTTTTCTAAGGAAAGGGGTAGGATTAAATAAGTGTATACTTCTTCCTGCTCCTTTTCAGGCATATCTCAACAACACAGATAATTATTATTATTTTTTTTTTGTGAAAACATAATTTTTGTTTATTGTATTTCCATGATTTTCATTTTGTTTTGTATGTGGATATGTCTGAAATAAACTAAATCAAATCAAAGGAGCCATTGATGAAATCTAGCCTGAAACTTCAAATGAACTACAAATGGTGTAGCTTGCCATTTTGCTAAATTGCTCATCCCTTCAAATTTACAGATATATCAAGACTAGATCTGACTACAACATATTGCTGCGGTACACGCGGAGAAGATTTGATTTTGATTTCATATCGATGTGATGCCAAACCCAGCACTAACTGTAGAGTACTCATCCCATACCTACCGTACTACTGTGTATGTAACGGATGCATATGTTAGTCCTTCTACAGCATGTCATTCATTCATATAACCCATCGCAGGGTTGCATGTGTATGTCTAATCCCTTCGCTAACTGAATCATAGGAGCATCTGCTGCAGTGTATAATCACTTCTTCAGTGGACACAATGTAATAAAGCAGGAGTCCAGTTATTGTCTCAAAGTCATAACATTAGCCTTAAAAAAAATAGGAGGAGGAGGCTCTGGAAGCTGTAGCAGGCTAGTATCCCAGCCACAACTTTAGTATACACCACTTTCATTATGAAACACACAATTGAGGGGATAACATTTACACACAGTAGGATACCACTGTCGCTTTAAAATGCAGAAAGTGCTTTTACTCCTCTTGAGTAATCTATTCAATTGGTGTGAAGATACTCAGACAATATACTTTTGCAAAGACAATGAAACATTGTTCAACCTCCTCACCCCAAATTTCCATGCTACCTTCAGATAAAAGGCTCATAAAACAGAACCTGCACACTGAGGAAAGCATAATAAGCTTGTTCATGGTAAACGAACATCTCACGTGAGAACTCTAAAAGACTTGAAAAAAGACCCTTCTGTCACTCTCAATCAATACATTGGAACTCTTAAACATATCGGTTTTTTATTTTATTTCACAACACACTTTGACTTTCATGAACACAGGGCAATTTACAACGTCACTTTGGTCCAATAGTACCTATATATAAAGTCTGTAGAAAATAAGCATTTCAGTTCACATAGACACTTTGGCATCCCATTTGTCACTTGTGTAGCTTGCCTTCAATAAAATAATGTTCCAACCAACCCCCATTTCTTTCAAGATGCTTTAAGTTTTAAAGTCCATGTTGTCGCCGTATTCACACAGGTAAGAAATAAAGGCTACAGTAGACTGTATACACAATATACAAATGAACATGATATATATGTTGAATATATATATATTCTTTATGTAATGTTTATTTTCCCCCATTGGACAACAGACACAAAGAAATGTTATATTTCAATCATAAAACTAATGCACAATCATTATGTTTAGGTTTCAGTGCTGAGTTTTCAAGTACGATATGAAGGCATCTACAATGTCTTGTAGTAAAATAAGAAGAAAGAGTCACACAGTAATGAAGCTACAGTGAAATGCAGACCAGGAAAACATTGTCTATTGTGTTGACATTCTTCAGTTGAACCCATCAGGATGAGACACTTTGGGAAACCAGCCATCATGTCTTCAGTCCCTTTCCCACATATCCAGAACATCTAATCCAGATAATGGGCCCATTTACCTGTTCACACATGTGGCAAACATCAGGAGATTGTCCATGTGTGACATGCGGGTAGTTTGGGCGGGGTGGGCGGTGGCTGGGTAGGAGGCAAGAAATTATGAAAAAAGGTCATTTGTATTTTTCTGGTCTGGCGCCAGATGAACGATTCACACTTTGAAATGTACGTCCTCAATATGCCAACCCCCCCCCCCCCCCCGAGACTGGAGTTAGGAACTAGGAACCGCGAAGGTAAAGTACGGGTCGAATAATAATCAGCAAATGTACATACAACTCACCCGGTAGAACGCCCGAGTCACAGTGCATGGGACCTTTGATAAAGCAACCGTTTGCTTCTCCCACAGAAACACTAGCTGGATGCTCCAGCTTCGTATGTAATGTGTTTGTGTCTAAACTTGGGATGACACTCGTTTTGAGTACTGTCACATTTAAGGGGGAAAGTCTGCGTCATGACTCATGCCCATTTTAAATGACTGATGGCATCCAAGAAAGCTATTCAAAAAAAACAAAAGAATAAATAAAAAAAACGTTTCCACAGCCTTCATATTGGGCCATATTCGTAGTCGAGCGTGCCGTCTTGCAGGCTGCCTTCCGTGGCGTTGTCGAAGCTGGTCTTGCCGTGGATCTGTTTGAGGTGCTTGCGGAGGACCGGCTTGTGGGCGAAGACCATGTCGCAGTAGTTGCAGCGGTGCGGCTTGTCCCCGCTGTGCAGGTTGAGGTGATCCAGCAGCGAACACTTCTGGGTGAAGGTCTTGCCACAGATCTTACACTGGAAGGGCTTGATGCCGGCGTGGACTCGCATGTGCCGGTGCAGGTTGCCCTTCTGCGTGAAGGTCTTGCCACACAGCAGGCACATGAACAGCTTGTGCATCTTCAGGTGGTTGGCGTAGTTCTCCAGCTGGCGGAAGACGCGTGTGCACTTGGGGCACTGGTGGTACCACTGCAGGGGCTTGTCGTAGCTCCGCTGGTGCCCGCTGCTGCTGCTGCTGCTGCTGCTGTGTTTGTCTGCGGGAGGGGAGGAGGGTGGAGGGGGGCTGAGAGGGTAGCGTCCGGCGCCCGCTCCAGGGGGCAGTGCCATCTCACTGCCCACCGTGGAGTTGATGAGGGAGTGCTGGGGCTCGGGGGAGTGCAGGGCTGCGGGCGGGCTGCTGGTGCTCGGGAAGTTACCACCGTCGACGGAGTTTTCTGCTACGTCGGACACGGACTCCACTTTCACTATGGTGATGTCACTCTGCCTTGGACGTCTTCTTAGTATCTGGAGAGGGGACTTGGGCTTAGGCTGAATGACTATATCTTCTTCTTCTTCGTCTTCATCATCCTCCTCGTTGTCAACATGCTCCATCTCCTCTTGATTGACAGCCTGAACCGGAGAGGACAGAGCCTGCTCCCTCTTCTCCCTCACCCTATCCACATCCTCCTCCTCCTCCTCCAGTTGGCGTGCAGTGCTAGGCGTAGGCGTAGACGGGGCTTTGATGAACTTGCTGAGAGCTTGGGTGCACTGCTCCACAATGTGTCCCATCTGGAGGAAGCTGGCCACCGTGAGGTAGTGCACCAGCTCCAGCTCGGGGAACTCCAGCTGTCCCGTGTAGCAGGAGAGCAGCAGCTGGCGGCCCACCTCGGCCTCCTGGATCATGGAGATCTGGACCTCCCCAGAGTCCTGCTGCAGGATGAACTGGTCCCTGAGGAAGGAGGAGCCGGCGGCCAGCACCACCTTGTGACCGGGCACCTCCAGCTGGTTGATGCGCACCGTCACGTCACAGAAGCGCCGCTGGTGTCGCAGCAGGTTCATCTTCTGCAACATGGCGTCCCCGAATGTGGCGAAACGGAACTGAAGGATGACCTGGTTCTGGGCCATGGTGAACTGAGAGACAGGGGGGGGGGGGGGGGGGGGGCAGCAGCAGTGTACCTGTGTAGGAGAAAAACAGACACTGTTTTATCGCTGATGAACAGTTAAACCTGCAGTGTGTAGAAGTTTGTGTTTTATTTCCTAGCAGATTTTGTAGAAAGTAATTGTAATATCCACAAGTACATTTAATTTAGTGCATAATAGCTGAAATTTTTTTTTGAATTATTTATTTTTCCCTTAGAAAGGGTTTCATATATGTCCATATTTCTGCATATTTTGGACCAAGGTCTAGTGCCGCCATCTTGAAAGTGTCATAGTTGGAATGTCATCAGCTGCATTGTTTAACATTTAGAATTGTTCTCTTGTGTTGAAGGCCACTGTAGCTTCTGTTATTATTCAAAAGGGGTGGGGTTACCCAGGGAGTGTTGCATTCTAGAACTTTCTAGAACTTTCTTGATGATGTCATATTACACACTGCACCTTTAAATTACGTTAATTTGATATTTCATCTCAAACTATTGTACTTCAGAGCATATAGCCTGCATATAAATCAAGATCAGGGCTCTTCTCTCATTACACATGAAAAAACAAACATGTTCTGCATTAATAAAGCCAAAGCTTCATACTTTTTTGTATTAGCCTAATACAAAATACGATACAACGTGCGTCATCAAAATGGTTATCAAAACCTTGTGCGAGTTGCTCAGGTGGATAGGGTGAGTGACTGAGGATACAGAACAAGATTCAGTTCAAAAACCTGTTTAACAGGAGCAAGAGTTATAGCATAGTTTTCCTACATTAGACGAATTAAATAAAATGGTAAAACATGTTTAAAACGCGACAGTAGTTTTAATGTGTCTAGGGTTTTCCGATAAATAAGACATGAGTGTTGCTGTTCGCCCATATATATAAATATTCTATCTAGGGCCTATATAAATATGTATTTATATCTATGCTGTTCGCCAACCGCCTTGACTAAAACCTATGGACGTTAGCTTAGCGCCACTGTAACGTAACTTCAAAAGAAAGTATTAGCTTTCTTTTTAAGAAAAAACGTAGCCTGGGCATTCATTTTGGCTTACTGCCATACAATGGAGTAATCTTGTAACGTTAACGTCAGATGTAGTTAGCCTATGTAAACAATACACCAAGCCTCATCCATCCCTTTCCCTTTGGCCTACCCCCACTCTGGAGCGAGCATCTCAGGCTGTCTAATGGCGTACAATACTGTCGCTAACTGACGAGGTATTTCTAAATTCACAGTTATAAATGTTTTGTAGCCTACCTGTTAACCCCTTGAAAACAAACCCGTTAAAGGTGGGCCTACATCGGTAGGACACTGGCTTGTGTTTGTCCGGGGAATGAACGAGCTGCTCCGGATGCAAACGCCATTTAAAGGCCCAGTACACATGTGTGATCAACCTCTGGCTGAGCCCATCGCCGCGGAGAATTAATTTTTTCATAGAAATAAAAATGGGAGGATAAAGGACAGGTGTGATGTCAGAATCAGAAATTAGTAATACCCAGCACACACACAGGACACACCTGTTTATATTTGATATCAGTGGTCATTCTATTTTATATGAATATTTTCTATGGAAAATCCATTTATTAAAACCCGTTCAATAAAGTGCGCCAGTGAGGTTTTATTTCGAAAGTAATAACCGGAAGTGTAGTTTTTCCTGGTAGCTTGCTTGAAAACACGTGACCGGTTTGGTTTGAAGCAATGGGAGTGTAAAAATGGTTGCCATTGTAAACCTGTCAAGTCTGGGTCTGGACCGAATGAGAGGTTTCTGGCTTTTACCTCCAATGTTTCGTTTAAAAAACCTCCGTGAATTAACATGTCTCTTTGTGACCGCTTGTATTTTGACGAGCCAGTCGTTGGCCGACGACCAGGCCTTTGCGGAGGACTTTTTGAAGAGGGAATACTCTCTGACAAAGCCATATCGGGGTGAGTTTTCTGTCATCCATTGACGTCAGTGACATTTACGCAAACGTTAGCTGAGTGTTATAGAGCTAAACTAAGTTTAAATTAGTCAGCTATAGCATTTCCTCTTCGCAGTAAATTAGCATTTCCCCCAATTTGGCAATATTCCTGAAAAGCTGGTGCTGTTTCCGCAACCGAGTGTAATAATTAACCCTCAGGCACTTGTTACACACCGTAGCTAATGTCACAATCATGGACATATAAAGAAGGTCACAATACGGGAAATGGTACTTTTTATTAGTCCACAACTTGTAACAGTATGCGAAATGGCAGCTTAAAAACAAATAAGTAAGCAGTCTCTTGTCGGTGAGGACAACGTAAGCTCCGATCAAAGAGATATGACTACGACAAGAGCATTACTGGTGGGGCTCGACGTATACGTTATGACGTAGCGGTATATCTAAAGTGTGTTTTGTCATGTTTTTTGTTTGTTACATGCTCCTTATCCACCCGGTTGTGATATGTCAACTGACAGGATCTTTTACTATCACCATCAAGTCGCTTTTTTTTTTAGGTCTGCCTGTTCTGTTTCACTGAGAGGAAGCAGTTGGACAATCTCTAAAAGTGACTACACACATAACGTATGCTTATGCTATGTATTTATTTTGCTGTATTGCAGGGTTGGGTTTCTCTAGCTCTGCACAGTGGGATCTGATGGGCACTGCCATGGTCACACCGGACTATGTGAGGCTGACCCCGGACATGCAGAGCAGACAGGGAGCGGTGTGGAGTCGAATCGTAAGTCTACTGCAAAAAGCTGCTAAACTCACCCACCCACCCACACTGCACAGCACATCATTATTCATTACACACCTTAACCTCTCACACAGTCACCCTGAAGAGTTCCCATTAACAGGCCTACTCAACAACACCACTCTGATAAAGTTAAAGGAATACTTCACCCATACGGAACCAGCGTTCTATCATTATAAAATAACTATTATAATATAATGAATGAGGTTTTTCTTCCCTCAGTCTTCCCTTAGTCTTCCCTTGGCCCAGCTGTCCTGTTAATCCTAACCCTTACTGTGATGTCACAAGAAGGAAACTGTAGGGTTAGACAGTGAGACCATAAACACTCTTTCTGCCTTTTCTCAGGCTAGGATGATCCGATTTCAATTTTTTTTGCACATTTATACTAAATAGGATCTCCCAGTTCAATACACCTTCATATTCCAACCGGTGAAGTAGGCCTTTAAGTGGCATTCTGTGAAAATAATACAAACCGTCATAAGTTTCACTGACCCTATACCTTTTAGACACGTCAGCTTGTTTTTCAAAAAGGATGGTATGTTACTCGGGTATGCTGCCAAAATGCAATTATGCATAGTACACATTGCATAGCACAAGAATAACCTGCTTGTATTCTTTTTTTCTTGCCTTCCAGCCCCTCTACTTGCGAGACTGGGAGCTTCAGGTGCAGTTTAAAATCCACGGCCAGGGAAAGAAGAATTTAAACGGGGATGGAATGGCTATCTGGTTAACCAAAGACCGCATGCAGAATGGTGGGTAGAGGTTGGAGCCCTCCGAGCTACCTGGATCTAGATGCTATAAGTAATGTAATGTCATGTGAACAATCAGGATGGAGCCCAGTTATCCATGAGCATGTTTACAAAGCCTAGTATTAAGAGTTGGCTCATGTTGGTGCTCAGCTCAACTAAATGAAATAAATGATTTCCTCTGTTTCCTTTACTTGTATAATAAACTGCTGATTTCACAGTCACAGTGCATGTGTGAAAGGGGCTTTATATGACTTGGGATACTCCTCGCCCTGATGCCCCTCACCCTTTCTTCACAGGTCCCGTGTTTGGCAACATGAACGAGTTCGTCGGCCTTGGAATATTCGTGGACACTTACCCTAATGCTGACAAGACCCACGATGTGAGTGAGCGTTTGTAGCCTCTGTTTCATGCCTGCCTTATATCCTCTCGTTAGTATTTTTTTCAAAATGGAGCCTGCGTGAACATTTGAAAAGTGACGGCGATTCTCTCCAGAGATGATTGAATTCATTTGGGCACACAGTGTTAAACGCCTCGCATGGTATAGCTTGCTACTAGTCATATTTATCAGCATTAAAAGTGATTTCAAACGTGTGTAATTTCTCTTCCCGCAACCCCTCTGACATGTGCAGAAGACACATCTTGGAACTCAGGTAGTATTATTAAAACTGTACTTTATTCCATGAGCTGAGAATGTTCATCCATTGTCTTCACCAACCCCACGTCCTACAACCTCATCCATGTGTTTGTCAGTACTGTCTGGTGTCAGGGTGTAGTGCTACATTAGTCTGGCTCAGTGGATGACAGTGTATGTGTTGTTGTTGTTGTGTGTTTAACTTCCATGTCTTCTTCACAGAGGGCCTTCCCGTATGTGTCGGTGATGCTGGGGAACGGGACTCTGTCGTACAGCCACGAGACTGATGGAAGGCCCACTGAGATCGGAGGATGTTCGGCCATGACGCGCAACTCAATCCACGACTCCTTCCTCCTGATCAGATACACCAAGAACAGACTCACCGTATGTTACCCTATGCATTTGTCTTGTTACATAGCTGTAGTCATGACATGAAGTACATTTTTTTAAAATTGATTGTAGAAGCTGATTTTATTTACCGTAAAATTCGGTGTATAAGAAACACTTTAATTATTTTTTTTCAAGTAAAAAGTGTGGCCAATATACCAGTATAAAATGCAGAGGCCATTGCAGAGGAGGCGAAAGATGGCGCTGTAATTGGGTTAATGCTTTATCGCAGAAATGCGCCGTCATTATCAATGTGTGCCGTATTAAGCAAACCTCTACATGACGAGAAAAGCCAAAGCTTAACAACCAACAATGCTAGGTTATCTGAATAACTGTATATAATGTGGAAAGATAGTTGCCAATGTTAGCTATCTTGCTAACAATTCTTGTTTTCTCCAAACTTATCTTTTTTGTGTATTTCGTGGTTATCAGTTGATTCGACTAGCGCATTTATTGGTTCCATTTTGATGATGCCCATCCACAGCTGATGTTCGTTTACGTTGTTTTTCGGATTTACAAAAATCACGTAGGTGGCTGATTTTGGTTTCAAAAAGACACATTTTGCTGGAAGGTGAGAAGTTTGCATGCATTCACCCAGAGACGGACTGTGTCTTATATACCCGTCTGTCTTCTATACCGAAATATACGATAATATTGAAAAGTCCTCTAAGGTAACAGGATTCCCATTGACGGCCCTAAAATACTATATAAGAAATATAAACAAATCAAAAAGAGCATAAAGATAACTGTGAGCATTAGTTAAACCTTCATTAGTGAGTCATACCAGCCCTTCCTCTGCCCTTCAGCTCATGGTGGACGTAGAAGGAAATCAGCTATGGAAAGACTGTGCCGAAATCAGCGGATTGCGCCTTCCAACAGGCTACTACTTTGGTGCCTCCTCCCTCACTGGAGATCTGTCAGGTATGAAGAAGCTGGCTGCAGACCACAGAGAACCTCTCTGTGATTACATGAAGCAGAATGAATATGTATACATGTCATCAGGGAAATTGAAGCTTCTCTCCATATTTACTCAAATGGAGAAAGTCTGTGCACTGCAGGTTTGTGTGAATTCTTCCTTCATGTGTTGCTGACTGCCTTGTGCTTGTTGCTCTAGATAACCATGACCTGATCTCCATGAAGCTGTACCAGCTGACCATAGAGCGAGGTGCTGATGAGGAAGAGGAGGAGGAGGCCACCATCCCCAGTGTGGACAACATGGAACAGTTCCAAGGTAGACGCAGCATGGCTCTCTCCGCGCTATTGGAGGCTACACTGTTGTATTTGTGTTTCTCTAACAACTTGATAATTAACCGAATTGTATTGTATTTTCTGTAAGCTGTTAATTGCTAAATTTGTTTTAGAGTAATGGTGTGAACGTTTACAAAAATGTCGAAACGTGTACACGGTTAACCGTGACATCATTCACTTTTGGTCGTCCGTACCTTTTATAATAGTTCCTAGATTGTCCCGATGGAAATATTAAAAACCATAGACTCTTTATAACAAGAGGTAGTCTCGCACAGCCAGACCAAACTACAGCTAGTAGTAGTAAAGTCTGGAAAAACTGGGCTTGCCCGTCTTCATTTATTTAAACCAATCACAATCGTCTTGGGCGGCGCTAAGCCCAGGAAGCTGCAACCTGTCCTTTCAAAATAGTGTAATTTGGTGCCGACCATTGGACCTATTATAAAAGGTGCTGACCAACACCGTTAATGAGGCGGGCCGTGTGTGAGTGTGCAGCAACATTATGAGCTGGATACTATCAAACCGTATAAAACACACACACACACACACACTTTCTGTTGTCTCCCGTTCTGAGCGGAGCATAAACGGTAGTCAGAATATACAAGAGGTAACCGTGCTCAGGCTGGTTGTTCCTGGAGCAGTGCGAGTGCAGGGCAGCACCAGCGGGGGAGGGGGGAGGGGGGACAACTGGACCTAATAGGAGTGCGTACTGAATATTGCTAGACCTTGGTAAATACCTCTGGATGAAGCAGTCGTATAAACCTAAGTGTACACTGCTGACTGAGAACTGTGATCTGTGTATCATGATAGTGAATATGTCATGCTTTCTTTGCTTTGCAGTGGAAGTGGAGGAGGAAGGGATGGGCGGAGTGCAGTACTTCTTCACCGTGCTCTTCTCCATCCTGGGCCTGGGCGTGCTGGCTGTGGTGGCCATAGTGCTGTACGGCCGCTGGAAGGAGAACCGACGCAAACGTTTCTATTGACCACAGAACAATTGATCCACAGAGCTTTACAGAATGTGTGTTTTTTTCTTTATCAACGTTTCAACACAACAATACAAAGACTGCCGTAGCTTTTCCACCACCGTACAGTCCAACGATCAATGAACAAACTAATGAGGCGCGAAGCCCAGAGCCAAGAGAACATAGACGAACAGGTGAACAGATCATGAACAGATGAGCCAGCTGTGAATCATTTTTTTTTTTTTTTTTTTCTCTCTCTCTTATGTGGTATTGAAGATAGATGAGAGAAAGCTGTTTTAGTAGAATGTTAAAATTCATCTCAACTTAAAGCTATAGTGCGAAACAGGTTACAGCCATCGCCCATCGAGATGACACAAAATTGATTAAGCCTATCAGCTCCGCAATACTCTCTGTACTCCTCAGTATGGCAGCGTTTACAAACTGGCGCAGGAACTCAGAAAAACCCCAAGAAGCGCCCAAGAAATGTTTCAGTTGACGATTCTACCGCTGAGAAAAAAAACCTGGACGTACAGCAGAAGGTATAAAATCCACGAGCGATCACCAAAGGCTTACCGCGTGTAGCTGCGACGACAGTGTTGTCGTAATTACTCAGGATTTCTCATCGGGGCGACAGAAGTCACGCACTATAGCTTTAAAGCCGATTTGGTCTGCAACATCTGCACCAATAGAGACACTGTAGATTTAACATGTTTGCCCATAGGAGTTTGTGGCAAAAACTGGAGAATCAATCGCGGATGCTGTGCGTGTGCGTGCGTGTGTGTGTGTGTGTGTGTGTGTGTTTGCGTAGTTTACTGACATCATGTTACCTTTACTGACATGTAGTTACCTTTTTGTGCCACTTAGTGCTGCCAACGTGCAGCTTTAATCTGAGTTGTAGCTGCTGTAAAGACCAATCAACCTGTGGATCATTGTAGACTTCTTCTTGATGCACTGAAAACAGTCCAACTGTTTAATTGAGCTCCCAAAGCACTTCATAAGCCCGTACATCAATTTAAGTGGATGTATGTAAGCTCTTAGTAATTATATGATTGATGATTCACGGTTCTACAATGTATGTTGTAGATGAAAGGAATGACTGGAGATAGCGGTGCTGTTTGGAGTGTCTAAGCTAGCACCAATAAAGACAAGCCAGTCTTTTTTACAGGTTTGAGCTGCCCCCTTTTTATTTTTTTCCCCATTGGATATCACATATAATTTAGTTTAATTTACTTTCTTAGTTAATAACAGTTATAACTTTTACTAATAATTTCTTTCTGTGACAATGAATCTCATCGGAGCCCTTTTTATAGAAACCGTTTGTTTTTTTCTTCAACCAATTCAGTGATGTTTTTCAAAAATGTCTCATGAAAGAGCTGTGAATTAAATTGCCACACCCTGGATCATGTAGTCAAATGTGAGTTTGAGTAAATTATGAGTATGTGATGTGATCATCGAGGCTGTACTGTTCAGTAAATTATTTTAACATTTACTCTTTTGAATTGTTAAATGTTGTGTAATTTTATTAAACTGTCTACATAGTGTACATTAACGCACAAGTTGATTTCCTTTTTGCAGAGAAAATCCAGTAGTTTGGACACACAGAAATCAAAAAATCTATGACATACATTGGGACACTCCAAACTTCACACCCACCCCCTTACACACCACAGCCCTCAACATATTAATTGACTGTCAGCAGCGCGGACAGAATTGATCATTATTTGACAGTCATACACCTACTTCAAGACCACTTGAGTAACTTAAGAATTACAAGTAATTTACAGAGAGCTTTTTGTTAGGGGTGGTGTCAGGATTTGAACTACTTTTTTTTTTATCTATGAAAAAGTTACGCACTATACCTTTTCAAAGTTAGCATGATGGGTTGGGGAAACAAATGCTAAATGCTCAGGCATTGGTTCTGATCACCCTCCAGCATGACAATGGAGCCAAAGCATACAGCCAGCACAGGAGGCTGTGTTTGAATTATTAAGCCAAAAAGCCTGGACTTGAACCCATGATAGGTAACTAAGTCATTTATTATTTATATAGCACTTTTTAAACTGTTACAAAGTGCTTTGTAAAAAGAAATCGTAATAACTTAAGATATAGAACCCATCTCTCCAGTCCAGTCTGCTGGCTAGTGTGGGAGACACACAGCTTATGTAGACTTACTCTATCTGCTTCCAGAGGTGTTCCTACAAAATGTGTTTTTCAGGTCATGATTTCTAAAACAGTTTTGTAATTCACATCCATGTAGTTCTTAGACCTGTGGAGTCATTTAAAAAAAGAATGGTCCAAACTCCAAAAAACAGTGGATCCTAAATGTTCCATAATGCAAACCAAAAGTGACCTTTGTTTGACCCTCCCTGCCAAAAGCCAGACCTGTGTTTTTTGCTTTTTCATTATGGCTTATAGTGTGTGTGGAATTAATTGGCAAATCAAATTGTTGCAAAAAGTGAAGGGGAAAAAGATCCAAAAAGATGAGGGAATGTCCTTGTACCCCCCCCCCCCCCCCCCCCAAAACTGCTACAGTTTGTTGACCATAGTTCCAATTTAACAGCATCTCCAAACGCTTGTGTATTTGACCAGGATGAAGTAAAATAGGCAGATGACCTGTTGATAAATTCCACAGAGGTGTATTAAAGTTACACTCGCATGTACACAAACCTGACTTTCTCTATCTGAAGATCCTCTTTTACTGTAATTGCAAAGTGTGGACGCCCCTCCTCTTGAGTATGAGCCATGGAGGCATGTTTTCACGGCCAGTATGTAGACAGAGGTCTGGGTTGTCTCTCCTCCTCCCTGCTTATATCTCTTCCTCCTCATACCTGTCTGTCGTCAGTCGACACTGGGGATGTTAGGAACGACACCAAAAATCCTGCCCACTGCCTCCGTCACTGCAATATTAAGGTAAGCCCTCTGATATTCAATACGTTTTAATATGATTGATTAATCCATCCCACTGATTAGACTAGAAATGTATTAATGTCTGTTTTAAACTACAAATAAGTGTGAAATAAAGTGATTTGTGGAGAACAACATACAAGGAGAAATTGAGAATAGATATAGTTAGAGTGACATATCAAGTGTGTTAGGATAAATGATTACTATAAGAGGAAATGTATGCCACTGTGGAACGACAGGGAAGTACTAAGCTGATTTTTTTTTTAAAACACACGTTTCGATACAAACTTGTTACAAATGCTTGATGTGGAGATAAGAGCAGGTACCAATGATTAACTGGAGCTGAATAGGTCACAGTTGTTCATTGTGCCTTATGGCTCAGTGTGTTGCCATACCAAACAATGGTGTCCTGTAAACACTCTGCCTTCACGTAGAGCAGCATGTGGACACACTTCCCTTCAGTATGAGAGGATATCTGTACGTCACTGTAAGAAGTATTCTAATAAAAACCAACTTGTCTACTCTTCCAGATTGTGCGGAGGAAGATAAGCAGTTAAAGATGAATCGCTCCAGGGTAAACTGCGTGAAACAGCTGGTGGTGCATCTGAACTTCCTGTGCTGGGTAGGTGGTTCAAACACAGGGGTTATGTGTTATTGTGAATGTTTAATACATGCTAGTAGTGACCAAGAGGTAGGACACATAAACTTGGTTCATGGCCATCATTGGAATGCACTCCAAATGCCAATGTGTTGTGGTCACCCTCTGTTGTTCAGATAGGGTGACAACCTGTTCCTCTTCCTGAGAGAAGGCATCAACACGCTGACCTCAGGGGCCTTTTATGCTGGCATGGGACTTTTATTGAATCATATTTTGTTATAATTTCATATCACATTGTCAAGTACAGTAGCCTACATCATTGTTTTACATAGTAGTTTGAGCGACTTTTTCTATGTAGCTTTAGTTAACCAAACTAGATTTCTCCCAAGGGTAGCTCTACTGTAGTTTAATTTCTTCCAGTGTGAAGTCATTGGTAGTTTGCAATGCTGTACTTTCAAAGTAGCTTCCACCCCTTCCTTGGCAATCAACTCTTTTGCTGTTTTAACTTCATATGCTGTTAGTAGAGCGTCAGGTCTCCACCAAAGCAAGAAACTGTGTTGGGTCAAGACACAATGATGAGATAATTATAATATTGTTTTGTTGACCTGGCGTTCAGTAGGGACTTATGTTATATTAAAGGAACCCCATTCCAGGATAATCACAGGTTGTGTCTGTCCTGTGTGTGTTTGAGCTGTGCAGTGCCTTCGTGGTGGGGCTGGGGGAGTTCCAGATGGTGCACTCCAAGTTTGCCTCCCTGGTGACCACCTTCTGGCCCATCTACCCAGCCAACACTCTGGTGGTGACCGGCACCATCGCTACCTGTGTGTGTTACCTAGGGGTGCTGGGAGGCATGAAGGAGAACCGCAACATGCTCATCACTGTGAGTATCCAGCAATAGCTTTCATGCCAACAGGCGTTACTTTATATGGTTCAATTACTTAAATAACCAAAGGGAAAGCTCTCTATTTGTTTTTTGGAGGCATTTCAAATATCATAACACAGCTCATGTTAAGGGTGGAGATGGCAATTGTGGTGAACGCTTGTTGTCAAAATCAGTGAATATCTCTTCACGATTTCGACGACAAACTTTCTCCAGAATTGCCGTCTCCACCTTAAAGTGTCAAATAGGCTTAAATACTATATTGTCCGCCTCCAACAAACTAACACTCACCCATCTATGAATCTGATCTTGACTGCTTCCAGTTTTTCGTCCTGCTGTTCGTCCTAATGCTGGTGGAGCTGGCCATGGCCTGTGTGTTCTTCGTGTACAGCAGGGAGGTAGGTATCAGTTCGTACAGTATTAGCCTGTGTAATACGAATTTCAATGTTCAGTAGACAGTAGTGTGTTGCAGATAATGTAACGTTGCCTGTCCGCTGTGCAGATTGACACGTACTTTGAGAAAGACCTGATGAAAAGCTTGGAGATCTACAGACGGACCGGTCCACACGTCAACACCACCATTAAAGATGACTTCGATACCGTCCAGAATCTGGTAAATAAATGATCCACTAGTCTGCGTCGTCAACTTAAAGACCTACTTCAACGGTGGGAATATGAAGGTGTATTGAACTCTGAGATCCTATGTAGTATAAATGTGCAAACATTTTAGAAATCGGTTCATCCTAGCCTGAGAAAAGGAAGAAAGAGTGTTTTATGGTCTCACTGTCTTACCCTACATTTTCCCATGCGTGACATCACACTAGTAAAAATGTAGGGTTAGGATTAACAGGACAGCTGGGCCAAGGGAAGACTGAGGGAAGAAAAACCTAATTCATTATATTGTAATAGAGATTTTATAATGATAGAACGCCGGTTCCGTACGGGTGAAGTATTCCTTTAACATCAACTCCATTGCCATCCGTCTTTAACTGTCCCATTCAATTCTGTTTTTAATGACCACTCAGCCAGGCTGGTAAATATATTTTGCTGATATTTGACACTTTCCATCCTGATCAAGTGAAAGAGATATTTGATATTTAATATTTAATATGATGATTCAATTTTTTGTTTAAAACGATACAGTTTCAGTGCTGTGGAGTTCGTGGTGTGGCCGACTGGAAGGGCGACGTCCCAATCTCCTGTTGCACCCAGGACCCCTGTAAAACACACATCTTCAACTGGGAAAGGGTAACTTATACTGTGTTATCACCGAATACCAACAAAATAATCACACAAATACACAACCTCATATGATAAGACTTATAGACGGATTCTGAGTTTTTTTTTTATATATTTTTTGTCAGTATACAACTTGAATATGATTTTTGAACATTTTAAACCAAAACAAATCCCAATTAAATAATAACTGCACTCCTTCTTTCTTTTTCTCTCAGGGTTGTCTTGGGGTAATGAGTGACTGGTTTGCCGGAAACTATCTTTCCACAGCCGCGGGTGTCGTCACGATGGTTATAATAAAGGTACAGTATATGCACGTACATTTGGATGTTCCAACCGGTGTGGTCTATTTAGGTACTAGACACCAGATATGATTTACAATTTAAAAACTGATGGGGAGTTGTGTTGTTGCAGTATCTAGATACTTTTTGAGAAAGTAATGATGGCCCGTGAGCTCTTTAATACCCTTTCCATCGGTCTGGTTAATTTAGGTTGTCGTAGTATCACCTTATACATTTGAAATGGCAAAAGTTTTAGCAAACAGTTAGACTTCAGAGTTTATTGGGATCATGTTTCCAGCTACCCAAGCTTTAGCTCTGTTTCTTAGTGTCTACCTGCTGACAAAAAATATCTGGCTCGTGGGCTGCTTAATAGTCCACTGTGTTCACCAGCTAGTAGTTATCTACTGTTTTGAGATGGGCAGGAATTGCACCACTGTGGGTTTATCAAAGGTTTTTTGTTGAAAAGATGACGATGAGAGCCGTGAGAGTCAACTAGAGCAGTGAATTTGCTTGAAAGTGCTTGATAGAACCAAAACAGTACATCTGAGAGACGCCAGTGTATTTTACTTACCTGTAGTTTAAAGCCAGAATAATGTACTGTGTATTATTTGACGGTTTGACTTAATGGCTTTCATAATATGCTATATTCTATTGTCTGTAATTGTCTTAGTCTTGAAGGGCGCACAAACACAAGCCCAGTTACACTACTGTACCATGCCTAAGCCTGGCCTGTATTCACACTGCTCCCAAAGATCCGGACCTAGGCACGATTGCGTTTTTCTAATACGTCACCACGTCTTAATGGGTTTGGGATTTGGATAGAATTGTATCCTAATGTTTTTTTTTTTAAATACTTCTTTTTGGGGATTTTCTAAAGAACGTAAACACACAAACAAAAGACAAAATAAAATAAACCACTAACATGGCGAACTGTACTTTACCGGTTTCTAAGGACATTGTTTAAACTATAAACAAAAAATTAAAAGTCAATAATGTGTCACTTCAGCGCCGCTATATAGTCGAGTATCCCAATGTTTTTGAATATTTTCATCCATACAGCCAAATGTATGTATCCAGTTATTCGGGAACAGTCTCATATAAATTGGAAAGGAGCACTCACACTGGTCAAACAAACTAGACTTTAGGGGGCAAACGTACTTGGGCACGGTACAGATGGCCTAGTGTAAATGCGCCCTTAAAACCATTGATTGATATCAGTTCAACTCTGATTTTCTTTTCTTGTCTTCTGTTCACAGTTTATTTGCATGTCCATCACTGTCCCTCTCTTTTGCCACTTACATCGACATGGATTGGCCTACAAGTGAAAAAGGGCAAATACATTTTCTGAACTTTTCAGTGGCTTTGAGCATGTCACCAGGCTTATTTCCCTATGTCAACTTTTATTTTTGTGTTGATTTGTTCCATTCTTTTTTGGTTTTCAATCATTTTCCTCCAATGTTAATTTGTTTAAGATCCTGTGACTGAAATGTGTGAGTACACTTTCACTCTATCTATGCTATCTAATAAAGCAGCACACATGCTGATATAAACTCACTTCTGAGTGGTTTTCATTTGGATGTCATTTGTTTATGGAGGGCCGTAAAACAAAATTAAAATTAAATAAATTAATCAGTAAATTAATTAAGTATTGTCTTAGCCAATGTTGGCTAAGACAACACTTGTGCCATAAATGCACCAAAATAAGACATTCATGAATGATAAAAAGGACATACAATGATTTTTTCTTTTTGATTGTATTTCTGTATTAGGTTACCTTTGTATTAATACCATACATATTTTATTTCATTTAGTAATCTGTTAATTTTAAAATATATTTATTTTTTCATGTATTTTAATGTCTATGTTATTTTCCCTTTGCATTTCCTTCCCCCATTTATTTCCCTTAGAATTTTGTGTGTACTTTTGACATTTCTTTCTGCCTTTCTGCCAAAATGTGCAAATAAAGAGGTTGTTATTCAGAGAGAGAGAGAGAGAGAGAGAGAGAGAGAGAGAGAGAGAGAGAGAGAGAGAGAGAGACTATGCCTTGCTCACACACTGGTCGCTAGCCCAGGAGAGCTGAGGTGCTAAGATAATCTTGGTGAACATAGAGTGAGTTACTTCAACATGTGGATGCTCAGAAAGACTGATCCCTGGGTTAAAAAAGTTTTGTTGCTACGATGCACTTTTCTGCAACGCTGATGATGTTGCTTACATTTCAGATTATAACATACAGTATGTTATGGCTCAAATCACTGATTGAACCACTAAACATCAAGGGGGTGTCAAAAGCTCTGTTTGAATAAATAATGGGTTTTAAATGGTCTACTAAACCTACCATTTAAAATAAGACATTGTAAGTACAAATAAAATAAAATAGGCTTGGTTATGTGGCGTCAA
Source organism: Ammodytes marinus (assembly GCF_949987685.1). Taxonomy (NCBI): domain Eukaryota; kingdom Metazoa; phylum Chordata; class Actinopteri; order Uranoscopiformes; family Ammodytidae; genus Ammodytes; species Ammodytes marinus. The sequence goes on from NC_137231.1 coordinate 5,618,444, forward strand.
TGCTAAATACTGCTTCTGTTCATGTGCATTTCATTGGACTATATAAATACGTACATACTGTAGGGGTGAACGCTCAGTAGGCCGATGATACTACTGATTATGAATAAGTCAGCTGCAACAAAAATAAAAACATTTTCAAACAACTCAATGGGGCTAAAGAAATTGACTCAGCAAAATTCACCAGCTTTACACGGGAAATCTGCTTTTTTCTAAGTCCATCTGAAATCCCTGTTTATTATTTTCACAATTTTGATGGTAACAATTATGACTGTGTAATTGCAGGTGTCCTACAATGCAAAGCTTTTTAGACATAGCAACCGTAACCAAGGGGAACATGGGTTGAAATTGAATCATTTGAAACCATAGCTACCAATACATTGGCACATTTCAATACAATAAATAACTGAGTCAGTTTACCTGTAACAAATTGCTAGTCAGGTAAAAAGAAGGATTGTTATTCCTCTACAAAGATGAATGTTGGAAGGGCTTCAAGGACTTCAAGTACACCAGGGACTTCAAGTACACCAACTCCACGTCAACACAAATCCCCAGGTATCTATAAATTAAGTTAGCATAATGCTAGTTATTTCAGGATTACCATCAGGCTGTTTGAAATATTTGGCTTAAAGAAGAGACTAACCACATCAAAAAACACACATGTTACAATATTGCTAAAATAGGATGGTATGATGGGTGACCAGGTGTGTGCATATGTGCATCGTTCATTTGCAAAACTATAGGCCTACCCTCTGTCACACCATATTAAAAATACCATCAAGTACAATATCGCCACCATGAAGTCACTTTCAAGAAGACACAGCAAAGTGAATACACTGCCATATAAAGCTGTAAAAGACTCAATATAATAGATCGCTGATATTCCCAGAGAAACTGGTTGAAGCAGCGGAGGGTGCAGCCAAACAGTACCTGGAGAGCCACAACAAAGTACCTCCAAGACTGAAGCCTGGACTATCTCTGGAGGTAAAGTGCGTGCTGTGATGCAACACAAAAATCCATAGTCCTCCTGCTAGCACGTCATTGTCACTTTGACTTTTTTCACTTGCAAAGAAGGGTTATAAAAAAAAAATGTTGATCTGAATGAGGAAGTTTAATTTGATTGACATTTAAACGTATTCTGTCCTTATGTTGCCGTCACGCAGAAAAAGATTGAACTTGAGAAGCGTAGGAAGCTCATCCTGATCAATGAGCACAACAGGCTGAGGTTCGCGGTCAAGGAGAAAGAAAGCAGGTTGAATGAACTGCTGGAGTCATTAAAAGACAATACCTTTCAGCCCACATCTTACAAGAGTGAAGAGGACTGTAAGCAGGTGAGTGTGCAACAGACTACAGGCTCCATTCATATACACCTGTATGACATGACCTCACTCTAGGAATAGTAATGAATCCATCATTAACATTAACACACATAAGCACTTAAGATTGTCTTGAAGTTTAAAATACAAAGTACACTATTCATAGCGATACATTGGGTGCCATTCAAAGTATGGATATACTGTATAATAGAAGAGGAACCCCCATCCTTGGCACTCTTCAATCTGACCATGTGGTTTGTCATAAATAAATAAATGGGTCACCATCTGCTAAACACTATCTTTTGAGCAGGGACAGCTTCTTTTCTTTTTTTGTTCTTTGGCCTTCTGGTAACTTCTGTCATTTATATGTTGCTAATTTGATCTGCTGTGTTTTCTAATTATTTTTATTCTTAGACGTATTTACTAGTATTTTACTATGCTTTAATTTTCTATGCACATTGTAAAGCTCTCTGTGACCCTGTCTGTGAAAAGCGTTATATAAATACATTTTACTCACTTACTTATGCTGGTTGAATCAATTTACATTTACAAGTTGTTGCATTTCACACGTTTTAGCATTTCACCCTATCATCCTTGTATCATTGATCACAGACTATATACAGTACATGCATGCTTTATTTTTCTAATGTCAGCGTATACGACAGCTGGAGAACAACCAAGACAAGATGAAGGTGAAGACGACAGAGGCCAGGGAAATCCAGAATGCCTATTGGCACATTCGTGAGCACCTGCAGCAGGTGAGCTGTGCTGTTCTACACACTGTCAACCACTATACAGAAGAGGGTTTAACAGTCGGGAGGAATGAGGGTCCTTAGGATTCAAGAAATGCTATCAATTATGATACCTGACATATTTTGACAAGTGGGACATCGTGTTGTGGAAGACATTACCAATATCTTCAATCAGAAATAATTAGAATACATATCTGGAAGCTCTACTACACTACAGTTCAACTTAAATACGATTGCATTACATTAGAGGTAACAGGAACAAAATGATTCGTTTATTTTAAGAATCAATTCAAGTAGGCTTTATGACTAGAGAAAATTGGATACTCGCTTCGGCAATCCAGTGCAGGGTTTCAGGAAGCATGGGGACCTTTTTTGGGCTCTTTTCAAGCTTTGTAAACTGGCAGTGACTTGGGAGGGATTATTATTATTATTATTATTATTATTATTATTATTATTATTATTATTATTTTTTTTTTATGTTTCTTTTATTGTTTACTTAAAGTCTACTAAGTGGTTTTTTATCTGTCCTTTTCATTTCAACCTTTGTGTACCAATTAACAACCTGGCACTTGTCATACAAAAAAAAAAAAAAAAGAGATTTTGATTTAAGTAGGCTTTATGACAAGCACATTATTTATTTAAGATTTAAGACCAGTTCTTCTAACCATCTTTGCTGCCGGGTTCAGAAAGGCTTGGGGAGGAAAAGCATCCCAGTTACATATTGATTATTGGGGCTACACTACACAGCTGTTAATTCTGCCATGTTTGAATCTGAAGATATTTCTCAAAAGAAGACACTCGACTCTGCAGAGATGCCAAATGGACAGGAAGTCTTACTCTGAAAGAGCATAGCGAACACTTCTACCACTGGCTTTTAACTTTGATGTCGAGTAATAGGCTGAGCTCAAATCCGGCCAAGCTTATTAGCCAGCCAGGGAGGTAGTAGCACGTGCACCCTTGTTAAGCTATGGTTTAAAAGCTTAAGATGTTTAGTTGCTTTTCACTTCATTGACTAAAGCAGCCTCTACAGGGTTACTTGGAATAACTATGATAACTTAACATGGTGACAACAAAACATCATGACAAAATTAGCATACAAAATGTAACTTTAATTGTTTTTAATTATTTTATTTAGTATTGAATAGTTTAGGGTTCCATAAAACCAAACTGGAACAATCTAATGTTGACAAGGTGCAATCTCCCTTCATGAGTCAACTAGAAGAAGCTGAACGAAGAATTTCATATGGAATAGAAATATCAGCATTTCTATGAAGTACCACATGGAGATGCTGGCCCTTCTGAACATATAAGCAGTAATACAAACACGCTGAAAGGAATCTGCCAATATAATACAGAACCAAATTCTCATAATGCGATGTTTCTGTATGTGTTATGTTGTTAGGAGGTCCGTGACATCTTCAAGGTCCTGGACGAGAGAGAGCGGGCAGTGGCTCTTGGACAGACAGAGGTGGACAAAGCCACTAAAGCGTTCCAGTCAGCTGCAGCAGACACAGACAGCACACTGGTAAAGACTTCACCCACCACTACACCAGCTCAACCTGCTCACAGCAAGACGGGCTGATGTGGACTGGACTATTTTCTAATCACGTCCAGGCAAAGAACAGTTGCAACTTCAACAACTATCATTTCTCAAACCTGTTTACACTGAAGGGGATTAGACTGAGTTTTACATGAGTACCACACTAACTGAACATACAGCATACAGACAAGAGGCCTGTCATTCAGAAGGGGAGATGTAGAAGTGGATTTTTTGTTATATATAAAGCTGTGTATTTTTGTATTGAGCTTTGGCCCTTAAAACCCTCCATATATGCCTGTCTATTTCAGGATGCCGTCAATGTTTTTCGTGTGTGTGTATGTTGGTTTGGTCAAAGGAAGAGGTGGAGGAAGAGTTCAGATAGACACCTTCATGTCTTGATAGATATTGGACACCTTATTTTACATTTCTAGTTCTTTACTAACATTATTACGTCATTTAAATGTCCTATTAACGGTTTTACTGTATACACTGACAGTTAATATGAGTTTGCAGATGAAAGATTAATATTAAAGATTTGTGTCACTGTTGTAGTATATGACACTTATGACTTGAATAAAACCAGATCGTAACTTTCAAAGATACATTTTTTTATCATTTGTTTTTTTTCTGTTGTCCCAACCCATCAGGGCAAGATGGTTGAGGTTGAAAATGAGACCATGCAAAGGAAGAGAGAAATGGACAGTAAGCTGTTTGAACTGACTGCAGAAGAGAAGGAGCTGAAGAGGGAAATGGAAACCATGGGCCGTCTCAGCCCGACAGGGAAGAGCAGGCAGAAAGAGCAGGTAACTAATATCAAAGCAATGAATAGGAGATTTGAATGGGAATTAATGAGATAAATTGGTTTGCTCATAAGTGATGGTGAGGTTTTAATAAGTTGTTCTTATATATTTTTTTACTTAAGGAAAATGAAGAGGAGGAATACGAAGAAGCACATCCATCTACTCCCGAAGGTACGGCAACAGAGAAGTAGTTTTATTCACTTTAGTCATGCCATGCAACAACAGCTGTCTTATGACCTGTAGTCGGGTCATATTGTAAACTGTAAACATGTACCACAAGTATAAAGAATATAACACTGGTGGCAAGCAGGATGAAAAGCATTGAAATAGGTTCCTTACAATGATTCCATTATTAGTATTAAAGGTCACATATTATGCTAAATGCACTTTTTAAATGTGTTCTAACATATCCATGGGTCCACAGTGTGTCTAGAGACTGCCAAAATATTTAAAAAAATAACACTCTCCTTTTCTCACAATCCCCCTTTCTGAAACCACCACCCCTCCCCCACCCAATATACTCCAGTCAGAATTTTCCCCTTTTCTGACCTCACAAACTGGAAAGCCAGAAGCTTCCACTGTGCAGCCCACACCCCTATTTCTTATTGGTCCACGGCCCTGACAGACAGAGGGCGAGGCGTATCTGGCTTCGCTTCCGGACAGGGGGCGGGGGCAGCGCAAAGATTGTATATTTACGAGGGGAGCTGCAGCTCTTTTTAAAAAATAGGCCATTGTGAGATTAGCTGAACATCAGCATAGTACAATAAATTATCTGAAAGTTTTTTTCAGCAAACAATTAAAGAAAAACGTATTAGGGACCACTAAGACCATATAATATGGTGTATAATAGTACCGAAAAGTGTATAATATGGGAGCTTTAAGGTCACAAAAAAACAGAACCCGATATATTAACCTAGAAACGTAAATTTACATATCAAAATAAAACTATTTTATTTTTTTATTTTTTTGGGCATTTTTTATGCTTTATTTTCAGGTTTCTACTCCTAATTTTAATTTATTCTTAGAATCCAGATGAATATGGGCCTTCATTTTGAACGGTGCAGCGAAAATAGTTTATTTGCTTATTTATTGTCACCATCTCTGCTACTTATCTGTGCCTATCTCTGTCTTATTATTTTAACAATTACATATCAAAATGGTTTTCCAAAAATATCTAAATTCAACAATTAATAGTCGATATCAGGGTTTTCATCAGCTTCCCGTTTAATGACCATGATAAGTAATGGTTTAGTTATGTGCTGAAGTAGTGTAAGTGTTGCTATGTGCTCTGTGTGCCTGTGCAGAAGAAAATCACCTCCATGAAATCAGCGGTGCGTCGCAGTGTGACATGAAGCTGGTGGAGGATATGGAGGCTCTGAGAGAGGCTCTGGGCTGTGCTGACGTGCAGGTGCTCAATGCAATTTCAACTCACATTGACATGTGTTGTTGATGAAGCAGTGTTAGTTAGAACATTTGACCTTTAGGGTAACTATATTATTTGCTTTCTTTCTGGGGTGAAATAAACATGTCTGCATGTTAAACCTGAAGGCAAAAAAATTGAGGAAAATCAGCAGGCAAGTAGCATAGAATATTACATATTGCCTGAGAGAGGGAAACCTACGGTGGCCCTGAAGTGCTGATTTGTGTTTTATGATTTGTTATTGTGTTTTTGTGATTCGTTGACGTATTTTCATATTTTCTGGAAGAAAAGAAAAAAGTTGTGCATGTTGGACACATGCTGCACCATTACAACTGTAATTATTGATACACACTGCTAATCCACTTTTAGCTGCAGTCCCCCAATTCCTGTATAATTCTTGACAGCAAGCCAAACACATTATTATTATTATTATATTATGTGCCCTGAGAGCCTGTTGTCTGTGTGTGAGAACTGATGTGTGCCTGTCTCAATAGGACCTAGTTAACAAAGTGGTGTCCCAGCGAGCCACCAAGGAGCAGCTCCTCACTGATGTGACCCAGTATGAGAACGTGATCCGGCACGAGGAGAAGACTATGGCTGACCTGGAGCTCCACTACGCTGAACTCAAGTTTGGTGCCAAACCTGCAGCTTCAAGGTAGCATGACATACTCTGATACACAGTTTAGAGTTATCCAGGACCTAAGTCCTAAGTGTACTATTTAATGAACCTATTCAGATATCATCATGTCATAGCCATATTCATATTCATTCAATACGGACAAATTAAAATGCTAAAGAAAAATCCTCGATTTTGGTTAGGAAAGTCATTTCAATCAATTAATAAATCAGAATGTATCATAGCCCAATTTCACACAAATAATGCCTCAAAGGGCTGTACAACATAATACACAAAATACATTGTCATAACAACACAACAAACCATATAAAAAGGAGATAAATGACTTAATATAAAGCATAAAATATGCCATATGATGAAATGCATGCCCAAGTGCATGTCTAACTAAACATACAAATGATACAGTGACTTTGTGGGTAACCATAGTGAGGTATTTAGGTCATTTCTGTCATGACCAGCGAGCCCATGTATTGAAATGAGAACAAGGATGACAGGGTTGAATTATCTGGTTTTGGGTAACAACCTGGTTGAAGTATTTTGAACAACTTTTAATTTGCTCATTGTTGATTTTGGTAAGCCTGGAAAAAAATGTATTGCTCTAGTCTATTCTTGTCTTGATGAGACAAATGATTAACCAGAGTTTCAGCGTCAGCCATGGAGAGGATGGCATGGGTCTTGGCGATATTACATAAGTGAAAACAAGCTGTTTTTGTCATGTCATTGATATGATCTACGAAGGAGAAATCTGAATCTGATTTCTAAATCATTTTATTACTTAGGATGGTTAGTAGTAAGTTTAAGAGATCTAATGTCAGGATACATACTCAAACTCCATACATATGGATGTTTAAGATCATGCCACATCTATCACCCAGTCTTTTCTAGATGCTGGGTTTTTCAAATGCTAAGAGCCGTCACTCTGGCCTCCTTCTTCTTTCTTTAAACTCACATGGCAGGTTAGCAGTCTCATCCCGGGGGCTGTGTGGAGGGTTTGATAATGAGCTGATGATTATTTGGAAGCATCTAACTGCTGACATCACTGAGAGAGGCCACATGTTGCTGGATTGAAGATGTATCAGTGTGACATAGCGTAGCATATCCCTGTTAACAGCTTCTGTGTGCTGATGGGGGGCTGATTGATGTATCAGCTGATTTCTCCTGAGAAGCTCTCACAAATCCCCCTGTCTCCCGTCACCTGGGGCCACATCCTCAAAGTGTGTTGTTTGTGCGCCGACATATTCAACATCTCGTCCGCTTGTTGCGCTCATCCCTTTATCTTCATAAACAGCTGGCACAGTGACAGTCTGTACTGAAACAGGGCGACAGCTTCAGATGGGGCCGTTACAAGGTTCTATGGCACACTGTGTGAGCCGTTTCACCTCCGTGTTTTGTTTTTAAAACGTGCTGTCTTTTTCTCTACTCATGACATCTATTGCAGGATGTCCGTCCTGGGAGAGGGATCCCTTACTTACTCTGTCAACTCTCCCTGAGATTTCTAATTTTTTAAATCCCGATAAAGGGTTTTTTACTGGGAGTTTTTTTCTCAGCCGAGCTAAGGGTCTAAGGGCAGGGTGTCGTACTGTATGGAATGTAAATCCCACTGAGGCAAATGTCTATTTTGTGGTATTGGGCTATACAAATAAAACTGATTTGATTTCTGTCTGTAAAGAAACTTGATGATATAAAACTCCATGTGTTTCTGTGAAGGTTTGAAAAGCCAAAGGAGGAGATGCAGGAGCAGCTGAAGCAGGAGGTGGATCGTGTGCAGCGCCTTCAGGCCGAGCTGAAGAGGTCTCAGGACCTGCTGGACACCGTGGAGCAAGGCGTCAACAACCTCTACTTCAGGATGAGCTGCGTGCCCGTGGAGGTCTGGATACACAGTATGAACGTACACATGATATGGAGGTTTTTAGGTGAAAGCGTGCGATTTGGCGGACATTTTCCAAAATGGCCATAGGAGTCGAATCCAGCTTAAGCAAAAATTATTAGTATTGCCATATTCTAGCTAAATGCAAAGCTTTGTGCTTTTATCGCACATTGCACGATTCTAGTGGAAAATTGTATTTAGCCGCTGGACTATGATCTGGACGGACGGACAACCCAAACACATAATGCCTCTGGCCTTTTTTGCTATCGCCGGCGAGGAGGCGTAAAAATCCATAGAAATGTTGGATGAATTGCCTTCAAATCTCCCTGTCAAAAGTTGGTCCATCTTTAAATGTTTTACCTGGAATCTTGCTTGATGTTGTCAGCCTCTTAGCACTATGAAGCCCAAAGAACATTCTAACACTAGCACTCACAAACTGACTCACTGAATTCAACCAATCGTTTTCCTTTTCTTCAGGGTTTGCCCACTGTGTGCGTCACTGACAGCATAGACAAACTGAGAGACATCAGCGCCCGTCTGCCAACAGTGCTGCAGAAAACCTCCCAGCTGGAGCCTGAGATCAGTAACCTGGGCCAAGAGAAGGTACCACCATTCTCTCATACTTTCTCTCTGCTCTCCACCCATCTGCTCCTATAGTTTGGGTCAGACCAAAAACCATTTCTGAACGATGGGAAAGGTCAATGTGCTGTACCTGTGATTTATTGCTTGTGTTATTGTTTTAAGTTGTCCCCTAATCACTGAAAGGAATAGTTGTATAATGCAGCGACCAACAATGGGATTTTGTGCAGATTCTCAGCATATTAAAATATGACAATTTTCTTTGCAAGTAACAACTAGTACATTATTTGTATTAAAGCGGTACTTTAATATTTTTGAGGTACGTTGTTGTGTCTACTGGTCGTAATTGTCAGTGCAGGTGCTTATGGATCAGAGTTCCTTTTCAAAACCGAACATTATTGTCTCCATGATGTCAGCATATTGGCAGATCTTACGTGCAGAATACTTTCTCTGTGTGTTCTGATCCAACATTGTGACCCAGAAGTTATGAGAAGTACAGACAGAGAGATTCTGTATTGCTAGCGTCGGCACAGTGACACTCGCCCAGGCATGCCTGTCGCGTTATTGCACGTGGAAAAAACTTGGACTTCAGAAACGGAAGCACACACATTGCGCAGAAAGACCTTTTTATCAGTTTTGGGAATTAATGAGATGAATTAGTTAACTACTGAGTCTGAAGCTTTCATGTCCAGTACAAGAAAACACCGCTGCAGCGCGGATAATATGACTTAGCTCCTCCGATAGTGTAACAGGGCAAAGCAGTAAATACAAGAGCTTTCATCAGTGGGTCATATGCTCAATCACCATTGTTTTAACTCAATATTTGATGTATAGGAACTTAACAGACATAAACATAGATGGTAATGTAGTAACTCTTATATTTTGGGAAACATGTTGGCTGTCTTTACCAGTGTAAAATAAGAACACTGATATACACTCTCAATCGTATGTGTTACCTTATAAGGATTTGTCCCATCAGGTTTTCCTAAGACAGGTTTTTAAATGTCCATACATCATAGCTTATAATGTTTCAATTGGTGACTTGTGGACGTCATTTTTCAGCCTTCAGTCTCTAACCTTTTAGGGAAATAGTTCAGGTTGCTGTAATCGATGTGGCCATGTCCGGTTAATGTGGTAACGCTCATAACCTCTGTTCATTCCCCTTCCTTAGGTTTACTCTTTGCTGGAGCAGGTCAACAGGATGGAAAACAGGAACATCAAGAGGCCAACCACCCCTATAGGTGAGAGGGGCAATATACCGCTAGCCTGCTACTGCATTACAGTGACTGCACTTACAACAGTCAATGACTGTCCAATGACCGTGTCTCCTGGAGCCAAATCATTTGTTAGAGAAACAGAAAAGCAAATACAGCTCCGCAAAAAATGAAGAGACCACTCCAAATATTCAGTGTCTCTTGTTTTACTATTTATAGGCAAATGTTTGAGTAGAATGAACATTTTGGTTTTATAAAATAAACTACTGACAACATTTCTCCCAAATTCATAATAAAAATATTGTCATTAAGAGCATTTTCAATAAGTTATGAAGAGAAGAAGATTGAAGAAAAATCCAGACCGGTCTCTTATTTTTTTTCTGGGGCTGTAGTTTTACGAATCTATTCCAGCCTTCATTTTCAAGGCCACCACCACCACCACCACCACCTGTCTTTTGTGTGGAACATCTTGACTTGACAATGTTCCTCTGACTTCCACAGACGCTCTCCAGCTGAGTGACGAGGAGGAGGACAGCGCTCCGTCCAGAGATGAGATCAAACGCAGCAGCTGCAAACTGATTGAGGCAGAGCAGAACAAGAAGTCTGCCAAGAAAGGACCCAAGAAAGCAGCGTAGACACACACACACACACACACACACACACACACACACACACACACACACACACACACACACACACACACACACACACACACACACACACACACACACACACACACACACACACACACACACACCTTACAGTGGCTGGAATAAGGCCAATAGAATAAACAGGACAGCAGCTTCGATGGACCGCTTGTTTGATTGTCAACTATTATCTACTATCCACAACACATCTGCAACCAATGTATTGAACAATGGAAGCAAAGCACACGGACAAGTCTTAGGTGTGATCTGCTATTGAACCACTAGGCGGTAGCATTGTTTAAACGATACAATAAGAACACAGACGCACACGCTGAGAGCAATGGCAGGTCCGGCTTACTGGAGGATGAGTGGATTGACTACCAGCTTGGCGTCTGGCATGCCATGGAGCAGTGCCTGTCTCACTGAAAACACCAAACAGGCCTGGCCCCTCATGTCATGTACTCACAAGGAGCTGGAACATTTGATTGAACATCATGCTCTCAAACACACCCTCATTCTCATCAAAATAATCTCATCATGACAAGACAAAGACTAAGACAAAGACAGGTAAGATTAATGCACAAATCACTGTTTGAAATCAGGTACTGCAAGAATTACTTATGACACCGTATATGTCATTCATCACATGCTGTATATGTTGTTAGTATCATGTACAGTATTTTTAGTGTAAATAGTAAATATAGATAAAGGGCAGGGATAGCTGTAGCAAAGAATAATTACTACTAGGTTGTAGAAGACTGAAATATCCTTTTTCCTTTATGGACAGATACATGGTTTTACGGCCAGATACGACTTTGGATAACTCAGTTTGGCAGTTTGGCACACAGTTGCAGTGTGTATGTTTACTGTGAATTTAGGGCATGATGTGACATGTCTCTATCATATAGAGACTAGAGACAATCTCTTGTGCGAGTGTCAGCAGAGATACCTGAGTAGGAGGAGATGGGGCCAGGGGCAGGCGGAAAAGACACACGACAGACAGATGAAATCTATCATTTTAAGTGACTCAGATAATATATTTACATAACAATAAAGTATCTATTAGTACTATTGTCTATCTATCTATCTATCTATCTATCTATCTATCTATCCATCTATCTATCTATCTATCTATCTATCTATCTATCTATCTATCTATCTATCTATCTATCTATCTATCTATCTATCTATCTATCTATCTATCTATCTATCTATCTATCTATCTATCTATCTATCTATCTATCTATCTATCTATCTATCTATCTATCTATCTATCTATCTATCTATCTATCTATCTATCTATCTATCTATCTATCTATCTATCTATCTATCTATCTATCTATCTATCTATCTATCTATCTATCTATCTATCTATCTATCTATCTATCTATCTATCTATCTATCTATCTATCTATCTATCTATCTATCTATCTATCTATCTATCTATCTATCTGTCTGTCTGTCTGTCTGTCTGTCTGTCTCTCTGTCTGTCTGTCTGTCCGTCCGTCCGTCCGTCCGTCCGTCCGTCCGTCCGTCCAACTATCTTTCTATCATTGCACATGCTAATATTTAGATGATGCTGCCTTAAAGGTGTTTGCATTCCTCAGTGCTCAGTACTTAATGTATTGGTGCTCTACAGGCGCTGATGTCATTAGTTGTGCAGGTACTTGGCCATTAACAAAAGTATTGGACAAATGGAAATTTCAACCTGATGGTAGCCCTAGATGAAACAGAGTCCTCCTCTGGGGATCATGGATGTCTACAAAGGTCAATGGAAATCCATCCCATAATAAATAGGATAGATTGCCCAGCCCAGCAGAAGTGTTGCACCCTTTTAACTACCAATGAAGAAAGATGAAAGCCAGACACTTAAGCATAGCAACTATCCCTCTACAAATACACACCACCTCACCATGGAGAATGTATTGATTCCCTCGGTAAGTGGCCGTCCTCTTTTTATTGTTTAATCCGGTGTTGCATCCTCCTCCTCTGTTTCTCCAGGTTTCTTAGTGCTTGTGTATCATCCATTTTTAATGGAAAAACTAAAGCAGGTCACACAGGTAAAAGTAGGTCATTGCACAGCCAGGAGCCGAGAGTCCCTCTGGCTTCAGCACATGTGTATACACTGGAGGTGCTCTGTCAATGGCATGTGCAATCCAGGCACGTTTCCCCCACAAGACACTCTATCAGTGTGTGACCTGACACCATCTTGTCCTGCTTTAATTGAACCGTCACAAGAAAAGAGCTATGTTTTCTTCTTCTCTGCTTTCTTCCTGTACATCAGAGTCATACAAGTATAATCAAACATACGACCTAATTATTTGGTACTTAGTGTGTCTGTGTGAGGAGCATTGTGTATATATCCCACTGCAAGATTGAGGTACTGGCTCTATGACATTATGTTAATCTAGAGTGTGCTTTCACATAGGCTATTCTTTGTATATTTCTGCAAACATCAAAAATTGGCACCCTCAGTGAAGTATCAGTGCTGTAAAACCCATATTAAGTAATTACATGCGAGTCCTCTTGTCTCTGGACATTTCAGGGCCTGTGATTACACCCCAAACAAGACAAAGTGACGCACGTCAGATGGCCAATCAGATCGGAGCGAAAGTGAGAAGCCACATTTAGTTTCCTTTATAGAGCTGTGTGCTCCCTGGTGACTGTTAATAATAACCTGGTCTAAAACCCAGGGGCTGAATAGCAGTTGCTGGACACACATGCACACGCACACGCACACACACACACACACACACACACACACACACACACACACACACACACACACACACACACACACACAGGTTACGTTAACTTATCAGTACAGAGTGATGAATTTCAGTTCTCCCTGTGCAGAGGGCTAAACTGTTAATGTCGGCCTTGATATACAGTACATAACACAATTGTTCAGTTTGTATTTATATATATATATATATACAGTATCTCACAAAAGTGAGTACACCCCTCACATTTCTTCACATTTTTCTTTATATCTTTCCATGGGACAACACTGAATAAATTACACTTTGATACAATGTAAAGTAGTCAGTGTACAGCTTGTATAACAGTGTAAATTTACTGTCCCCTCAAAATAACTCGACCCACAGCCATTAATGTCTAAACTGCTGGCAACAAAAGTGAGTACACCCCTTAGAAAAAATTTACAAATTGGGCCCAAAGTGTCAATATTTTGTGTGGCCACCGTTATTTTCCAGCACTGCCTTAACCCTCTTGGGCATGGAGTTCACTAGAGCTTCACAGGTTGCAACTGGAACCCTCTTCCATCCATTTATGACAGCATCACAGAGCTGGTGGATATTAAAGACCTTGCGCTCCTCCACCTTCCGTTTGAGGATGCCCCAAAGATGCTCAATAGGGTTTAGGTCTGGAGACATGCTTGGCCAGGCCATAACCTTTACCCTCAGCTTTTTTAGCAAGCCACTGGTCGTCTTGGAGGTGTGTTTGGGGTCGTTATCATGTTGCAATACCACCCTGCGGCCCAGTTTACGAAGTTTGAGTGCACATGGTCAGCGTCGTACACAGAGGTTGGCTTTGGAAAATAGACGTATGAGTGCTGCCAGCATTGCTGAAGGGCTTGAAGGGGTGGGGGGTCAACCTGTCAGTGCTCATACCATACGCCACACTCTGCATCATACTGGTCTGCATGGCTGTCATACCAGAAGGAAGCCTATTCTAAAGATGATGCACAAGAAACCCCACAAAAAGTTTGCTGAAGACAAACAGACTACGGACATGGATTACTGCAACCATGTCCTGTGGTCTGATGAGACCAAAATACATTTATTTGGTTCAGATGGTGTTAAGAGTGTGGAGCGGCAACCAGGTGAGGAGTACAAAGACAAGTGTGTCTTGCCTAGAGTCAAGCATGGTGGTTGGAGTGTCATGGTCTGGGGCTGCATGAGTGTTGCCAGCACTGGGGATCTACAGTTCATTGAATTCTAACATGTACTGTGACATACTGAAGCAGAGCATGATCCCCTCCCTTCATAAACTGGGCCGCAGGGCAGTACTGCAACATGATAACGACCCCAAACACCCCTCCGAACGACCACTGGCTTGCTAAAGAAGCTGAGGGTAAAGGTTATGGACTGGCCAAGCATGTCTCCAGTCTTAAACCCTATTGAGCATCTTTGGGGCATCCTAAAACGGGAGATGGAGGAGCGCAAGGACTCTAATATCCACCAGCTCCTTGATGTCGTCATGAATGGGTAGAAGAGGGTTCCAGTTGCAACCTGTGAAGCTCTAGTGAACTACATGCCCAAGAGGGTTAAGGCAGTGCTAGAAAATAATGATGGCAAAACAAAATATTGACACTTTGGGCCCAATTTGGAAAATTTTTCTTAGGGGTGTACTCACTTTTGTTGCCAGCAGTTTAGACATTAATGGCTGTGTGTCGAGTTATTTTGAGGGGACAGTAAATTTACACTGTTATACAAGCTGTACACTGACTACTTGACATTGTATCAAAGTGTCATTTATTCAGTGTTGTCGCATGGAAAGATATAATGAAATATTTGAAGAAATGTTAGGGGTGTACTCACTTTTGTGAGATACTGTATATATGTATATAGCTATATGTACATGGTTCAACAAATCAGTGCAATGTTGCCGGCTGAGAGGGGTTCCCAAACTTTTTCATATGACTGTATATATATATATATATATAAAATGTTTTTTGTTTGTTTTATTTTTATTTTCTGTAACAGTAACTGTGTATCTGAATCCGAATTTGATGAAAATGGGGGCGGGACCTGATAAGCCTTTGGCTTCTTCCGTCTCCCTTCGGACAACACAAAGTATGATGTATGAATATTTGCAAGAGAAAATTGTGTATTGTGTGGAATTGTCCGAAAGAATAATAAATAAATAAATAAATAAATAAATAAATAAATAAATAAATAAATAAATAAATAAATAAATAAATAAATAAATAAATAAATAAATAAATAAATAAATAAATAAATAAATAAATAAATAAATAAAGCAGTGTATACCCCCCTCCTCAGTACACATGTAAAGAGGACTTTGTAGAGAATAAATATACACAGTATAAAACGTTTATAGGCCTACTTGTCAAAGGGGTTGAACATCTGTGTAGAACCTTTCCTCTCTGTTACTGAGTAAGCCATACATCATGTAGCCTATGAAACAACAAGACTAAATTGTACAGCCATTAGCAGCAGCTGTATGAATAATTCTACTCAGTGGTGCTATCAGAATCAGCCTTCCACTAAGGGACGAACGGTAGGTCTGAACGCAAGCTTTGATTGGCCTGGTCACTTTTTGAGCGGACTCCTCACCACAGAAATTGGATAAAGTCCAGCATGATCTCACGAGCTTCACATTCGTTTGGCTCCCTCAGGTCAGACTGGTTTTTACCGTTAGAGCGACTGGAGCCAAAAACAACACCGTAAAGTTGTGTGCTGCACTAATACGCAGAATGATGCGAAACACCTCCATGGAGCATAGAGGAACTTCAGAGTCTGGTGATGAGGGTTCATCCCTACGTCAAGGCAGCACTTCCTGATGGTTATTATAAGTCATCATATCTACTACTAATGCGGGAGGTAAATGATGGAGTTTTTTCTTGCGCAGACACCGTGACCTTGCTTTAGAGGTGCTGGTTGTCATTTTTTTTAACCTTCAATCTGAGCTAAAAGCTAGCTCTTCCCCTGTTTCAAGGCCTTATGCTAAAATAAGCTACTCTGCTGTCAGTTCTTGGCTTTATATTTAGCATCACATCTAATTCAGCACATCCTATCCACCGTTAAAGGCATTTTTTTTCAATTCAGCGTGAACAATTCCTTTTTATAATACTGAAGAGAATATAGCAGCAACAGAGTCAACAGCTTAAAAACCCCAAGGTGAGAAAGAGAGGTCTATCAATTGCTCGGCTGGGAAGCTCAAACCTATTAGGAAAGGAGGAAGATAATAATACACTGCACAGTCAGGAATGGAATATATACTGTAGGTCTGTTATTGGTTGCAGCTGGACCACACTGATGGGACGATATGGTAATTTGGCAGGATTTACATAGAAATGGGCCAAGGTCCTTCTCTAGAGACAGTTTAGCCAAGTCATCTGTTGATTGACAGGTGGAGAAAAAAACAAGCAAAGAGATGAGGAGTTTTTTTCTCTCTTCAGTCTCTTGTGTGGATCTGTCGTTAAAGTATCTGACAATACTTGGCACGGCGCTCAAAATGTCTCACCCAGAGGAAATAACGAAGCGGTAAGAACAAGTTGATTTGATAATGCTTAATTACGGACACATTCTGGATAATTATTGTTAATTATAATAATATTGTTAATTAAAAACAGCATGGCTTGGCAGATATGCGTTGCGTTTGAATGTTTCTATAGCACAGATCATCGTCACCTTTTACCAACAGATTTTTCCCCTACAGGCATGAGTGAGGTTCACGTTAAAAGACACATACTTGCAGTCAGAGTGCATTTCTGTGTACAAACGGCTCAGCTAACAAAGGAGGACAAAGGAGATACAAGTAATGACCTACAACTAGGTAGAGATGTTGGGGAGCCAAGGTTACAGTGGGCCAGGGACCTAATCCACTTTACAAGTACACGTACACATACACGTACACACACACAAACACACACACACACACACACACACACACACACACACACACACACACACACACACACACACACACACACACACACACACACACACACACACACACACACACACACACACACACACACACACACACACACACACACACACACACACACACACAATATAAAAGGTCTATCACATCAAAATCTCTCCAAGGGATGTAAGGGTTTATAGAAAAAAACAACTAGAATTTGCCTGACCAGAAGGTACTGATATCTGGTCTGGCACATTGACTATATAAAGTACCCCAACTTTCAGCCGCTCTCACGGATTTGAATTTCAAACTTTTTAAGATGTGTTATTAGACACCTTTACAAACACATTGGTGAAGAAAGCTAGTGGTAAGGAATTAATTCCCAGATTTGCCAAACATCTGATGACATTTTTATTGTATTTTTCTATACCAGTCCAACAATGTATGATCATTTGTTTTGCTAGTATCCATATCTTCAGTCATATTTAGATACATTTCCAGCAAGAACACAATAAGCCACTGCGTAAAATATTCCTTTAGAATAGCATTTACTGAAAGTGTATAATGCTTAGGGTTATATATATCTTCTTTACACCTGTGGCGTACTGGCTTGTCTAGAGTTATCGGCATAAAAGAAAACAGCATCTGCACACATGTGAGTCTATTTTTGATCAGTGATGCTCGCAGGGTGAGTTGATGTGCGTCACATACTCGTCAGACATCTAAAAACAGCTCCATGATACAGTCACGACACAATGCCTAATCAACCATGTGTAAAATGTGAATCCTGTAGCTAGGTCCTGCTAATTGTGATGGAGCGCCTCGACCTGGCTACGCATTTAATATGATGAGTTCACACAAAGGCTGTCAGGAGCACAGCGTCAGGAGGAACACTTTGAGGCCGTGTCTGATGTCTGACTCTTTTCATTCAAGTTGATCACTAGCGCCTCAGCTCCTTTTGACAAGCTTTTTCTTCCCCATAGGGATGTTGCACTCCACATAAAAATATAAAGAGTATAGAATTGATTATAAAGTGTGCAGTTTTGCTCTCATTCTGTCCATCTATTAAGGTGCGTTTACTGTAACGTGTCAATTTGCCAGAGGGGACTTCAATCATTGTGGCCAAAAAAAATATATTAAAAAGTTGCTAAAGTTGTGTCCACTAAGCAGCACACCTGTCCATTAAAGATGCAATTATTCATATTTTTGATTTTAACATCCAATTCAATTCCAAAATAAGTTGTTGATCAATGCATTGTAGAACTACATGGATCAACTTTCTGATCAAACGCCACTTTCAGAAGGATAACACCATTGACGTTTCGAAATAAAATAAACCGTTTTCTGACCTGTCAGCGCTATGGTTTAGGTTTAAAATCCCTTTTGGTTTAAAATCACTACTTAGTCCTGATTATTAAAGGACATTCATTGTTGTGGCTATAATGACAACCACGTGGTTTAGTTAATGGAATGATTCATGGTCACATTTACAAAGAAACAATGTGGACTGTTGATGACCCATGACCCCTCCATGGGCTCAAACAAAGATCTTCTCAGGCCGCCTGTGGGCGACGGGCTCCTACATGCTACACACAGTACACACACTGTTTACTACACAACAGTTTTGGCACCTCTTCATGAGAGATGTTTTGGCTCATGTTGCCAGGCAACAGTCAATCAAATCCGATTACATCACAACCATGCCAGAATACACAATACCTGAGGGTGCTTATTTATTCACAATGGTTTCATTTTATCAAGAACTACTTCAGATTGTAAAACAAGTTTTGAGTGGCTGTCCACGCCATACTGTCAACAGGGCATGACTTACTCTACCATCAATCAATGTTCTGTACTGTAAAAGACAGCGATTTGGGTCTTTAGAACTAATACTGAACATATTCACCCAGCTTTTCAATTATAATTTTTCTTTCTGGAAGTACAATGTATTCATTTTATTAACTGAACTCTGTACATAGATCTATCTCTCCTTGT
This sequence comes from Ammodytes marinus, assembly GCF_949987685.1. Classification (NCBI taxonomy): domain Eukaryota; kingdom Metazoa; phylum Chordata; class Actinopteri; order Uranoscopiformes; family Ammodytidae; genus Ammodytes; species Ammodytes marinus. The sequence goes on from NC_137231.1 coordinate 5,637,844, forward strand.
ACCCTCCCTCTCTCTCTCTCTCTCTCTCTCTCTCTCTCTCTGTCTCCTTTCTCTTCTTTCAGTTGTGCTGCTGAGAGGAGGCAGAGGCGCTGCACAGGTAAGAGTGCAAACAGAGATTGGATATATTTTTCCATCCGGTTTCATTTGCAGAAAACGAGATGTTATTGATGTTATTCTGCCCCAGTTGTTACTGAAGTACAAAGCTTGTCTATTTCCTGACCTGCTTTCCTACATGAACGCAGTGCAGCGTTGGTGGAGACACCATGACTGAGGAAATATACCTGACTATAGGTCTGCCGCTTTGTCAGCCAGGGTTATATGTAATGATTATATATATATTTTTAAATGTTCCCAAGGCCCTGCAGTCAAGGGAATACGTTTAATTGGCTTTACATTTATTTAAAAAAAAACTCAGTTTAGGAGTAAGTTAACATGTAAATAAAAATCAATTAAATTTAAGTACTAGGCGATGCAATCAAAATGATATCACAATTGAAATCATTCATATCAGTCGATATCGATATTATCAAGTTAATAATTATATCAATGTTGAAAGTTTTCTTTCAAGTTTAAAGGCAGATTGAATTTTTTCTGAGTGAAAGTTAATTGTGGTTGGGATGGATGCTGATACGATAGTTTGCTTTTGGGCCATCACATGGCATCCATTTAGGTATGAGGACCTTTTGTGAATAACACATCCAATATGAATCCATCCTTATCAAAGAGTGAACAGCTAAAGGGACAACTCCACACCAGCTTTTTCAAGGTTGTTTAAAGTCACTCCAGGAAATTGAGTAGCCAGCCCAAGAATAAACCATAAAGACATACTGTTAATTGCAAAACTTAATAACATTCTTGGTCATTCTTGGCATCCATTCAGCTAGCGTCAAAGATAGATGATATATACATGCATTACTAGTACAAGAGCATCTGAGGTTGGAATTTCCCTTTTTAAATGAAGGGTAATAGATTTCCGTAGCTAATTTCCGTAGCTAATTCACGATAATGAACATTATTGAAAGGCTGAACGCCAAGCGATACTAAATGACCGCCCTGGGAATTCAGTCTCCAACACTTTATAATGTGAGCTGAATAAGAATCCTGTTCTACACTATAGGAGGAACAGATTTTTTTTTTTTTTTACCACTTTCCATGTATTTATATCCATAACCCAATGTGGAGCAATTTGAAGAAAAAGAAAGAAAGAAAGAAAGAAAGAAAGAAAGAAAGAAAGAAAGAAAGAAAGAAAGAAAGAAAGAAAGAAAGAAAGAAAGAAAGAAAGAAAGAAAGAAAGAAAAGAGTTTTCAGAGATCCTACATGCATTTTAATAAATACACAAAATAACAATGTATCCTGAAAATGAAAGAGAAAACTGTACTCAGCAATGCATTGCGAGTTACAGAGAGCATGATGTAATCGCTCTCAATTATCACTTCTGCCCCACTATAATATGTGGTGGTGTGTTTCTCTGCACAGTAGGCTACTATATCTGGCTGTATTTTACATAGTAGAATTTGTACTGTATGTCCTCTCTCCCTTTTCCAAGTGTCTTCATCAGATAGTGCCGAGATGGAGAGCAGCAAAACAAACGGGATACTCAAAATTGTAACTGTTGAATGACTGGGAGACATGGGTTATGAACTGTGCATACTGTTTAAAGGATTGCTGTAGGAATATAGAGAGTTTTAACACGTATATTAACAAAAAAATATCACTTACTTCTCCTTTAAGCCTATCAGCTCCACAAAACTCTCTCTGTATTTCTCAGTATGGCAGCGTTTACCAAATGGTGTCGCCTCCCTGACACTGGCGCAGGAGCTTCAGGCCCTGTTCTCACGGCAACACGAAACGGTGCAAACGCGGAAAAATTCCCGCGTTTGCACTATATCATGTACATGAAAACAGCAAACGCAGGCATGAAACCGCAAGTTTTTGAGATCTACTCCCAGGGAGGATTTTTTGGAAAACACAACGGTTTTGGTTTCTTGTAAACACCGAAACCATTTTCCCTGATAACGCTGACGTCACGGCTCCACTTCACGTATGCATAGTCTATAACATTTGCTGTCAAAATACCCACACACGAGTTATAAAGTTAGAAGACAACATAACATGCACGGTGTCTCCGCGGCACCATCACTGTGATCAGCGGAGAGTGTCGTGCAGGGCTCAAATATAACACTCGCCAATTTAGTATATAGTCTATTAGTAAGTTATTGATACCATGCACCCGCCACTTTGTCTGGGGAAAGATTAGTGCTCTGCCGGTTTTTCTAGCAAAATAAACGTGTGTAGCTTCTGTATGCCAGGGACACGGCTCTCTCTACATTAAAAAACACTATCCATAGTTCGCAGCGGTTAAGTTACTGTTCAACAAAAGGAGCATTAAAGCTACGGCTTCACAGTAAAAGCATGTCACTGGCTAAACATTAATAGCATTTCACTGGACAAACGTGAGTTGGCTTTTATTTTGAAGTACGCCTAACAGGAAGGTATCCGCTCACGAAGCCCCTTCACTACCAGCAAGTCTTCTATTTTCACGAGTTCAATGCGGTGAAATAAGAGAACAGAAAGCTTGTCATTTACAATACTTGTAACCCCAAGCTTACACCAACCGCTTTATGAACGTTAGTGGCATTAATTTTCGGTTACAGTAAGGTTTTATGCATCAAATTGTACCGGAAAAGCTATCTACTACTACCTTGTACCGCCAACTGCTGGCCTGGCATGCTTACTACAGCGATTTTGTCCCGTTTCCTCTGAAAACATGTGTACGAGTGAAGAAGTCAGATAAATTGTGTCTGAACGGGTTTTTTAAAAAAAAACAAAAACGGGAAAACAGTCACGTTTTCACCGTGAGAACAGGGCCTAAGAAGCGCCCAAGAAGTGTTTCAGTTGTTGATTCTACTGCAAGATAAAACCTGGACATACAGCAGAAGGTTATAAAATCCATGCGCCATCACGAAGGCTTACCTCATTTAGATGCGCCGACAGTGTTGTTGTACTCACTCGGGATTTCCTCAGAAGTTCCTCAATATAACTTTAAAGAAGTTGTAATTTTAAGTCATTCTTTGAGGTAGCTTAAGAAAGCACTTGTTTTCAAACCAAACTATGGTCATTCCTTAAGCCTAACCTCCATAGTGTTGTCACATCATAAATCTGGTTTTAGAATTTTCAACAGTGATGAGTAGGCATTTTGAAAGTGGCATTGACGCATGATGCTGTCCTGTTTATGTGGGGGAGTCTGATCAGAAGATGGCGTGTGATCTATTGAGTGTTCAGAAACAGCGGTTGCTTGATGTTGGTGAAAGCTAGGAAGGAAATGAGGAGAAACAACTGGAGGGGATGAGGCGGAAACTAAATTTCGGAGTTCTGGGAAAATCCTGGAGGCTGATCACAAGAGGAACAGAGGCTGAGTGATACAGCTCCAGGCCTTCGAAACTCATTCTACACACACATGCTTTTTTAGATGTTGTCTCTCTTTCCTCTTAGACACACTCTCTGCATGACCTCATTATCTGTGGAGTGCCTCATGTAGGTCTGCAGAATGATCACAGTGGCTTTATTGAGCCTTCTAACTATACAGCCTTCATTACAGTTGCATACAGATTGTACGTCACACACTTTCTCATCTTATTAACTCAATGGACAGCATGACACCAGCTGAAGGGGCATAATGCTTACTTTTCTTGTAGGCTTTTTAATGTGAAACACGTACAGGAAGTATTGAATTAAATTCAATAATAAAAGCAAAATATTAAATGAGTGAATCATGATTTGTCCTTTATAATGTACATTATTTACCATGTGAATTATTACAATATGTCACTTTCTCTTCCAGTTTTTGTGTTGGCATTCATTTATGTGTTAAGGCACACATGTAGGTGTGGATGAATGGATGAAAAAAGGTTAATATACATCCATGTTCATGAAATGTTTGTCGTGAATGTGTGTGAGTGAGTTTTCTTCTCATGTGCAGGCCTAGAAACCAAAATAACATATGATTATCCTTGACATTTCCTGCGCCAGTCTTTCCAGCAAGCCATAACCACAAGTGATCCCATCTGATTCTGAGCATCAACTCCAGATAAAAATAATCTAATCCAGACACGGTACACATCAACTGCACAGCCTGTGTCTAGCGGCAGCTACAGTGTGTGGTGGTGATATTTAGGTCACTATGATCTAATGTGTGAGCCTCTTGAGACTAGCAGGAGGAGACTCAACACTTGCTAATAGGAAGCCTGCCTAATTCTGCCGGCAAACATCAGTCAAACCGGGCACATTGACTGAGACTTGCGGCACGCTGCAAGAAATAACAAGTCGTATTTTTCCATTTTTTCCAGAAGTTTCATATCAAGTAGGACAGGAAATCAGTTAAATATTCATCACAACATCATGAGCCCCGAACCGATCCAATTTAAATCACGTCAGGAAGTTCATAAAAATGCATTTCTTTCAGATGAGTTGTCATTTTTTAGAGCAACTCACGAGGCGCCCAAAGAAGCAACCGAGTGCTTGCATGCTCTGCTCGGCAAGGTTCATTACAAAGCAAGTTGAGTATGTATTGGGTTTCCATACAGAGAGATGTCAAACTGAGGACAGTAAAGCTCAATGTAGATATTGTCGGAAAAAATGGTCCATCTGTTTAAGAACTGCATTAGACCTGTATAATGTATCTAGCCCCCTTGCCTCTACAGAAGCTGACATGGCCCCCAGACAGAGACACTTCATTTTCTCTGTACTCATCATCCCCATTGGGTTCACAGAGGTTATGCAGAACACATGTTATCACCATGAATTTAACCTTGTGTATGTTGCAGTCATTATGTCTTAACAAGCATCCCCATCTGCCCTTCAGTCTGATAAATGCATCCTCCACAGTCATCCTGGCAGGATCATTCAATGCCAGGCTTTTGCGGTTCAAATACTCTGTTTGATATTCCGGTGGTCCATGAATGGGGATGTGGGATCCATCTATTGCACTGCACACACTGTGGCAGCATCCCCATCTGCGATGAAAAAATTTCACCATTTCCTTTAATTTTCTCACTGTTTGGTAACTTTATAACTTCGGGCATGAGTAGTGTACCCTGTCAACAGCAGAGAATAAGTCGTGTACACTGTGGCCCACCGTTGTAATACAGACTCCAAACAAAGGAGAGATGCATGTCACATTCTGTATTACTAGCATATCTAAAACACATAATAACACAGGAGCCAAAATTAAGTTGATTTGGTCTGGACTAGGATTTAACACAGGTTTGATACGGTATATTCACTATACTTCCTATATTTACTTTGTACCATTCGTCTTCTTTGTGCCCAATGGCCTTAATGCGTCTCAGCCACACAGTCAGTCCCTGCAATGGCTTTTAAAATCCATCTTCTTCCTTTTGGTCAATCATTTTGGGGCGTTTAGCTTTGCTACTAGCTCAACAACACATCTTGAACATCTTCCATGCTAACTCTAACTGTAGTGTTGCGGAAATGATGATGCAGACCTGTCCGTTGCTTTATATGGTGTCGCTGTTGTAATTTGGCCTTCATTCTGGCAAAATGTTGTCCGTAAATGTTCATTTACCTCAAACACATACCTATAAATAGTCAAACTCGAGACACTGATGTTGTCCGATAAACTTTTAATCACAGGGGAATTCTTTGCTTTATTTATTATTCTCGTGTTGTGTGTAATCCTGGGTTGAACATGAATGATAGCATGGTATCAGTTTGGTAGGATAACTGTCACAGAGCTGTCGATGTGTTTAAACTGAGGTTGCCCTTGTAAAAAACTCTAGTTCCCAGTCACAGCCCATATTCAGCCTCGGGCATGAGAGGGAGAGTGAGGAGCTTGGTTTGATCTGTGTGTGTGTGTGTGTGTGTGTGTGTGGGGGGGGGGGGGGTGTGTGGGAGTCATACTTAAAACTAATGGGCAAGACAATGAGAGAGTAAGTGAGTGAGTGGATTTGATTAGTGTATTGACATTGAGGGCTCACTGACTTCCAGGCCTGCCACAAGGCTTTTTCAATTATCCAGACACACAGGTAGGGTAGCAGCCTGCATGCACGTTTCTCCCTTCAACACCCATGAATCTCTCCCACTCCCCCCCGACCGACCGACCAGCAATCACAAAGTTGTTCACAATCGCGCCATTCCTATCCTCCAATCCCATCGCTCCGCCCGTGAATGTTAAACAGCAACAGAATATCCTTGTGTTGGGAAAATTGAGAAGTCAATGGGGACCAATCCATCATCTACGTAGATATGTTGGCCTCGGCCAGGGAGGAGCGGTGTTGGAGGATGAGTGGCTTGACAGGTTGGGTTTAAATGGTTGCTCTTAATGTTCAACCCCCCAAAGAAGGTGACTTATGGAGATTGGAATGGATGGCGTGTCCTTGAGCGAGGTCAGAATCCTAATGAGCCGGAATATAAAAGCACCTCTAATGTGCAGACCGGGGCGACAGTGGGGTAGCCTGCAGTTGTGTCTTGGATCCCTCACTGTAACTCATTTATTCCCCCCGCAAGATAAATGCTGTTGGCTGGAGAATATCCAAGCAGTTAGATTCAGGTCTAATCAGAGCAGACTTGGCTTTTTGGAAGGCTCTTAAACGGAGCGTTTCAGACAGAGGCTGAAAAGAGGAGATTCATTGATGACACTGTTAGAAAATAGACTTGGAATTAAATGTGTGTCCCTTTCTCTGGCTGCAGATTTGCCGTGCAGTATAGCCTATGTTACAGTCTGTCCAATGTCTCCCACTTCATTGCTTTGGTGTCCTTTCAAATTGGAGCACAAGGGTCTTTCTTGGTAGGAACATTGGGGAGTGTTGCTCCTGCACCTGAGGACCCATTTGCTGTTGGTACCAGAAAACACATCATTAGGACAGACATTTCTACAGCTGTCATCATCCCTTTGGGCCTTGCTGTACCCCCACCCCAATATCACACACCCATTGGGAGAACTTCACCAGACACATAATGACAGGGACGTGACTTAAAGTTAGCAGTGGCTGTTACATTAGGACGACAGGTGACCCAGCTGAGCTGAATGGGAATGGTTGAGCCAGATAGGAAGACACAGGGCTGTACAATGTGTGAGACATGCAGCTTGGAGAACATTCAAAGTCAAACGCAAGCGTACCACGTAAAGGTCAGATCGGACGCTTGGCTAATGAAAACTTAACCAATCTCGCTTGCAATGCCAGCGATGTCGTCACCACTCCTATAACCTAAGCTTTATAAGACAGCAGGATGCAACAATTACACACCTGCTCTCTGAAGGCTGTCCACAGGCATTGATAGAGAGGGGAGAAGGGAGGAGCAGAGAGGGAGAGATTAGAGAGTAGACACTCTTTTACTCTGCAGCTAAATGGTATCAAAGTTATTGTACGTACTATTAGACAGGCTTTGAAATGATTATATATATACTGTATATATACTGTATGTACAGCTCTGGAAAAAATTAAGATTACCAAAAGTTGGGTAGGGTCCCAAAATAAGCGAGCTTAACCGCTCTGAGCTGCTTCGATTTTCGGTACTCCTCTGATCGGAAAAATGTCGGCGCAACACTCTGTTTATTGTGTGGTGTTTATCCAATTCTTTTGGCCATATACAAGGTTAAACTACTATGGTATTGTATGGTATTATTGTTATGGTATTATTGCAGGATGGAATGTTTCCTCGGTCATACCTGATTTCCCATAGCAAACAGCCCATATATTCACAAACCCTTTTCATTGCTTTTCTCTCTCTATCTCCCCTGTGAGCATTTCATTTTCACAGCACCATATACCTTCCCCCAGCAGCATGGGTACATCATAGCTATAAAACATGCTTTATCATGGGAGAGTGTGGTTCATGGCCACAGCGCTACACAAACCCCATTTCCATCTAAATTACTGTTACTTTGCCTGGGTATTCCATGTGGTTATGGCCTGTGTGGGATTTGAGATGAAGCTGTTTGGAATGCTGATGTTTCAATGGGTTCACACAATGTGGGCAAAGTCTAAACGTGAGGGAATACGTCCGATGCTCCGACTTGAGCGTATAATTGCATTGCTGTTTGTTTGCTCTCAGAAAACCTTTGTGAAAGCTTCCTCCAGTAATAATTACAGGACAATGTTGGAGAGACTGCAAATACATAGTGTTACAGAGCAGAGGTTGTAGACTCATGAAGTACACTAATGTCCGTTTTACAGCAGCATAGGATCGCTAACATGAATCAGCATTTGCTAGCAGTTACTATAAAAGGTATACCAGGCCAATTGAGGATTTAACAGCAACAGCAAAACCCCCAAGTGGGATTGAGGTAAACAGCTCTAAAATATCTTCCAATAACCAAATTCAATGCAGCCACATTTTCTGAAATGCTTATTTTTTGATTGAAGTATTTTTGAACTCTTCAGGTTGGCAAGGAGAGGACAGTCAGCAGGACTGCTGCACAGTTGTTAGTGTGTACAGTGGCCCAGGCACGATATACTACTTAACTACAGATTTGTAATGGAGAGGTTTATCAAGTGTGCACACACATCGCTGACTGGAACATATAAATTCCCCACTGCTTGGAACTGATAAGGAAAGGTTGAAGGTGTAATATGCTCTAGCACAAACCATGACATTTGTGGTTTTGAGTAAAATGTCTAGTAGAACAACTATTGGATGCTTTGCCACACAAATGGTCCCATCAGGATGACTATTAATTACCCATTTCTTCTTTTTAATTAGTGCCACCACTTTTGTTTAGCCTCGTTTCCACTGAGCATCGAGGTTTGGTTCGGCTCGGCTCGGCTCGGCTCGGCCCGCTCTTATTTGTGTTTCCACGTTCAAAAGTTGGGTGGGTATTTTTGGGACTCCTCCGTTGTGTTATCAAGCCATCCCAAAGTGTCCCAAAAGGGTGGAGCTCCGCATGGAAGTTCCTTGATTGTTGGACAGAATCATTTCCGTAAAGTTTAACAGCCCGGTCACCTCTGTTATGTGAAGAATCTTGTGTTTAGCGACAGTGGAAGTGCAAGCCAGAGCCAGTGTTACGGTGCTGACCCAAACCGAGCCGTGCCGACCTGAACTCAGTGGAAACAAGGCATATGGCATACAGTAGGGGAGAACGGGGTAATTTGTCACATGGGTTGGATGTCACATTCGTTATATCTCGCCACCAGAGCGCGCTAGCTCTGAAATGTTGATATAAAAAAGGTCCAGAATTGGGATCAGAGGTCACATACATAGACTTCCTTGGAGGAAGACAGTTGCATTTCAGGTGAGAGGATGTTTTGTGTTTTTCATGTCAAATTCAAAATATTTTGCTTCTCAGTATTTTTCTTCTAGGCTTTTACACAATGGGTTTATAACAAAACACTTGTTACCCTCAGAAAGTGTGAAGGGTAAACTATAGTTTAGATTGTGGTTAGCAAGCTAATTAGTTGTCAGATGGTTGTTGGCCTTGATGCTAGCAAGAAATTCAAGTTGGGGTTGGTCGTCAAATTTTTTGGGGGGTTGGTTGTCACATGTTATCTCAAGGCTGCAGCCAGAAAAGGAACCCAATAACGAAAGAAATTGTCAAGCTGTATCCTCACTGACACCCCAGAGAAGGAAAGAATAGAGCAGGAAAAGGCAGCTAGCAAGCAAAAGAAAAAAGGGCAACAAAATCAAAACAACCCAGTGCATCCCAAACTAGACCAGCTGCCAAGGCTACAGAACGTTATGTAGGCCTATTTGTCAAATTGACAATGCAATTAAACATTCAAATTTGGTTCTGCCTCCTTGCCTTCTTTTTAAGATTTTTCCCATTAAGATAACATTGTGACAAACAACCCCATAGTGTGTGACAACCGACCCCTTGATGGGGTTGGTTGTCACAATGTGTCAGAGTGTCTTTGATGGTAAATTACTTCTTCATTACAATAAGTTGGAAAAAAAGAGAGACACACATTTCTAGCCAACACCTTAAGCTTCAATTTAATGTAGGAATGGCTATTGACAGATGTTTTGGTGATGAGCAATTCTCACTAGAGTAAAAAGTGTGCCTACTTACCCCGTTCTCCCCTACTGTGTCTAATACCTACAAAACTAACAAAACACCCATTGGGCTGTCCACCATCTGCATGTTAACACAGCCTATATGAGTTTTCCCTTTTGTGCTGCTGTTGGCATTACAGTGTGTACTTCAGGTTTTTTCTAAAATGATATTCTTGTAATTTAAAGCAATCACTTGAAGGTTATCTAAGTTAATTTACTCATATTGCAGTGACTATGTAGCCTGGTCCTACCAGACCACCGTACTTCATTTCATTTGTACAGAAGGTCTGGAACTGCTCTATTGACAAACGTTCACTCAATTGGAGGCGGGTGTCTGTTGAAGTTTAAAACTATTGGATCTGCCCAGTGCCACTCTGGATCGGCCAACCAATCACATAACGTTTGGTCGGGACGTATGTCATGAGCCGGCTTCTGACTTCAACTGAAACTGGAGCGTGACTTCGTCTTCATCGTTCTCAGCCACTCGCTCTGTTTGCTGATTGGACCGGCAGAAATCTGCCTGAGCAGGAACCCATGAATATACCTAAGCCCCAGACTGACTACTGAAGTGAAATGAAAATTTAGTAGAATTAGGTAGGCGGGCGGTGCCAGCCTAGTGACTAATAGATGAATTCCACCTTGTGAAACAAGGTGGAATTCATCTATTATCCCCCCTGAACTGAGCCTCCCATGCTGGACTTGCTCCGGGCTGTTTACTGCCCACTGCGCCCTCCTCCAATCACATACTCCAGGTGATAGAGAGGGCCATGTTTGATGGTGACTGGCAGTATGCAGTCTTCCTGGGAGGTCCAACCTCAGGCCATGGAGTTGTTTTTGTCCCCTCACCATCCCTGGATATCTGTTTTGCTCTACATAAATTGTGAGCCAGTGTGTCTGTTCCACTTCCCTCTCCTCATTACTCTGCCTGCCTGCCTGCTTGCGGGTGGTTTGGACTATATACACCAGCTGATCAGTAGTATTACGCTACCATTTATCCACCTTAAGAAAAATGGGCTGCACCGCTAAATCAGAATTGCCAACACACATTAGCATCCTTACAGACAAGAAAAATCATCAATCAAATCTTTATTGAGATTTTAAAGGAGCATGCATCAGGCATACAGTTTAGTCACATGCCTCAGATCTGTGATCTATCCTTTAAGTGTTCTGGATTTCAACTGCAGCTAAAATCACATTAACTAAATCTTTCTTTTCCCTGAGTTGGTCTGCAAGGATGCAGACTTTTACAGCAGCATACCAGATTCTGGTAGTGTGTGTGTGTGTGTTTGTGTGTGTGAAAGTGTAGTGCCGAATCGCTTGCATACAAATTACTATTGTGTGTTTGTGTTTGTTTGTGCGTGCCTAGGTAATGATGCACTGTCACTGTGGATGTGCGTGAAAGCCACACGCTAGCATGAAAAAAATAAAAATAAATAAACAGATGACTTGCTTAAATATTCATTCAGTGGTTTTCTTATTGAATTCGGCTCACCGCTGCCCGACTGCAGCCTCACGTGCTGGAGGAGGAGAGGAGAGGAGGGAGGAGAGGTGGAACGAGGGAAGAGCAAAGAGGAGGAGGAGGAGGAGTAAGGCAAATCACAAAGAGGGGGGAATGTATCTTCGATTGGGGGTGATGGATTGATGTGGTCTCTGGCGTGCCACATCAATCCAGAGGCAGAGGACGACTTTATACTGTAGATGACCCAGTTTCACAGATGTCAGTTGGCTGCTTTGGAGCTCTGTCTGCTGCTTGGACCCATTCCAAAGAACAAAACATCGATATTTCAGTACATTCTCATACATTCTCAGCACACCCAATGCCAGCACAAAGAACGCCATGTAAAAAAGCAACTTAAAAGTCCGGTCCCAATTACTTAAAAGTGCTTACCTTGTGTTCCCATTAGTCAGCAGTCTCCCTAACTGACCTTGCGTGTTCTTATTCTATATCATGTGTTTTGTTTTGTTGCTATCTGGCAACAGCATTGGTGATTAAAAGAGATGTGGTGTAACCTGGTCAGGTGTGACTGGAAATCTGATGAAGAAAGCTCAGATCTATGGCACTTCTCTTCACTGATTTATTAATACAAATAAAACATGGCAGTTATATCGGTAGCCTGTCAAGGTGGTCCGAGTCTGTGATACATATAAAAGAGAATGTTGGATGTGACGGATATAAAATCAAGAGGCAAGATCAAGGCGCAATGTTATGATGAAATACATAAGTAAAAGTATGTCCCAATTGTATCATACTGAATCCTGACTAGATTCGTTTTATGGACAGATGTATGTAGAATAGAAAAATGTAATATAAATCCCATGACTGAACTCTTCCACAACACCTGTCCCCATCTCCTGTAAGTTTGCTGAGATAATGAAGCAGGTATAAAGTCTCATATCCAGTGATACAGAGCTTTTCTCCATTACTCCAAGACAGATATCATAGCACCCACCCCTGTACTATTCTTACTACAGTCACTAGTGCTGGCTGCTACTGGTATCAGTAGAGGTTTAGGGGTTTAGTGATTAGTCTCAGTGACTGATTTATTTGGGATCCTAAAAGTCTGCTAATAATGATTTCAACCCCAGCCTTAAGGCTGTTACATACTCCGCGAGAAGAAAGAACAAAGTTCTCGGTGACAGAGCTGCGAGAAGAAAATAACGTCATTTTCTTCTCTCAGCTCTTGTTTAGCTGTTCTCGCAGCTTGTTCTCGACACATCACCCGGGCCGAACTTTCTTCTCGCAGCTTGTCCGAGAACTACTGTGTGATTGGTCAGTCTGAAGTCAATGAGGAAAGCGAAGTGAAATCAGCTGGCGCTGAGTCAATTACCATGGTAACAATGCGCCGCGGTGAGGAGTTCGGCAGTTGAGTTCTCGTGAAGTATACTGGTCTGACATTACATATATGTAATGTCAGACCAGAAAGAACTTCTCGCAGCTCTGTCACCGAGAACTTTGTTCTTTCTTCTCGCGGAGTATGTAACAGCCTTTCCTCACCATGGTTTCCACATAACATTCTTGCTCTGGTGTAAGTCCTTTTGGAGTTGATCATTCATAAGCCTGTGACAGTAAGAGTTTTTACCCCCGACTAAACTAGCCCTGTCATTTTTTTGAATTGGCACATGTTCAAGCAGAACATCCCCCCCCCCCCCCCCCACACTCTGCCAGTCTTGTCCAAGTCGGCTGTGCCCCATGCAACTGATTAGCACTGACATTCTGGGTATTTTATTCTTTCTTTTAAAGATGGACTCGGATGATTGTGAGAGTCCAAGTGTCATACTTGGAGCTGTCTCTCTGCCGTGCTTCCTGTGATCTGAGACATGACGTGCACTGTGTATACGATGCAGCCCGTGCTTGGGTATATTACACATACTTTTATAATCACAATTGACTTTTGGTTTGGTCCAATACCTTAATGGGATTGGACATGAAAGTCAAATGACCTCACTTTCTTACTATGCCCTGCATTTGTTGATCTACACACAGTGTGGCCTCTGAGCAAACTGTTATTCCGGTACTTGAATGGGGCACACATATGGCTTAATGTTTAGCAATACTGCTGACAGCATCAGTGCTTACGAGGTGCTAAGAGTAGAAGGGATTTAGTACTTTTTATTGGGTAGTTACTGGCATACTAAAACAGTGTGGGAGCCTGGTGTCATTTAGAAGTGTGTCTCCATTTATAATGTTATCATATTCTCCTAGTTATGATATTCTCCTAGTTATGAGTACAGGCCAATAGCCATCTCAGTCAATATGAACCATGTTAATTTAAAGATGCTTGTCAATGAACCCAGCTGATTGGGCCGGAGATGGAGACGACAGGATTTCACTAAATGTCAAGCACAGCACAAATTAGGCCACATAAGTGTGCAGAACCTTTAAAGGTCACATATCATGCTCATTTTCAGGTACAAATTTCTAATTGTTTTTTTTTAACTCAAAACTGTTTTCATGGTGTAGTGTCCATACTTTTTATATTTCCCACAGTGCCATTGCTGAATCTCCTCTTTGTATAGTAGGACTATGGATTCAGTGAGTGGGGCCTTCCTCCAGCACCCCTCCCACCTACTCCAAGAAGGCTGAAGACTCTGAGCTGCTTTGAAGTGCCTGTACACAAACAACTGCTCTGCAAGTCATATAGTCACATTGAGGAAACCCTCTCATCCATCGGAACAAACTCTAACATTGCAGCAGCCAGCCATGGACTTGTGAGTTTCCCCACACCTGCCAGCAGCCTCTTCACTTGGGCAACTCCTGAGTAGACAAGAGACCACCCTCTATCAAGGAGTTGGGTTCCAGAGCCGACACTGTGCGTAGGGGTGAGCCCAACTATATATCTCGTCGGAATCGCTCAACCTCACATTCTAGTTCAGGCTCTTTTCACCCCAGAGAGGAGACATTCTATGTACCAAAAACCAAATGTTGTTGCCTTGGTCCAAAACATCCACAACTGTGAGTGGTGAGCCCACACAGAGAGCTTCATGAGTTAACAAAGTGTTCACTGTTTGTTCCTCATTTGAGCCTCATTTTGTCATAATCCGGAGTTCGGCTGCTGTTGAACCAACATCCTAAGCAAAACATTTTGTAACATTTATTTCTCAAAATAAATTACAAAACTGCAAAGAGGAACTGACTATACCTCCCTGTGAGAAGACACATCGGTAGGTTGTGTCCTTTGATTCCACACTGTATCACATCTGGCTTTTTGGATATCTTCAGATATCTGTATGAGAGATGAATGAACCTGATTGCCTCTGTCTGCAAAGATTCAACGATTGGAAATGAACAGAATAGAAAGAATCAAGTCAATGCAAGCAGGGGTACTTTACTAATCACAGGTAGTTGATGTATCTCTCACCAACCTGCCAGCGTGAGAGAGAAGTGCGATGGCTCAACTCAGATGGATTCAAATGTCTTTGTTTGTGATACTGGTGCTTCACTCTACAGGTAAGAATATGATCGACTCACAAAATACACATTAGAAGACAACACTAATAGTATTTATATATCTTACTATACTAAAAGTCAGACAGCTTGGTTTGCTGTTTGTGTTTGTATTTAATATAACGCTCACGCAAAACTAAGAACATTAAATCCATTCTTATTTGTCTATATTTATCTCTTATCTTCGACAGCCATAACCGGACAACAACCCCCCCCTGTTTACTGTCAGGGTTGGAGAGGAAGTCACTTTGCCTTGTGAGAATGTGATCAAAAACCAGGTCAAATGTGACAGTATTACATGGCTGGCCAGTCAATATGCTGCAGGAGAGACAGTAGAGCTGGTTCATCTTGGGAAAATGAACAATTGGATACCCAAAGCTAAATCTGACACACTGAGTATTACAGAGAACTGTTCTCTGGTTTTAAAGAATGTGACCCATGAGGATGCTGGTCGTTACACTTGCAGACAGTACAAATCAGGCAACGTACAAGCTCCAGATACTTTGGTGTATCTGTCTGTTGTGACCAGTGGGTATTTACGTCATGATGTCTTCAGCTCAAACTGTCAATTTATACTGAAACATTACAATAATCTGATTAAAAGAAACTAATTTAACATTAAAAAAAAATAAAAAATTCTCTGTCAATGTCTCCATCCTCACTACAGTAATTGAGAACCAGGTGGATGATGCAGTCCTTCTGACCTGCACTGTGTTGGTTTATGAAGGAGGTTGTGGACACACAGCGGAGTGGCTGTACGAAGGCGACGTGAACAACGTGAATATATCACCACCACACGCCTGTTTAGCCAGCGTGACATTTACAACTTCTGGTCTAAATCAGAGGTCAAAATATTACGAGCTACTAAAGTGTAAAGTGACAGATAACAAGAGTGGACGAGCCGTGCTGTGTAGCGTGGGCCCCCAGTCCTCCTGTGAGAAAACAGGTAAACGTTTGGTTCTGTTTGTGGGCATTACTCTTTTTCTTGAAGTCTCTTCAGATGGTTAATATGAGAAATTGTAAAACTATTTGTTTTGTTTTCTAATATCATTTCATATTCAACTAGATCAAAAAGGAAGCACATCTGAGGATCAGACTGCAACCAAACAAGGTAGAGTGGTCTTATCTGTCACATTATATATACAGTATGCACTGTATAATAAATATGACCTGCCTACATGTTTTTTAATGTTTTAAATGTAAATTCCAGCTTTGCTGAGGTTTATCATAGTGTATGTGGGATTAGCAACACTCATCATAATTGTTGTGGCCGTCAACATATGGACGAAAACTACAGGTGAGAACTTTTACAGATTACATTTTTTATGAACATAGATCATTTGATAAACATGGATTTACACTCGGAAAACAAATGTCAACTCTCTGTCTGTTGTTTCAGGGCACAAAGCACAGAGGGATGACAATGATGTGAGTTTTTAAAAAACCTAAATATTCAAACACTTGAACATTTGAGAATGGGAATAAAAAAAAAAGACTGAATGTATTGTCCTGAATCTCAGTAGGTGCTGCAACAACACAACGGAAATATTTGTCAGATTTGAACTCAGAATGTCAAGTGAGTTGTTTTTGCCTTTCACAGGTTCATCATGACGGAGATGAAGAGGATGTTACAGTGAACTATGAAAACGTTGGAAACCATTCTGCCAGCTGACAGACACGACACAAAGGACTCGTGTTAATATTAACAACCATGAAATAGGCTAGCGCATTTTGCACAATAGGTGACTTTTAATAAATCAGATGTTATAATGTGTATCATAGTTTGTACGTAAATGCTTAAACATATATGGTTTCATTAGCTCCATCTCCACCAGCTGATTCTACTTAAATGCGTGTTACAATAAAAGAAGTGATTCAGTGGGAAAGTCTAATAAAAACTACCAGACACATGCAGAGATTAATAATTGTACTTGAATAGTTGTTGAAGAAAAACATGTCAACCGAGTATTATTATAATTGTGCCTCAATGCATCATTCTAACTTTAAACATTAGCTGTGAGCCTATAGGCATATTTATATAATAATTCCTTATTTTGCTTGATAAGTGATAATAAGATGCAAGATTACTTATGGACTCAAGTGTCCACACCTCCTCAAATCCACTGCATACCCCATAGAATAAACGTGCGTAGGCTGTTGTCTTTTCTCCTGTGACGGCCCACCCCGCACCTGTCCATGCCGTGCAGGAGACGCGCAGACACGGCCTTCCTTTTATGGTCTCAGTTTCCTTCCTGGAAGCTTCAGTTGGAAGAGGAGAGGAGAGCAGAGCAGAGCGCACATCACTCCGTTTATCCTCCAGCAGTGCTGCTGCTGCGCTCCAAACTCAGCCTGCGTCCTTTAGGAACATTACATTTAAAAAAAAAAATCCACTTAAATAATAATTATGAATATGCATTAATTGTTGCCGTCGCTCGTTGGATTCGGATGCTTTTTATCGCCCCGTGTGGTGTTGTTTTTCTCTGTTGTTTGTTTGCCTTGCCGCCGGTCAGTCAGTGGAATGGTCTGCGGTTTGTCTCCTGGGTCTTTTCCACTTCAGCATGGGAACTGCGGTGTCCAAAAGGAAGAATCTGAGGAGTGACGCGATATCATCCGTGGCCGCAAAAGTTCGGTGAGTGGGTCCGGGGGTGCTATACCAATGACAGTCCGATGTGAAAGTAGGCTACAAGAAAGGAGTCCAGTCAGCTCACACGTACAATTCAAACTGCTCAGCTGAAAAACCTGTGTTGTGTTGTGTGTTTCCTAATGCGTGACTTGTTTTCTCTCAGTAGATGAATCAATGTAAACTGAATAAAATGTATTGAACTTTCCTGAACTTTTTACACATTTGATTAGATATATACAGTAGATGGACAGACAGACAGACAGACATACATACATACAGACAGATAGATAGATAGATAGATAGATAGATAGATAGGATTCAAAGCAACTTTTTCCAAGCACATTTTTCTTTCTTTCTTTCTTTCTTTCTTTCTTTCTTTCTTTCTTTCTTTCTTTCTTTCTTTCTTTCTTTCTTTCTTTCTTTCTTTCTTTCTTTCTTTCTTTCTTTCTTTCTTTCTTTCTTTCTTTCTTTCTTTCTTCAGAACCAGGCTATTTGTATGAATTAAGCTTTTTAATATAACTTATGATTACATAAAACTCATCTGTTTCACACAATAACTGAACATTTATGTTGTGACTCAAAGTTAGATTTAACACATTGTCTGTATTGTGACCTCAACATACTGATGATACTTTAAGAATACTTTGTAAAGCAGCAGCATGTCATGCGATGCACATCTTTCATTTCAAACCATTGGTTGTTAAGTCTGACGTTCACCTTGGACTGTTTTGGTTGTTGAATTGATTTCTCATTTGGCTTGATTCGACTTAGTGTTTGTAGACATCCCTCTACATGAAGATTCTCTATTATAAATGCTGTGAACTCTACCATATAGTACTGTACAACCGTAACATTGTCATTTTATTGCGTGCATGTGTATACGCAGCTACAGTGTCCACTTCATTTCGCTTTTGGGAGATGGTCACCCGAAAAAAAAAAAACCATCCAGCCGGCCTTAGCAGACCTGTGACTAATAGCCGTGACATTTAGCTGTCTGTGGACATGTTGGATTGAAAGGTCTTTGAGTCATGGCTCTCAGTCCGATCAGTGCGTTGTCAGTCTGATAGGGATGACTAAGAGCCCTGGTCTGTGTCACCCACTTAATAGCCTCATATGAACAAATCTGCTATCCTACTTTAGATCCTGTGCAGTGACACAAATGCACTAATGCACACACTATACGTATGAACTTTCCATCTTACTAACGCAGTTACCAGCACGCTCATTTACACACACAATAATTCAACTCAATTTGTCTGTGTCTTTCCGTTGCTTTTTTTTAAATCTTTTTATCACCTCTCTGGGACCACTTGTTTTAATTTTTTTTTTTCACACCGCACACTTCACTCTCCATAAATCGCTATGAATGTGGCCAGAATCCCAGACACGGAATGTGGACCGCAGCCAAAGCGCCATGTGCTCATATGTACAGTTACCTCAGCGCTCTGTTACTGATGGTGGGCCACACACTAACACTTGAAGGAATTGAAAAGCTCGAACGAGAGATAGCACTTCTCTTGAATCCCTTGGTCTGAGCTGAGCCAGGATTAGTGGTAGTCTCGATACCTGATGAATGATCTGACCTATCTGAATAGAATGAGCGGAGGCAAAGCTGTCTCACCTCTCTCAAACAAATCTCAGGCCTTTGTCTTTGAATAGTAATGCAGTGGAGGGATTATACTAGAAGTAGGCGTGTTAAATGGGATCCTCTTCTTGACCCCATAGCTTACACATCTTGTCCATTGAAGAGTCACTGTGAATATATGTCTTGGGGTTGGCAAGGCATTGGTCCGGTTTGTATGACACAAGTGCCTTGACTAAAGCATACTGATTACATTGTGGAGGTCTTGGTCCACCACATGCTGTCACAACAGCTTCAGTGCACATTTGCATTGATCGTTCATGTACCTGGAACTGGGTTGCAGAGATGAACACCATTTTCCCCTTAGTTAGTTCTTTGTGGATGTGTGTGGAGGGCACTGTCTGACACGTCGGTCCACAATCGTCCATGGGTGTTCAACTGGTTGAGATCCGGTGACTGTGAAGGCCATAGCATATGATTCATATCATTGTTATCCTCACCAAACCGTTCAGTGATTCCTCATGCTCTATTGAAGGTGTAGTCAGCCATTCTGGAGAGCGCTTGTTTGTCAAAATCAGTGAATATCTCTGTAATAATATCTGTCTGTACTGTGTGCGCAATGAAAAAAAAAATCTGTTGTTAATACACTGTAAACTAGTATGTAAACAAAGGGAGCCGGCCGTAGGTAGCTACCTGCCTGTTTACAGAGCCTAGGCTGTGTATTAACACTATATTATTTTTTTTCAGCGCACACAGTACGGACAGATAGACGGCCGTGGAGATATTAACTGATTTTTCCCAAAATTATTGTGACAAAAAATGATTTTGACATGAAGCATTCTCCATAATCGCTGACACCTTTAATTGAGGCATTGTGATCCGCAAAGAGATAAGTCCCATTAGGATGGAGATGTTTCATCTTAGGATAAAGATGATCAGAATAACATTGGTGTACAATACATCACAACGCACTTTTGATCACCATTGGAAAAAGTGATATGACTAGATGATTCATCCTTCATCATATTCTTCCCATCTCTGTAGATCAATGTCTATGTTTTTTCACAACTCAACTCTCAAACATTCGTTCTTCTTTGTAATGAAGACCTACAGTAATATTGTATTCCTCTGTGAGTGTTTGTGGACAGACAGTTGTTGCTGACAGTCTGAAGGCTTGCTCTTCTGATTTTCTTTAAATATCTCACTATACTGGGACGAGCATCAAAGTGTATTTCCCATAGATCTAAATGCAGACTTCACTTAAGTCACTGTTCATATGGAAACATCAGCCAGTTGAGCTTCTTTGTGACTGAAGCTCCTCACATCCATGCTGCATCAATGAAGGCTCTTTCAAAGACACTTACATCTTTTCCTTTTTCCATCTTGACACAAAATAAGAATCAACTGGGCCTGCTCTGCATTGTATACATGCCACAGAGCCCGCATACAATGAAAACTATTTCTTGTGGAAACCCAAATTACAATGTTGAACCTTACAAATGGGCATTATAACATATGTGAGCTTTTAAAATGAAAAAAAAAAAAAAAATAAAAAGTTTCCCAGACTGTGGGGGTAGAATGAACTTATTATTGATATGACTTGACGGACCACAGACTTATATTTATGTGTGTTCTGGTTCTTCGGAGGGTCCAGGAACAAAGAGAACGAAACAGCCAGCGGTGAGAGGAGAACCAGGGGAGAAGTGATCAGGTGTCTGGCTTTAGCTTATGACTCATCGCGCTGTTTTTTGTTTTTGCTTCACTGAATGATGTGGTGTGTGTCACAAATCAGGCAATACCCAAGCTAGTGAACATCATTTATTTCTTGCTCAGTCACCAGTCACATTGTTGTGCAGCCTGTTCATACACACTGACTTGCCATGACAGACTGTAGGACAACTGACCAGACTTCCTACCAACACCAACCAATGTGAAGTAATCCAACACAGTGTGAAAAAAAAAGCTTTTTCCTGCAATTTTCTAAAATTCTTATTTTCCCTGTGAATTTCAGCCTGTGGAACACATTTACTTTTGAAATCATAATTAACATAAAAAGCTAAAATGTAAACGCAGAACTAAATTCAACTTGCACACTAATCTTTAACCGTATTTTCTCCACATGAACAAATGAGCTTTCTTTAGGTTACTGATAGAAAAGTGCAATATAATGTGTCTCCCTGCCAGCAGACAGCTCTGTGCTCTGAGGGAGCTGAGCGGGAGCTTAGTCTGATTGTCTCATCCCTCTGCTGTTCCTTGGGAGATTGAATCACACACCGGCGGGCTGGCAAACACAAGCGTGCTGTGAGAAGTTTACATAAAGCATCTTGCAGGATTTGAGTGTATTCATCAGGAGATTCAGGTTTGGATTAATATATCAAACACCTCGGGCTGTTGACAGAGTTTTATGTTGCGTTTGGGGATTAAGGCGTGAATCGGGCCCCACCTAGCTGTCGTGTGTTCTACATTATTTGCTCTTTGGCTGAGTATGGTTATTATTATTTTCTCAAATAAAAACATGGAATGGGGTTTTTCAGTCCAGCCAGGCCATCCAAGCTATTTTCCATAATTAAAGATCTTTGTGTTGGCCGCCTGGCTGTTATCTTGTCGGCAGGGCTGCGGTTTGGCAGTGTCTCTCTCGTTGCAAAGACGTGGGGATTAGAAGAGGCACAATGGCAAAATGAATCAGCATTTAAAAATAGTCTGATTTGAAATGGATCTCTTTTGTCACTGTGGCTGATTATAATGCTCATGTTTCAGTCCCTTTTTAATACACCAAGAGAGAAGAATAGAGAAAGGGTTAAAGGGCAAGTACAAGTCTGATAAGCTTGCCGAGTCTCTCAGCCTTTCTCTGTGGGCTTCATTGTGTGTTACACGTCTCAGTTTTTTCTGGAAAGTTTTAAAAAGAGTTTTCTTTCATGCACTATAAGCACTTACTGTAGTGATGGTCCACACTGCCTCCCTGTCCTGTTTACGACCAATCTTTGTATAACAGCTCATCAAAACCAGTCCGTCTGCTTTGTTCAGCCACGCGATAGGAACGATTAGGAAATGTGTGATTTCCCTAAAGGCTGTGTGACCAACAGTGACCCCCGAGTCCTCATCACAGATTAGCTCCGGCCATGGTCCAGTGTAGACATTAGCTATAGAACATCTGCGTCCCCTCTCTGTAACATCAACCTGTCAGAAGCACCGATGAAAAACTAGATCTGAGTATTTGAAAGTCAATTACAAAAACCGAATGTGCCAAGATGATATTTAGTATGTGCTACTATGTTGTGGCATGTTTGCTTTATTACAGCACGTTCTTGAATGCTGTGAAGAAAAACTAAAATAAGTTCACTTAAATCAACCCAGTATATCCAGGAAGTACGTACACATGTGTACATGCACTTGTAAGGGAGATGGTTTTTCTTGCATGGACTGTTTTCGTGGTCAGTTGACATATTTTAAATGGAATTTTAGGTTGTGACATGGCCTTTATTTAACCATCCTAAAACCAATTTGAATGTGTGTTTAGGGTCGTTAAGGGAAGTTTCTGCAATGCACCGGGTCCACTGGCAGCAAAGCAGTCCTAGAGCATGATACTCCTACTATCACGCTTGAAAGCAAACACAATGTTCTCAGGGTTGAATACCTAATTTGCTTTTCTCCGATGTGCTTAGTGTAGTGTAATCTCCATCAGCTGCCAGTCAGATCGCACAATTGGTTAAGAATGTTTAGTATAATGGGATTTTCATGCCTTTATGCAATAGCCGGGAAATGAGGGGAGAGGAATCTGTATTTACACGCAACACCGCTTCCAAACAAACTTGAGTGCGGCCTTTTTGTGGTGAGAACATATCAGACCCAACTGCAGGAAGCACTGCGCAACGAGTTCAAGTAGCCAGCTACGCTTTGCATTATGGGATGAACGAGACGATCTACTTCCTGTAGTTTCTTTCTGTGGTTTTTCCCGCATGGAAATTCTGACCAATTGTAGAGCAGTTCAAGATCTACGTTATTGCTCCCGGCCCATACACATCTGACCAATGAGTGAAAAGAACGCTCACACAGGGCTCATGCCAATGCATTTTGATTCAGACCAGCGGAAACGATAGAGGTGAAAGAGAACCGAACCTTGGGATAAAACAAAACAAAGGATCATTCTCACATGTGGTGCGAAACAAGGAAGCAACCTTAAAGCAGACTTTCAGGTGTGACACCGCCCTAAGTAGCTTTGGGTGACAGGTGAATAAAAGAATGAATCCCCAAGCAAAAACAATGCTGTGGATACTTCTCATGGAGACTACTTGAAATGTGCTTTTTGTTTAGTCCATTTCTGGTATGACTCAGCCTGGTGAAGACAAGTGTGTCCGCCTGCAGTCCTTTGAGCTTTTCAGGAGCTGTGCTGTTGACAGGACAGTTCCCACTGTGGACATATGCTGTAACTGAGGTCAAAGTAGGTGTGAATTGATAGGACCAATGTTTTTGAGTAGTGCTAACATGCTGCCTATGTGTCGTATGATCGTATCCAATGCAATTTCATTTATTCGTCAGATAATCAATTCCTGTTTTCATTAAGTTACCCATTAGAGCGCATAAAGTTCTGAAACTGCAACAAAGCGGTTTTAGCAGCTGCTTTGCTTTCATGACTCCTGAGGCTTTTAGCTTTCATCTCATGTTTTCCAGACAGACAATTAAAAATCCTCGCAACACTGCACCGGTGTGATTTTGTGGGCGAAATTAAAAACCTGCAAATTTTCAGGGTGAAACCGAAAAAAAATATTAAGAGTTGTAAAGGGTCAGCAAGTCATCTATCATGCCTCCTGACCTTTTGAATATACCCAGTGTTAGTGAGTGTGTGTGTTCTGGGAGTGTCTTGTTGCCCTCTTCGTGGAAGAATTTAGGGAAAATGGAATGGAAAATAAGTTGTGAAAGCCACTGGACTGTTTATCCATGCCGACCTTCCAGAGGAATATATACGGCTTATTTAGTGCGAAAGGGTCATACCCAGTTGTTCATAAAAGTCACTATCAGCCCAATATGTCAGCCGGCTTACAGTTGGATCTCACTCTATCTGAACCTGAGGCTGCTTCTGCATTCATTTATTCCTGCCTTCTGTACCTTTAGATGAGATGCTTTATACTGTATGTGTTTTTCCCTGTGTATTTCGGCCTAATGATGGACCCACTTCCATCATCTCCAGAGATATGGATAATTGCCTGACTCATGGCCTTTGTTGTCAGTGGAGTGTAGCGGTGCAAACATCTCTTAATGAAGTCATCTGCCTTTTGCTAGCCATCCTTCCCACTGTGTGTTGTTGTGTAGAGAGATAGGCACACATAAGAATATACACAGGAGTGGTGCGCTCGGTGTGAAACGCATAAATATGACACAGAATTGGTTCCTGCTGCTTGTCCTTTGCTTTTGCTACCAACCAACCCATTATGAAACACATTCGTAATTTGAAGTTTGTATAATCGCACCATGCCTGCATGGCCTTTGAAGACACCACACTATCATTTGAGGTAGATGTAGAATGATGTTGTGTATACAAATTAGCATTTAGAATTTCTTTAGTATAACTCTAAAACCTGGAAACAAAGACATCTCGCCTTCAAAGTCAGATTTCTGTGTTTATAACAGGAGAGCTGAACTTAGTTCTTTAATTTCCATTGGACACGCCGGATAATGGAACAAGCCGACAGTTTGGTGCGTTGAATTGCAATTTTATTATTCACAATCATGTATGGTAAACTGGCAGTTATGACAATTAGGATTTTTCATCAATATTAATTCCTTTTTTTAAATTTAGTTTAGCATTCCTTAAATTGATGAATTATACAACGTTTATATTGTCAGACATAAGAGTATTCCTCTGACTGTCCTTCAGAGGGGAAATGTGCATTGTTAAAGCAGCAAAAGGGACAGTACAGCAGTGTACAAGGCACTCATAAAATAAGTTAAAAAAATATAATGAAATGAAATAAAGATGTAATAAATCTGATGTAATAAATATAGAGAATAACAAAGCTGTGCAACAATGGTGATTGAACAGTGAACAACATTGATGTATGACATGGTGGACAGTCAGTGGTGGTGTGTGTGGTCAAATGGCAGCAGAGCTGGTTGTACAGTGTGACAGCTGCAATAAGAAAGGACCTGCGGTATCTTACTGTAGCACACCTAGCTGCCTATTGTCCTGCTGAGACATGTTTTCCAGCCGAGATGACACCTTAGCCACCATTCTCTTTTCTCCCACCAACTCCACAGGATGGGGGGAGGGAGGGGGGCAATCCAGGACACAGCTGGCCTTAGTCTGTTCAGCAGTTGATCTAGAAAACAACTTCATAACATAAGCGATGGTTGATTCCAACACAGAGTCAAATAATGTGTTTAGGAGTGCTCTCCCTGCTCTTTTAAAAGTTGGATTTTGCGGCCTGTCTACCGTATATCATTTGTCCAAGTTTTGCGTGGAATTGTACCAGAGCAAAAGCATTAAGAATAACTACTTTACAATAGCATTCTTTACACTTATGGTCTTCATCTATATAAAAAAAAGAAGACTGTTTCATAAACATTTCAAAGTAATCCTTTGAACCTTTCCACGCTTCCATGTTCTCCTTACACTACACTTTGCTGATTTCTTCTCTCATAACGTTAACGTTTACTTCTGTTCGTCCTCAGTTCAGAGGGTAAATTCAGTTTGTCTCGATAACAGGAGCAGCTAGGTGAGCAGTGAGTCTCCTCATTGATTGGACTAATGACAGTATGTTCTGTGTTGCTGATGGCCTCCCAGTGAGCGGATGGAACAGGGAGGGCACAGCGGGGTCATAACCTTAACACACCTGAAGGCTACATTCATCTAACAGTCTGTCACAGTCAAGACATTCAGTCACCGACTATCAGTAGACGCTGACCCATTTTCAAGAAAAATAGCTGGCATATACGCTGGCATATTATATATATATATATATATATATATATATATATATATTGATACATTTGGGCTGATATTGTCTTTCTATTGAATATCAGCAGATCAGTGTCATCTACTCATGGTATGATTGATGTGTCAGCCTGGATACAGCGAAAAACTAGAAAAACAATAATCAAATTGTATTTTCTCCCCATTTCTCCACATTTTGGTAATGTTTTCACTATGCTGACAGATGTAAATCTTTATTTTAAAGACAGCTGTGTGCCCAGAGGTTTGAGTGGAGTGATCACAGAGCAGTCACATGGTGGGTGAGCATGAACCTCAGCATACCACCCATAGCTGGCCTATGTTCCCTTACACAATCCATTTAGTTTACATGATAAACTGCTGATCTGCACAACATGAATTGCAAATGAAGATACACAGTGTGCACACAGTGCAGTTTCTTTAACATCATAACACACTGCTTAAAAACCCCAATACATACCAGCATGATACTGCCTTTAGCATTTTGTCACCTTCAACCCTTAATCTGTTTACCCAACAGATTTATCTACGTAACCTCAGGTTAATCTGTGTTGATACGTGAGCCGCATTACAAGTTATGTTTATTAGGAGTCAGAAGATTTAATGTAATGTCAAAAGGATCCGTCATAGTGACAAACCCTCAGAGAATCCCATTTCCTCTCATCTCTACAGAGTGTCTTAACATTGTTTCTGTTCTAATGGCCAGAATGTGACTGTTTTGGGTCACTGCAGCGTTCTCATGAGTGTTGTATGCAGTCGTTTTTGGTGAAAAAGCGCTGTGCCCCACACCAAACAGCAGACAGGTTAGCAACTAGCAGGGGAATATAGTTGAGCTTTTAGCTGCTCAGGAGATGCTAAAAGCTCAACAACAAGCAAAACAGAGCAAAAAGACAGTGAATATTGGACAGAAACTGTTTACTATTGAGCTTGCTATAACAATTCAAATATCGTTTCCAACCATCCCCATCTGGACAAATACAAATCAAAGGTCTTTGAGGTAGATCAAATATGCAATGGCTAGTTTCATCTTGAGTTTTGGTCCTTTAGGCCAATACAGCCACGCACTCACATTGCCATATTTGTGATGGGGATTATCTTAATTGAAGAAATAAATGGATTGGATGAACTAAAAGCTGCTCCATCCACGGGGAAAAAATACTTCAAAACTAATTCTTCCTGGCAGAATGAATGTCATACTAATAGAAAGTGAAATCAATAAGAGTTTGGATCAGATGGGAGGCCTATTAAGCTGCCATTAGCGGAATATGAAAATTCCTGCGGCCTAAACAACATCAAACACTCATTCAATCATTTTAACTTGTTTGAGCGAGGGACACTGCTGCTGTGGCATCTGGCCAAATCCCATTCTTTTTTTACTGCTACGTCTCCAGGACAAGGCCATATCAGGACACATACTAGAGATGACTGTCTACATAAATGTTTGTATTGTCAAGTAATAATTGTTGTCCCTTGTTTGGTTTCTAATAGATAAATAACAAAGAGATAAATGAGAAAACAGGAAAATAACCTCCCACAGATTTTTCAACACGTTTGTACCATAGACAGGGCCGCTGCTAAGCTTTTGGGTGCCCTAAGCTTAAATTGTCAGTGGTGCCCCCCCCCCCCCCCCCGCCCCCAAGAGTAACTATGGTCCATAGATCTATGGTCCATAGATACTCTTGCTTTGTTACAATCTGCAAACCATTCCTCCATTGTGGATCAGTTTATGCTCGACAGAGGTGATTGATTGAATGAGAGTGAATGTTTAAATCACAGCTACTCACCAGTTCACCGCTGCTTCAAAGGTCGGAGCTGTCAAGACGGTTCATTGCCATCGTATTCAACACAGAAAGTTGAACTAACCGAGAAGGATTGTCACGGACGTACAGTACTTGCACTGCTTTGAGACTGCTGGGAAACCCGTTGCTGTTTTGAATCCTGGTCTGACCAGGTCTTCAGTTTGTGAGACAAGAAAAAGTCATGGGAGGTGGTGTTGCTGGACGGAAGTAACTCATTCACTGTAAAATAAGAAGTGAACGAGTGACTTAAAAGTTGAAATGTCGCACGGCCACTTATTTCATCATGCGACAATCTTACTCACAGGTACTCACACGCATAGCCAACAATAATACACATGTGCTTGGTGTAACCATGTATTCCCCAGGATACTTGGCAAGTAATTCACAAAAGGCTTTGCATGCAGAACAACACACACATAGACTCATGGACTAAAAGCTAAACCTCTCTATCAGTCAAAGCAGCGGCCGCCCTATTCTTGTGTGTGAACTACTGAGGCTTTTTCTGTTTGCTCTTCCAGCTCTGTGGCTTCCGTCACTGTGCCATTGTGCCACGTAAAATGTGTCCCCAGGCATCTATACACACTGCATCATCATCCCTGTGTGACTCATAGATACAGTATATATATAGTCACTGCTTCACACATAGAGGAGAATATCACCGGCTCAGGAGAACCGTTCCTTAATTAATACACTGGAAAAAAATGCCTCTTCAAAAACAAGCAATACAATTCACTTGGTGCGATTTCTTGAAATAAGATGCAATAATGAAAGAAGAGATCTTGAAATGAGTTGGGAAAACTCATTTTGATCTATATTGTACTAGTATTAGGAAGTGTTATATATCAAAATAAGCCTGTAATGCTCAAAAGCAGTATTCTTCCCCCAGACTTGTCCGTGTCATTCTCTTCATTTCAAATGTAATTTAACTCATAACTATTTAATTATTAAGTAATATAGTGGCATGGTTCTAGATTGAAGATAACCACCTACTTTTAAATGAGTTAATTAAGTCATATTTAAGCAGTTTAAGAATAGATAGATGTTGAAGTTATAGCTAGAAATACTCATATTGAGCATGCTATAGCAATAGGAAGAGCTTTTGTGTCATAGTTGGACAGCATTGTAATCCTCTTTATCAACTGAAGCATATTGAATTAAAACAAGTCCCTATGGGTGCTCCTGTGGCGTAGTGGATAGAGCGCGTTTCGGCTCCAGCCTTCGTTGCAGTAGTTGCGGGTTCAAATCCGACCCGTGGACCTTTACTGCATGTTATACCCCCTTTCTGTCTCTGTTTCCCCATTTCAACTCTGTACTATCCAATAAAGCATGAAAATGCCCCATAAAATAATCTTCAAAAAAGTCCCTATATCTCACTGAAGTGTTGGGTGATTGTTTCTTATATTAAGTATAGATATTTTGACTTGAAACTATGCCGATATACACTACTATGTAAGATTTTGAATCTTTTGCAGTGTACTCTCTCCCTTCTTCATCCCACTTTCCCCTCCCCCCTTACTTTCTATTTTGGTCTTATAAACACATCTCCCTCTTGTCACCACGTTTTCTTTTTCTTCTTCTTCCCCCACCCACCTCTTACACGTGTCACATGGCTGGGAACATGCCGCAGAATAACATCTAAAGCCCAGAGCAAAGTGACTGGGTGGTGCCCCGACGAGACAGTGTGCGGGCCAGCCGAGTCTATCCGCCATGCAATATTAATGTGTTAGAACTCTACGCAGCACCAGTCGTGTATGCTTTGTGCTCCAGAGTCTTCCAGAGTGAAAAATTAATGAATGCGTTTAAAAAAAAACTTGAGTTGGCGGCCGTGCTAAAGCTTATCTGATCAGCACGTTGGCCTGAGGAGCAGGCCGAGTCTGTGGCTGTTGAGAAAGTCCTCGAGGGAGAATGAACATGAGCGTGTATACAACATGTACTGTGTGTGTATGGTGTGTGTGTGTGTGACTCCTATCCTGGAAAGAACTGAATCTCATCACAAAGATAGAAGAAAATGAAGGTTTGCCCAAACTGGAGATATATTGTTCTGTTTTTCTCACGTTATGAACAAAGTTAGGCTGAAAATGGGATTTTGATAAAGATGGAAAGATAGGGCCACCCTTCATACTGTAAATGTGTAAGGTTTCTTCCACTTTTACCCTGTTAAAAGGAGAATTTTGAGAAGCTTTTTTACTTTTTCTAATCGAGGGTGTATAGGGAACTGTGAAGCCCCTTGGAGCAAGTTGGAAATCTGTGATGTTGGTCCTTTAGCACCAATTAAAGGCACAGGTGTGTGACTAATGCAATTAACGGTGGCTTCATTCCAAATAGCTGCTTTGGTTCCAGGGCCCCTGGTAGTATGCATTGGCACAACTTATTAAAACACTTAAATAGAATGAAGCCATCATCAATGGTTTGAATTTCCACCTGTCCTATTTCTGTCATGACTCCAGCGTCTGCGTTGGGGGGAGTCTGAAGCGCCCACCAATCCCTAAAAATTCTTATCTTGCAGAATGTATAACGGTTTGTATTTGCAAAATTTCACGTGCTATTGGGTTCATATCAAAGTCAAGGAGGACATCCTACACATGCCTATTGTATAAGGTTATAGCAACATTGTTCTCTTCTTAAGGCTGTGTTTCTGCTTGGATTCCAATGGATTCCTCATGATTAGTGGATTTGCTTACAGTGGTGTGGCAAATCCACCCAATTTTTATTCTTGCTGTTGCAAGTTGGGTGACCTTTGCACTGTTTTCCGATGACGAGCTGTTTTAGACGGTGCTAACCTTTGAGGAAATAGAAAACCATAGAGTCCAAAATATTGTCTGGATATTACAGAGAAAATGGATGCTCGGAAAGCGGATGTAACTGACTAGCGCTGAAATGTTCACAGCGGTCTAGCATTTAAGCGGTTAGCGGTTAGCGGTTAAGGGCGACTGTGGCTCAGTTGGTAGAGCGGGTCGGCTGATGATCAAAGGGTTGGAGGTTCGATCCCCGCCCTGCCACTTGTGTCATGGTTGTTGTGTCCTTGGGCAAGACACTTCACCCACCTTGCCTCGTGTGAATGTCGATAGTAAGCCTGCTATCAGTGTATGAATGTGTGTGTGAATGGAAACGTGGGAATGGGAACAGGTCTCCCTTGAAAAAGAGTCTCCGGTCTCAATGGGATTTACCTGTATAAATAAAGATTAAAAAAAAAAAAAAAAAAAAAAAAGGTGCTATGCCATGAATCCGATCAATAGTCTGACATATTTCCACTGCGGTGAAGTAAGTTTCAAGTTGGATATTCCACAGACATTAATCAGTGACTAAATTGGTTTTATATAAACTAGCCAGTATTTTATTGACAGCCCTTAAATCAGGTAGGGGTGGGTGTGCTAATCGTCCTCTTTTAAACGAATCAAAAAATACGTCACAGATGAATGTCTGACTTAAAAACTGACTCACAATCTCTCCAGTTCTCTAAAAGCAGACAAATGATACAGTGGTGAAACCAAAAGATTCATTCACTTTGCCACTTTATGTTGTGACCAGGACTGATAAAAGAAAAATTATTACAATGACTTGTTTTGGTATGAGGGGCAAACTGAAACAAAAGACTATGGGGCATAACATATGGCTAGGTGATCATTTAATACTATGATTAACATAATACTATTTAGAACTATTTAACTACTTCCACAACTGTAAAAAAAAAATCTTATTAAACATTACAAATTGATTAATTAAAAATGTATACAAAACATATGGGTTTGCTCTCATGTAAAATATAACATGTGGGGCACAGTTCAGATTCTTTCCATGAGCTCCAGCTTTACCAGCTCAGTGTGTGTTTTCTTGGGATGCCGCAGCGATTTGTCCTCCGCGGACCGTGCCATGTTGTGACACCCCGCTGTTCTCAGCGTAGCACATGGAATTTTTTTAGTGAAAGGAGTCAAGCAGATAGATTATTGCATTTTCCTTCTTGTGTCCTCCCTCCTTCTTCTCTCCCTTCATCCAGGCTGGGAGGGGGAGTCTTCATGGGGGGTGGGGGGGTCGCCATCACTGCACGTGCCGCCTCTTATTTAATTACTCAGAGTGTCGTAGCAGCAACGCATATAGGCTGCAGCAACAACACAGCAATTCCGTTTCACCGTAGCCCCCCTGAGATTCAGCCCTGCTGTGGCTATGTAAAAAGTGGATTGTGCTTGTCTCTGTGTGTAGTGTAGTTATTTTTCTGCATGCTGCTCCCCATGCACACTCTGATGGTATAGGAGATAGTGTGTGTGTGTGTGTGTGTGTGTGTGTGTGTGTGTGTGTGTGTGTGTGTGTGTGTGTGCGTGCGTGCGTGCGTGCGTGCGTGCGTGCGTGCGTGCGTGCGTGCGTGCGTGTGTGTGTGCGCGCGTGCGTGTGCAGATGGCAGGAATGCCAGGTCGGAGTGAGTGGGAGGTGAGTGATTATAGGCTTTATTCTTTTCCTATACGTGTGAATTTGTGTTTGT
The DNA here is from genome assembly GCF_949987685.1 of Ammodytes marinus. Classification (NCBI taxonomy): domain Eukaryota; kingdom Metazoa; phylum Chordata; class Actinopteri; order Uranoscopiformes; family Ammodytidae; genus Ammodytes; species Ammodytes marinus. The sequence continues at coordinate 5,670,221 of NC_137231.1, forward strand.
GTGTGTGTGTGGAGGGGTGGGGGGGTGGGGAGGGGGCTATATCTTTAATGGCATGTGTATTGTACGTATGTGGGTGTTCCAGGAGATATACAGTATGTATCTGACGATCAGACATCCTATTTTACACTATAGAACGACAGCTCGTGCCAGCTTCACACAATGAAGTTTGTTTTTCTCCGCTATTTCTAACAGGATATTATTGTTACGTTATTATTGTTATTATGTTATTGTTGTTATTATTATTACGAAATACAAACTAAAGTATAATACATCTTTTTATGTCCTTTCGTTTTGTAATTTCCCACTGTCCAATAGATGACGAAACAGTTTTCTGTTATTTGAAGCATGTCCTAGCCCTTGATTGCCTACAAGACACTAAACTAGGCTATAACTTCCACTCAGAAAATGTAACTATTAATCTTTGTTACATCATTACATTGGTCCAGTTGTGGTGACAACAAAGACCAGAATAGAAATACTCAAAGCAGCAAGTAGGCTGGTCCTGGCTGCTGCTACCTCATGTGATTGGCATGATGATCCAGAGTAACTAACGCTTGGACGCACAGAGTAAGAGACATCAGCCCCTCAGTTGCATGTGTGACAGTTGGAAGTAAAGCAAGCAACTATTTTTAATGGAGAGTAGCTGAAACATGTGCAGAAGGGCATAGATGTTGCTTTCCATAGATTATTGACTATTACTTGCAAAGTAAAAAATGCCAAATCTAGCAAGAAATGTCATTAAGTTAGGTTTGAATCAAGGCAACTTCCCTCCCATATCAATCAACAGACATTGCCAGATGGAACCAAAAAAACTAACAACCACTAATTCCCTACTCACTACACAAACATAGGAAATATTATAAATTAATTTCAAATCAGCTCAACAGTTGTATTGATGATTGTGTAATTTATGTAGCAATTATATCTTAAAAACATAATCTTTTAAATGTTTTTTTTTTACATTTTGCAGTCATTGAGAACTTAGTCAAATCAAATGCAATCCCAAAAGCCAGTGTACAATATGACCGAGCGCTAGACAGCATGCTTCACTGTTGTAAAGTTACAATAGGGTTGATTGGTCCCATTACATGCTAATGTTTTATTTTTTGCTTTTCCCTGAGAGCCACCATGCCTGATTGCCATATGGTTTCAGAAGCAAAGTGCTTGAACTATAATGCTCATAAACTAATCGGTTATTCAAGACTGTTCCCCATGCTACACTGAACAATTTTTGCCTTTTACTATTTCTGTGCAACAATCGCGTTTTAAGTGCATAGTACATATGGCATTTTGTGTATACTCAGGGTTAGGAAATGGTGCTTTCAACCTGACATTTCTTGTATTTGAGTTCAAAAAGGGACATGTTAGTGTTTGACAGACCCAGAGATACCTGGCTAAAGAGAGCAGCAGTGGTGAGAGAATTATCTAAGGATAATAAATACATATAAACACATGACAACAGATGTCACATAGCTTTCCTGCACAACCGTGCCAGTTCCCTGCTGTTCCTGCCAATATGTGTGCAAGATGTATGCGTGCCTGCATTCATGTCCTTGCTAAATGGCTGGAACATGCAATGTCACAGTCCACTATAGGGCCTATCAGCTGTGCAGGGGAGGCGAGATGTACTGTAGCTTCCAAGCTGTCTCGCAATCATCCAGTCACTCTATAAAATCACGCTGTTAGCCTGGTTAGAGACGTCTGTAATAGAGTTTGTGTCCAAAACACTTAACACTTGTCGCGTCTTATGGCCTTCTGTGGTGCAGGTTTTATCCACTTGACAGAGAGCTTGTAATGACAGCCACCCATGAATTGGCCTTACAGATACAAGAAAGAGCTGCGTCAGACTTCATGTGGAGTCAATCGTGTGAAACTTGACCCTTTGTCAGCACGTGTTTGACTTTAGCATTAATGCATTGTGGTTGTGAGGCTTAACCACTGCTCTTGTGTCTCCACAGAGCAGCGAGAGCATTCGGCGAATACCTGTCCAATTCCAATCCAGAGAACCGCAACGGAGCAGGTAGGTGACACACACACACACGCACACGCACACGCACACACACACACACACACACACACACACACACACACACACCACACACACACACACACACACACACACACACACACACACACACACACACACACACACACACACTGTGGGAATTAAATCATTATCCAGCAGCAACAAAACATTTAAATCCACAAGGCAACACCAGAGCCGGGAGACTGACAGAGTCGTACACAGCCAGTACGGCCACATGTGAATACAGATGTACGTATGTCGGTGTCTCTGGCTTGATGCATTGGTATACAGTATATCCAAACATCAGGCTTACACTACAGACGGCCTTACCTCACAACTAAAATACAAGCATTCTAATCACTGCAGTTGTGACTTCTGATATACAGTATGTCTGTCATTTAGAGAGCTTGCACTTCCAGCTGGTTGTTGGTGGTTAATGTTATACACTTCAGAGTATACCTGCTGTATAACCAGTCTACGAGATAGTAAATACAATTGATTTTGTCAGCATTAAGGCCCGGACACACTAGAATTTAAAATAGATCAAATATTTCAAAGTGGAATCAGTTAGTTTTAGTGAATGTGCTTGCTGAGGTGAAAGGGAATTTGCGCAAATCTTTTGAAACAAGTTCAACTTCATTGAACTTTGTCGAGCATCTGACCGGCTGCAAACCATTTTGATTTCTTGGGGTGATGATACAAACCATAGATAGTATGATACAGACACATCTTCTGAATAAGCTGTGTGAACTTATATTCTTGTTAGCGATGTATTGGTCAGGTAGAGACCAAGCTAACTGGTCATTTAGAATTGTAGATGGATGCTCCTTGAGCTTTTAGGAATGAGATCTCCATCTAGTTCACCAACCAGCGCAAAGCTCTGACCTAAAAATATCCCTTTCCCCAAATATTTAAGAAATCAAACAAATTAAAATTACAAACATCTCAAATTAACTGTACATACTAAGTAAAGAGTGTCCGCCTGCAAAAAGCATACCTCATACTTGTTTATCCATTGCACAGAGTGCATAATAATACATTCTCCTGAGCTTTCAGTTCCTTACTAGCCTGCTGCATTGCTGCTGCTTACTCTGGTTAGAGGGAGCATCTATCCTCTATGATCCTCCAGGATGGCGGGGCTGTTGTGTCTCCTAAAGCCCTTTATGTACTGTACCAGAGCATCCATTTCCAAATCTTACATCATTCGACAAATTGCTCTTTTCTATGACTCAGTCCCCCGCTGTCCTTTCCCTATTTATGCTCCCAAAAGCGTCGCTGACTGCCCAATGTTTACCACTCTACTGCCAAAGATACAAATCCAAAAGTGCAACAAGCACTGGCTCTATTCATTTACATTGTAACTATCTGATACTAGTTTACTCATTTCACCTGTGTAAATAACTGACAACATGATTTATTTGTTGCTTTGTTTAATTCAGTTACTTTTCTTCCTCTATCTGCAGATCATCTATTGTCTGACAGCTTCACAGGCCAGGACTGCAACTCTCCAGACGTCAGCCGCTTGCATAACAACAATCTGCCTCCACAAAGCCGCTGTTTGTCCATAGCTAAAGCCAATCAGACCAGCCAATCCAATCCCAGTGTTAATTCCCAGTCTCAGCTTCAGGTCAACCTGCTCAAGGCCCAAGCGCCTTTGGGCCCCCCTAAACGTCGACTCTCTGCGGAGCGCAGCCTCTCCACAGAAGACCCACGGGCTGCCAGAGTCCCAGAGGGCACCGTGTTGGTGGTGAAGCCTGCCAAGGTGTACACAATCACCAGGGAAGGAGGGATGACGTTGGGGGGCCGTGGCAGTGAGGAGAGCCTGGAGCTGGAGGTGTTGAAAGGTTCCAGGGAGCAGCAGCCTCTGTCCCAAGCTGCCCCTACCTCTGCCAACCCCAACCCGTCATGCACCAGCCAGCCTGTTTCAGCCACAGCCAGCACCCGCGGTAGCCATCACCGTAGCAGCCATCACCGCGGCAACCCTCACCATGCACACCAGCATCACGGAGGCCTGCCGCCATCATCATCATCATCATCATCGCTGGAGCCGCTGCAGACCTCGGGGAGCGCCAGCAACATCCGGGACTGGGGCATGAGGAGAACCAGGTCGCGGGACGATGACACCCCAGACTGCGTGACTTGTATTCGGGCTCCGTGTCAAAGCCAGCGCTCCCTGGACCTGGATACTCCCCCACGGGATGGAGGGAAGCAACGCAAGAAACTGGAGAGGATGTACAGCGAGGACAGAGGGTCCGCTGATGACAGAGGTAATTATAAAAATATCTGCACGTAAGCTAAATATATCCTAAATTCAAAGGGGACAAAAACAGTAGAACCTGATTTATATAACCCCCATTCCGCTCAGATGTTTCACTTCTCACTCTGCTGACATTGTGCATTCACTAGCCTCCTCCGCTAATTGTAAGGTCCGCCCTTTTGAATGTTCTGCTCACTGATTCCGCTCCTTCCCTTTGTTTTTTCTGTGCAGAGGACAATCCTAATAGCTGGTTCCCCAAAGAGAATATGTTCAGCTTTCAGACAGCCACCACCACCATGCAGGCGTGAGTATATGGCATGGCAATCCGCCTTCACTCCCACTCTGTACATCACAGTGTCTTATTGTACCACCACCAGTGTTGGCAGGATACGGCTCAGCATTTCCCTTCCAAGACTGTCAGCTGAATAAAGTGTTCTACTACAAAACAGTAATAGGCTGTCACCCATTTCTCACTTGTTAGTTTCACACATGTACTGTGTGGAACCAGCGTTTGTTGTAATAAAGTGTCCATCAGTTATATTCAATGAATCATATTTACCAACCAAATTGAAATTACATTTTCCGTTAGATATACAAGGAATTAGATATATAACATATTACGAAATAAAAAAAATACATAATAACATTACTGTTACAATATGACATTACCTTTTTGTGGTAATTTTCATAATGGTTACTTCCGTAATGGTTGACTTTAGAAGATTTCTTGAAAGCGGTCTTGGAGAATCCCCTGTCGACATTGTCCTTTTTGATTGAATTGATTTGAAAACAAGACATTTAATTAATTGAAAACATGCTTTTTGCAATTGCTTTTTTTAAGTTTTTATGTGATTTTGTCATAATAAATGAATGTGTTAAGTATAACGTATGGATAAGCACTGTTAAAACAGGTGTATAATATATTCAACTGAGCACATTTTTAAGAGAAAATGTAATCTGATCCAAAAGAATTGCACAGCACTACTTCACCCTACACTTACAAAACCACAAACTGTTGCCATTACTTTAGAATGAATTGATTAGGCCACCAAACTTAGCCAGATTCAAATGCTGCTCTGGCCAGGCTAGACTTTTTGAAGGTAATTTGCCTCCATTTTTTCAAATTCAAATGTCAAGAGTCTTTGGATTTTACCATATTTTTGAAAGTATAGAATGTGTCACGGTTTATAAAACACACACACACACACGCACGCACGCACGCACACACGCAAGCACACACACACACACACACACACACACACACACACACACACACACACACACACACACACACACACAGGAGCAAGCAAGCACAAAACAACGAGTCGTCTCTCTCTTTGTGACGAGCTAATTATCACCCATCACCCAGATCTTATAATTATGGCCCTCAAACAGACAAAGCTCACCCACCATGATCTTTCCCCTCCTCTCTCCCACATCTCTCTCCATATGTCAGCGTCTCCTTTCCTCTTTTTGCATGTGTTTCCATCCGCCTGTGTCTCTACCAGGGTCAGACTGATTTATTAGCCTGACGCTGGCCCTCGAATACAACTACTGGATAATTAGTCCCATACCCTTATGGTGATGGGTTCGTTGTAGTTTGATTAATTACTCATTTAGTGTAAAATTAATCAGACTATTTGTCTGTGGGGCAGGTTCAGGTAGGTATACGTTCATTATCATCATCAACATCATCATCATCATCGGCATTGATATCCAAGTCCTAAATAGACTGACAAATGCCTTGCTTTCACTGAGAGACACAGTTCGGTACGGCATGGTTCGGTAGGGCAAGGAAACCTTAGATATGGCTTGAATTTTCACTACAGACAACACCCGTACTGGATAATCACCCTTTTTGGACCCTATGGGACCACTTGGTACCTCAACGAAATGGTGACAAAAATGGGCATACAGCAGGGTTTGCCTACACTTTTCCAACTTTCGACACTGAACCGAACAGCACCACTCAGTGGAAACAAGGCTAAAGATCCTGTCTGTTTATAGTCAGGACTTTGTGACAGGACACTCCACGTGACTGTAAATGTGTGGAGTAATGGGCTGACCCTGTTGCTAACTTCTCTTTCTTCTTCTTCTTCTTTTTCTCTTTTTCATGTGCTGACCTTCCAAACCACGACTGTAGAATATCGTGAGTAACTCTTTCAACTGACCCCACTGTTTGTTCCGCATTGCTCTTTCTTTTCCGCCCTGTCAGTGTCAGTTATAGGCAACATGTCTTGAACCCTTATCGTCGTGTGGCTTTGTGCTATTGAATCTGCTGTTCTCCTGAACCCCTACTGGGCCTCAATGTCTGCTGGGCTGGCTGTTGGAAGTTGTAGTTCTAGTCAATAGACAACTGAAGAGCAGGAAAGGTTCACAGTATTCACGAGTTGCTCATATGTTAGTAAGCATTGATGTCCTATCTATTGCCAGATTGGAATATCATGATAAATGATGTTGAATTTTGATTAATGTAAAGGAGCCATATTGACAGTTTGAAGAAAATCTAGAGGTTAAAGGTAACTTTTGATTGATTGAAAAGGATTTAAAGAGACTATGAGGAACTTTGAAATGTTTAGAAAACAGTCAGATGTTTTACTTAGATTATAAATGACCTGTAAGAGCAAATAAGACCATCAGTGAAAATAATGCTGTTTTGACATAATTATTAATGCCTTTGCTTGGGTCCGATTTCCAAGGAATTTAGACAAACCAATTTACAGCAGGCAGACATGAACATTCTGTGATTCTTTGCTTCACCATCATCATTTTACTATTATTAATCTGACATAGTCACATATAAATACATTATATAATTGGGATGCATCCGGAGGTCTCTCTTTCACTCGCTTCCTAAACAAATTCACACATGGCCGGCATTTGTAGCAAATATCTGTAGGACAGCAGGCGCTGGTATTGTAAAGACACTACCGCTATTGTCCAAAGGGGATGCTAGACAAAAAAAAACTGAAAGTTCTTCGTAACCACTGTAGACACTGACAAAGCCCCAGGCTGATGGAGGTATTTCAAACCCCCATTAAACATATTTCTGAACACAAAAAGGTTTACTTACACCGTAATGTAATTTCATTCTTAACCATTGGGTTGAACAAGGTGGTAACATCTACTGCATTATGGCACAAAAGAGGGAGAGGGCTCTCATTTTTTCTGTAGTTTGTGAGGATGGCAGATGGTGGACGATGTGACAGTCTGACGGAAGATTCTCCTCCAACACGTCCATCTTTTCCAAGGAGAGGGAACAATAAGTGATGGAGGAGAGAGAAAATGAATGATATATAAGAGCAGTGCAGAGGCAGAGATAAGGCTTTCCAATAATAAGCACTGCAGTGGCTCCAGGGACTTGAGGCCCACTGTGTAGCAGTCCCAGAGCTCTTCAGCTGCTGTGTGTGTTTGTCAGTCAAAACCAGGCCGCGGGACATGACTTCATTTCTGACATACGTTGTCAAAGATGATTGTCATTATGTCTGACATCCTGTCAGCGCCATTACTATCCCCCACTGGGACATCCACGCTCAATGACAAATGATGGACATCAAGACAGGTGCACACACAAAAATAAGGTTTTTAATTAAATTTCAAATGATTTTATGTTAAAGACTCAGCGCTAATAGTCAGTCATTAGTACTAGGATTTTGGTTGCCTAATACCGGTGAATTTGGGATGTAGTTAACTCACATTGGATAGGTAGGATAACTCCTCAGTGTCTATCCTTGTAGATCCCTAACCTGCATTGTGGTCCTATAGTGTTGTTGTGAGTGTGTGTGTGTGTGTGTTTGTGTGTCTGTGTGTGTGTGTGTGTTTGTTTGTGTGTGTGTGTGTAATACTTGGCAATGTTCTCAATGTCTTCTTGCCTCATGGTGGATATCGTGCTGCTAACTCTAACCACCCAGCTAACCGAATCCCTCACTAATATGGACCTTAACCTCAAAAATGTTGCCCTATCCCACCCCTAAGTGGAAATTCATTTGTATGCCCGAACCCAACTGGACCCAAAGGATGTAAATCAGGTGGACCACTCTCAAGCCTCTTGGCATTTCGGCCAGGCCAGCCCAGGCCATATAAATAAAATAAAATAAATATATCTAAAACGAAAAATGTCAGGGCTATAGCACCAACCACTGCTCAATTATTAGATCTGTTCTTTAAAGGTTACTTTCCCCTTGGGTCAGTTTGGGTTCAGACAAGAAGTTCCTCGGTGTTAGGTCAGGCGCAGCCAAACTGACAAAACCAATAAATGCTTTGACGTCCCGGCAGGGCTTTCCGAGGCATTGCTGAGAAAAAGAGACGGAAAAGAGAGCAGGAGGAAGCCACCGTGATGGAGAGGTACCATGTCCTGGCTGTTCTGTGCTGTCCTGTGTGGTGCAAGACCCCCCCTCCCCTTTTATACGTCCCCTTTTACACAGCAAAGGGATATATTTAGCTTATTTCCAAAATGATGAGCATTTGAACATTATACCCAGTGGAATGGCAGCCATCTATCATTTGATCTCTCACAGTCCTCACAAGTCAAATCTGACTTTCCCTCCACATCTGAAAATAATCATTATGGTGGATATACTACCTTTTGTTTCTCAAACAAATGCAAAATTGATTCTAATATCACTTCAATCTGATGACTGTATCAAGAGTTATGGTGAAAACACATCGGGACAGATCGCTCAGTTATTAGGTCACACGATGACAACTGAGCCGTCTCCATGACAACTGAACAAAATCCATCCACCGATGTCCGTGAAGTGTTGATGTCACACATAGGATGAATTTGAATGCCTGTTTGAAGGTCAAACCGGCCAGAGTATAAAAGTAAATCAGAGGGGACAATATGGCCTTGATTTATATATTGTCATATTATATTGGTTTAGTACTTCCCAGCAGGACAGCACAATAATACACAATGACATTATTGGGTAATGAATCCATCATATTTTACGACACGATACCCGGAAATTTGAACAAGTGAATTCTCGACCGGCTGCCCTAGCGTTTAGTGCTCTGTATAGCCACCCCAGACGGTAAGCAGGGAATACGTCTAAATGCATGTACGTAATTATTTGATACGCTAGTATGGTTAAACATGACTATACATCATTATAACAACGTTTATAGGTCATAAACGTCGAAAAGTATCATAGGTCCTCTTTAATACTTGTAGCAATCAAGTCAATAGATGTATACATATGTTTTCAAATGTAACCACAAGACGGAAGCACGATGAACAATATCAAAAAACACAAAACCCCCAAACAGTCGTCTAAACACCCCCCCCCCCCCCACACACACACACAAATATTCAGCACATTTCAGTGCTGCATTTTTCTTTGCCTCCATACCCTGCTGACTCCTCTTGTTCCATTGCCACTGTGTAACTGGTGAATAGCTGCTTTGCTTTTACACAAAGAAAACAAAACATTCCTTGCACTCCTGTCCTTGACTACTGTTGTTGTAGGGCCACAAACATTGTAACAGTATCTGTACAAATACCGTGTGTGTATGTGCATGCGTATGTGTGTGTGTGTGTGTGTGTGTGTGTGTGTTTGTTTGTGTGTGTGTGTGTTTGTGTGTGTGTGTGTGTGTTTGTGTGTAAGTGTGCTGTGAATCCTCGCGGATGTGGGCTGCAGCTTTAATTAGTGTTCCTCAATGAACAGTGAAGTGTAAAGGTGTGGTCTATCAATAACCTGCCCTGTCGCTGCCACTCAAAGTCAATGCATGGATCAATATTCGGCAATCGACCTCACACATCCATCAAGGCTGAGACATGCCATTTGTCTTTTTAACCTGTCTGTGTGTGTGTGTGTGTGTGTGTGTGTGTGTGTGTGTGTGTGTGTGTGTGTGTGTGTGTGTGTGTGTGTGTGCGTGTGTGTGTGTGTGTGCGCGTGTGTGTGTGTGTGTACCTGTGTACCTGTGTGTTTGTTTACAAGAGCTTCAGACAGCACGACGGAATTATCTTTGTGTGTGCAGGGCTCTGTCAGATATGTTACATCTCAGTTAGCCTTGTTTAAATTGAATTTTGCAAGTTTGAACAAGCAAGAGATCTTTTTTTTTGGCAAAGCGTCTTTTAAAGGTCACATGGGGATAAGAAGAGTTCGGTGAGAAGGCTGCAGATACAGACACGCGTGTTTTCATGCGCACACCAACCCTGAATTTGATGTGCGGGTGTTTGCAATTATAAAAGCTCCGGTCATTCAGTATTAAAATACATTGCTGGGTGACTGATGGATCCCCCCCGTTTCCTCTGAGTCATCCCTCTATTTTTGGGTGCTAGCCTCACGACTCCTGCAATCAACACTGACACGCCAGCATTGGGTTTTTTTCTCTCGGAAAGCACAAAAACTGCACTGGGGAAGCAGAATTGTTTGAGATTTAAAAATGTACTTTGCATTTCACCTTGTTGAACCACGCTGTTTTGGTCACTGGCTACACAGATATATCAGGTTGAAATTGGATTTTCTATTCATGAGGCTAAGGCCTATATAGTTTGATGGTGATGTCATTGGGTGTTATGGAGTGGCACAGCCAGGTCCAGTAATAACTGAGTACACAGGTGGGCTTATTAAAAATAATGAGCTGTGTGGGGCCGTGGACCAAGCGTATATCCATTGTCACAAGCCTTTATCGCAGTTGTTTCCCCACAGTATCTCCATAAGCCTGTACCTCCAGTTTAATTGGGTCCAATATCATCTTCATGACAAGGAAAATGGTGTCCTTGGACATCAGAACAGCATTTCAAATGTATATTTTTTATTTTTTTATTTTTCTACCAGATGAATGCTATGTGGTTTAGCAAGGATGTCTTGGTTGTTAAGCAATGTAGTCAATACTTTCTTCCCTCCCCAGAAATAGTTCAAATAGTTTGAATGTTGTACTTTTTAGATTTTAATGTGCAAAACAGCTGTGCAGAAATGATAAAATTCCTGCACCGCATTCAAGGCTTTCATGAATTTGAATAACACACACAGGTAATCCTACACAGCCAGTGCAGAGTCAGTGCCAGGTGTTCCAGCCACTAAGTAAAGCACATACACCTTTTGAGCTTGTTCCTCTTGGGTATGTGACATTTTAGATTTTTGATATTGATAGCCAGATAGATAGCCACCTTGAGCCAAATCAGTCATGTTAACTGCGACTCGTTAGTATTAAGTGTGGCTATTCACGCCGGACTTCATGGCACCTTTGAGAGACCCAAGACAGTTAATGTTGCCAGCTATATCTTCAGCTTTACGATGTGACCTCTCTGTGCAAATTGTAAATACCTGACTTTCATGATGTAAAAATGTTACACAGCGATAAAAAAAAACATCTAAAATCATCTTATTGAAAGTGTACTCAAGTGAATTCACTACAGTTGGGGGACTAGCAAAAGAAGCAATCTTCAAAACCTCTGAATCCTAAATTTCCCACAATGCAAGTCGATAGCTTCTTTTTTGTTCAACCCTGCCTGCCTGGGGTCCTTCAAACTCCAAGTTTGTAACATAGACATTTGTAGACTTCAAGCCCAAGCTGATATTTTCTCTGACTTTAAAAGGTCCTTCCACAGCCACAACACATATTATACAACTGTATTCGCTGGCCAATTAGTGCTACTAATTATGAGTAAACTGATCTTAATGTGTACAATTCATGGAGTGCCCTTTATTCAACTGTTCATTTCAGCACCAATGACTCTGCAAAGACAGTGTGCACTTGTTTTTTTTGCCACAAACACTTGGTCACATACTTGAGCATTACTTACAGAGCGACAAATTCCGGGATAAGTGACACAAATGTAAGTGAGCGCGAGGCTGACTTTGCAGTACACTGAACCATCACATTCAGACAAGGCTTAAATAATGAAACGCCGTGTTTTTAAAAAGCGCACATTGTTCCACTTGCCATCACTTAGGGCTGTTTCTCTATTCCAGTTCCCTCTGCTGTTTCTCTCTTTTCTCATTCACTCTCTGCCCCACTTCTTCTCTCCGCTGGTATTAATCATTCAACGCTTCGATGTAAAAAAAATAAAAAAATAAAAAATGAAATCCAGACGTTTTTTTTGGGGTGGGATCAGGGACGTAACCCTGTGCAGGAGCATTGGGTTAGACAGTCCAACAAAACTGATGGTGAAACAAAAATGTGATAGTTTGTCTTCAGTAGCCTAGCTGTTGAAAAAAAAACCCTGCTCTTGCTTTTAAAAGATTCATGTCTTAGAAAGTTGGATGTGACATGTTTGAGTGACTTCGCCATTTAAAGTATGATTATATCAGCCCAATGTTTTAACCCTACAGTTCATCTTCAAGGACAGTGTCTAGAGTTATTATCGGGCATTACTCTAAAAAAATAAACAATTAATTAGGTATACGTTTTTTTACATTTCTTAAAAGGGTTTTAAGGGTCCCTGCTTTCCCACCAGAAAGTGACGCATTAAAAGTGAATCCGTGTGATAGGGACGTGCAGTATGATAGACCCTATAGCTTCCCACAAGCGTAATAGATCGCAAACACAAGACACATCTGCAGATTTCATGTAATAATCCCACAACCGTAATCACAGTTGTCTATCAGCAAACGTAACACAACAGCACACAAGACGGAGCTACTCAAAGGAGACTCGGAGCTGGTTTTTGAAATTCAGCATTGTGTCACATGTGTGTTTCTTTCCATTCCTCTGTGTCTGTAAGTGGGATACATCTAGTTATTCTCTGTTCTGTCCCTCACTCTCTCTCTCTCTCTCTCTCTCTCTCTCTCTCAATGTCTGTCATCTTCTTCTCTTCTCTTTAAAATGGTAGAAATTTCCGCAAACAAATTCGGATGGTGGGCAGTCGCAGGATGAAGGTCCAGAGTAAGTCTTTCAGTCCGTCTGTACTGTATGCATGTATGTGTGCTGTCACAACCTTTAATCGCCAATTCATGCTCTACAGTGTGTATCACAACATTAGGAATTAAGGCCCATCAGAAGTGATTTGTGCTTTATGCATGGAGCAAGGGTGCTGTGCATTAAGGGATATTGTAATAGAGAATGCTCATGATTGAGATGACATCATAATCTTATTCCTTAAAATCCTTGTTGGTGTTCATTTGTTCAGTTTGAAGTAAACAGATGGTTGTATATGTATGTTAGTGTGTGTGTCTGTGACGTGTCACTCACTTTCATGTTTAATTCATAAAGAGAATTGTATATGATATTTTTTGTCATATTGATTTTTTACTGGGAAGTTCAAAGGCCTTGTGTATGTAATATATACATATACCGTATATAAAATGAATGCCATGAAACCCAGCATTTCCATGCATTTGTTTGTTTGCATTCACCTGGTGTGTTTCTTTTCACTCTATTCAACCATTTTTAGTAACTCAGATAAATAGGGCTGCCAGTCCCTGTCTATTCAAAGTGTTGTCTCACCTGCTAAAGAAGGGAAGCAGTTTGGAAGACACAAAAGAGATTCAAGTATAGTAGTAGAACAATCCTAGCCTGGCAAAACACACTTCTGTTATATCAGTTTTTACTGGGATTGACTTTCATCTCTTATGTGATGGGAAATCAGATAGATTTGGGTTGGGGAAGTTGAGATTGACATTTTTATACTTTCCTTCAACGGTTTAACCAACAAGTCAAGGTGATATAGTCGTAAGTCGCACCTCTTCCTACAAACAGAATGAAATTTAAATGAAAATCAATGTACCTTTACTGCATTCCCACATAGCCCTTTGACAGTATACAAGGCAATAAGGCCAGCTATCTTAACAGGGACACTTGAATTACTTTAGCATATGTATGTTCTTCACACAGCCCGGGTCAACAACACGGAACACTTTATTATCAGGGTTAATGATCCTTGACTCCATTGAGTGTGTGTGTGTGAATGACTTTCTCCCCCCCTCACCCCATCAGCATACGCCGACCGCCGAGCCAAGAGTTTCAACCGCTCCTGGAGCGACCCCACCCCCGTCAAGCCTGATTCACTGCATGATTCCAGAGACAGTGAGTCCAAGCTCTCGCCATCACTTTCTCACACACACACACACACACACACACACACACACACACACACACACACACACACACACACACACACACACACACACACACACACACACACACACGCACACACGCGCATTGATTTTCATGAGCTGGAAACCTAAATCAGCTAAATTAAAGCAGAAAAAGGCCTGCCATCTGACACATTTCACTTTAATGAATCTAGAGCACAGTATAGGAAAGTTTCACCTTTTGAATTAAACATTACAGTAAAAGAAGGAGCTTTTCCATGATATTCTAATTATTCATGGCTCACCCATATATTACGACAAGCTGTATACACACCAATACCACACATAATATAAGTGCACTCACAGCCACAGACAAAATTCACATGTAAAAACATACACTCTCTTTCTGTAGTGTCCGACTGTGTGTCTACTCCACAGTTATCTGGTAACAGTATGTGCTGTCTGTATCTGTGTGTGTGTCTGTCCTCGGCCGTTGCCTCCATCCACACACACATCCTCGTCTTCCAACCTGTTGTCCATCTGCCTGTTTGCCTTATGTCGTAGCTGTGTGCATCTAGTATAGTGTTGTTTTGTGTGCTCTGATTGTAATACCTCTGTTCCTCCCCTTCCACACACTGGTAAATTAAAATCACAGGTGCTTCGCTTTTGTAACTCGTCTCTGATCATTTTTTTTTGGTTATCCTTTCATCTCGGCCTTTGTGTGTGTGTGTGTGTGTGTGTGTGTGTGTGTGTGTGTGTGTGTGTGTGTGTGCCAGGTGGCGAGCTCCAGTCCTCTTCAGGGACCCTGGATGAGGGGCCAGGCGAGGACGCAGACTGGGAGGATGAGAGGGAGCTGGAGAGGGCGGCCTGTGAAGGGGATGACTTCATCCCACCTAAAATCATGGTGAAACTCCCAAGCAAATCCACGTTCAATAAGATATATGAAACGGGATCTAAGTACTGATTGATACTGGATAGTATGTTAGGGAGAGAAAAATTCAAAATTTTATCATTTTCTTTTTCATTTTTTGAGAAAAAAGTAGAAATACAATTTTTTGGAAAATGTTGAGAATAAACTCGACAGTTCAACATATTGACGGATCGGAACTTCTGGGATCAATAACTAGGGAAATGGTTAGTGTACACTGTATCTTTGCTATTGTCATAAGGCAGACAATGGGCTACATCCTCATTTTTACCGAAACAAAGCATCTTCTAAGCCCCACTATTAGCTGCACTGGAGAGTAAAAGTAGTGAATAATTTTCTCTTCAGTGTGACCCTCTGTTGAGACACAGGCACCCTGGGCCATCGTCTCCCAGCACATAGAGAGCAATGTCACTAGTTACTTATGAGGTTGTAGCCATTATGACGATAACAAAGATGCATCGTTTGTGTTTTACTAACATTTTGCTTATCAGTTATATCAGTTATATCAGTTATTGCACTTTATTCTTGACATTTCTTCATTTTCTAAACTTCCTCATTTCATTTTTTGTCCCTCTCGTGTCCCTAATAATCTCCCTCACATTAAAGCCAGTGTATTGAGAGATCTCCTGCTTCCATATGTCCACAGCTGGTATCCTCCAAGGTCCCGAAGGCCGAATACGTTCCCAACATTATCCGGAGGGACGACCCGTCCATCATCCCCATTCTTTATGTGAGTAGCAAGCGCCGCCTGCGTCACAACACCACTCTATTTCATTGTGTGCTGTGGCTATTTATAAGTTTTGGTTGCTAAGAGACGTTTATAGATGGATGAAAAATGAATATACAATATTGCTATTCTTACATCCTTACCATGACGTACCAGTGGCTAATATAGGACACTTCAGACACTAGACTGCCAGGCTTAGCTTTCATCCCTCTTCCAACTCCAGCTTGGAAGTGCATCTGAGGCATCTGATGAGAATTTTAATTAGTTCTTTCAGAGGTATTCTGTCCTGAACTGTGTTTCTAGTGAGACATTTAGTACAGATTATAGAGTTGTACTTCTATTTCAAGTTCATACTAGAACGCAATTAAAAATGCATTTCTGTTTCCAGAGTTCCATACCTGGATAAAAGATTAAGGAAACATAGAACAGACATATTTTTGAATGGAGTTTTGTACCCAGTTTGGCATTTTAACCATAGTCAAAGCCGATTTAAAACTCACAAATACGTAACTCTGCATAACAACAAATGCAGCACGTTGTCTATGAGAGTGATGCGTAACAGTCTAGACTAGATTGTATACAATAGAATAGAGGTAACACCCCACGTGTGTTTAACGACTGCGGGGTTGAACTTAGAGACCTTTTGTTTGCGCCAAAGTGCACCAAACCAAATTGTTTTATATAGTTGAATTAAAGAGTACTCCACAGGTTTGGCATTTCAATTACGTACATTTTTTTAAACATATAATTCCTGGTTTAAAAAAAGGATGACTACAATACCCATGATGCAACGTTCTGTAGATTTCATGGATTTGTACATATCTCATGATGATTGGATGACGTACTTGAAGGAGGGCTTGGGCGATCATAGATCAAGTGGCACGCTATTCTCCACAACGTATTTAGAAACCAATTTCACTGAATAGTTTAGCTGTAAATTCTGATGCGATTTGGAGAGCAGCAACAAGATTCATATTCCATCATGTTCAAAGACCCAGCAGCGACAGCCACCCTTCAGTTATGGATTGGTTCAGTCAAGTACACAGGGTTCATTTATCTGAAGGGCTGTCACTCATCCCCACTTGAAATGATGTCGCTCCTTAAGCGATACTCAAGACTCATGTCAGACGGTCCTTAAACGCCACCTGTTCCTTTCAGTCTGTTCAAAAGAAAACATGGAGGCACTGGAGGAGATTGGAACCACTGGTGATTGACTGTTGGCTGTAACTGTGAAGGGAGTAAAATCAGCACTGCTAGAATACATGTTTTTTTTTTGCACATTTTCTATTGTCAGTAGTACCAACATAGTACAGTACAGTAACATACAGTTTATGCATAATAGGTGTATTGAATGCCTCATTCAATATTCAATGCCGTACTACCTGTCTTAATGGACTCAGATTCCACTATTGACCGTACTGAACTTAAGTTATGTGGAGAAAATCAACATAGAATTTGATGAAATTTGCGACCGGGTTGCAATAGGGTTTAATTAAATAATGATTTTTTTATTTGTATTTTTTATCTTTCATTTAAAGGACCATGAACACGCCACGTTTGACGACATCCTCGGTGAGTGTGACCCAACATTTTTCCTCTTTTGTTTCACACACAAGAAAAGTGTGTATGTGGAAAAAGGATGAGGGTGGAATGAGTTTGAGCTTGCAGGGAGTGCAGAGATGACTCATTGTTTTGTGCTAGTGTGTGTGTGTGTGTGTGTGTGTGTGTCTCTAGGGGGACAGCCAATTTTAAGTGTCTCACCATTAGAGCTGAGTGGGAAAAGTGACACCTCTGTCCTTCTCTCTCTCTCTCTCTCTCTCTCTCTCCCTCCCTCTCCGTGCGACTGTCTCTCGCCCCCAGAGGAGATAGAGAAGAAGCTGAGTGCCTATAGGAAAGGCTGCAAAATCTGGAACATGCTCATTTTCTGCCAGGTGGGTGACAGTAAATGCCAGAGAAATATTGTGACATTATGTGCTTACATTCTCCTTTCAGTCAGTGGTGTGTTGCAAACAGACAGAGTAGTTATGTGTAGCTAGGAGTGATGGGTAGAAGGCTAAACTGAAATTAAGCTATTATGTTATGATTTCTTTCTTTTTTTGTTTTGTGGCCAAATATTGTCTGCTAGCATGTCAAATTGTTGTCAAAGTGTCACTGTTGATAGCTTCTCACAGTATTTTTGTGAAAACAACAAGAAAAAGAACAATATACTTTTACCTGCCATGTTGATGACGCATATGATGTCATTTCCCCGCTCGTTTTCCCCCCCTATGTTTCACACTACATGAATGCATCATAAGGCCTCGATCTTCACAGTGGTAAATAGGTAGTATTAACCCACAACACTGTGCTGGTTAAAAACCTCATATGATTGGCTGAGAGGGGTGGGGGCCGTAAAATTAAAACATTTAAAATAAAACTTGATATGAAATGAAAACTTTGGTAGATACACTGCTGTTATGAAATAAAAAGTGATTTTTATTAAATGTTTTACTGGATTTTATTTTAACATACAATAATAGAATTATCAATGATAAAAAAATGAAAAAATATTTTTAAGAGGGTCATTGCAAAATAGAAAGGAACCGATTGAAAGGAAATATTAAATACCGTTTTAAATAAGAAGACCTCCACAACAACAACAACAACAACAACATATTTTCAGATGCGATCAGTCCCCTGTGGCTGTAAAGGTATGAGGGGAATATTCCTGGCTGTGAAATGATGTGTGTACTACCTGCTCTAGATATTTTTGTCATGCTTCTACTCTTGTTGATAGCACGGTGCCCTCATTTGCAGCGCTGTTGAATAATGCAACACACCTCCCGCTGCCTTGATTAACTGTTGTCACAATCAGTGTTAATGATCTTATTTAGGCTGACACAGTTTACACACAAGTTCAATCACACTGGTACAATGGCATACCTTTGCCTATCTGTTCCTCAGGCCACTTCATTTTCACATGCAGCATGTGACTATTACACTATAGCACAACCTAGAGTAACACAATCTCCTTTGCCCAGGGAGGTCCAGGACATCTGTACCTGCTCAAGAATAAAGTGGCCACCTTCGCCAAGGTGGAGAAGGAAGAAGACATGATCCAGTAAGATCACACACTCACTCACTCACTCGCTCACTCACGCACTCACTCACTCACTCACTCACTCACTCACTCACTCACTCACTCACTCACTCACTCACTCACTCACTCACTCACTCACTCAGCGACATCCACATTTGTAAGTCTGGCTTCGCTCTTCGGCCCAGCCAAAAATAGTCCCCCCCCCACACACACACAAACACACCCACACACTTGTGAATTACATTTTACTGATTGCCGGTGACCTGGAAATCTCCATAAAGTGCCTCCAATTGTATCAGTATCAGTATCTTGCAATAACTCTTGAACTCTTACTAGTCAAACCACCAGACAGAAACACTCACTCACTCGCTCACTTGCTCACTCGCTCACTCACTCGCTCACTCACTCACTCGCTCACTCACTCACTCGCTCACTCGCTCACTCACTCGCTCATTCACTCGCTCACTCGCTCGCTCAATCGCTCACTCATTCTCTGATTGACTGACTGACTCACTTCTCTGCTAGCCTCAGTTAATCCGTCCCGGTGGTTGTAGCTTGTTCTAACCCCTGCCCCCTCTTATCTCTCTTGTGTTTCCAGGTTCTGGCGTCGTCTGAGCAGGCTGATGAGTAAGCTGAACCCGGAGCCTAACCTCATACACATCATGGGCTGCTATGTGCTGGGCAGTGCCAATGGAGAAAAGGTAGAGTTGCCTTTGTATTTCAGAAGTCATGACCACACCACAATAACATCAAATAAACTGACTCCCACAGTTTTAATAAGGCAATACATTGCAGATGAATAGGGTATATATATTTATATACATAATATATTTTGCCAGTTGATTATCTATATTAAAACAATTATTTTCTGTATTGCAATTTTTTGTGGAAATGTTTAAATATATATTCAAATTTGACAATATCCTACTAATTGTGCATACATTTGCATCTCTTTAAAATCCCAAAAATCTAAAATGTTGCAGGAGACCAGAGTTAAAATCTTTATTTAATTTTTACAACATATTAGTGTCAAAAGGGTTTATAGAAAATATTTTGGAAACCTTTTTTTCATTTTATAAATGAAAAATGACTAAGTATTAAGAAGCAAATTTATTTAAAAAATATAAAAAAATTAAAAACACGTGAAAAAACCCTTCTGTACAAATCTTCAGAGTAGGGGTAAGAATGACTATGGAAAGTATAGTTGATGGATGTGCTGTACAAGTTGAGATTTTTGGTCCAGAGAATTGAAAAAAATCTAATGTTGAGATAATGGCCATAGATGTATGTATAAGAGAAATACACACACACAAATAGACAAGGTTTAGTCAAATAAAGATCTAAATGTACATCTTAGACATTTTATTTATGCTTGTAAGTGATAAAACACGTTATGAAAGATGAATAGACAAAAATCTACTAATTAACCAGTGCTTGAAAAAACATTTTTTTGGAGGCAGTGTCTGTCTTAAAATACCTTGCAGATACATTATTTAGACTGCTGTGTATCTTATATCACAGAGTCCCAAAGTGTCCAGTCAGGTGAATGCAAGAGCAGTTTTTGCTTATACAAGGAAAAAATAATTAAAGAGTTTTATGCCTGCCAAAGATAAAATACTGCATAAGAAAGTGATTCGTTATGAACCATAGGAGCCAGTGTATGGATTATGACCTTAGCAGCATCCTCGGCTGCCTGCTGTCAAGCTGCCACACAGCACAGTCAGGAGAGCCCCCCCCCCACACACGCACACACTTTGGAATGACAGGAGAATAGACTCCTTGACACCCACTCAATTAAGCTACACGCACACACAGACACAGACACAGACACACACACAGACAGACACACACACACACACACACACACACACACACACACTTGCACCCGCTCATCCTCATTGCAATTATATGCTTACACACTTACTCACACACTCCTGCCTCCGTCACGACCCTTCCACCCCCATGCACACACACACACACACACACACACACACACACACACACACACACACACACACACACACACACTTGCACCCGCTCATCCTCATTGCAATTATATGCTTACACACTTACTCACACACTCCTGCCTCCTTCAGTACCTCCGTCACGACCCTTCCACCCCCCCATGCACACACACACACACACACACACACACACACACACACACACACACACACACACACACACACACACACACACACACACACACACACACACACACACACACACACACACACACACACAGTGATAAACACTTATAGCGCTATATTCAGACACACTCAGCGTATGCACATGAACATGCCCACACACTAAAATATTAAGACATTTCCATGCAGCCCCATCAAGAAACACTTTACAACTGCTTTTTATGATTGCTTACTGCAACGCCAGTCATTGCTATACCTACATCTTATATAAAGTAAGAAAGTCATTTAAAATGTTCAACATCTAAAGAAAAAAACATGCAGACAAAACACACAAAACCTGTCGTTGGCAAAAGGAACAACACTGTCAACAAGCATCCGGTACCATTATAATCTAACAAGCCAACAAAGTGGCAGTCATGTCAAATGTTGTAGGAACAAAGTTCACACAAAACTCGATGGCTATCGCACTTAGCGCGCCTAGCGCACCGCTTGATAACGTTGTGGTTTATTTTGGATCAACGCGTCTATCGCACCTCCTGCTATTTTATTTCCCCTAATCAACTATGACTGAGATCAGACCCAGCTTGCATGTCAGCACAAAAACAACAACAACATGGGCAACGACTGTTCCAAAAGAGTAACAAATAGCAACTGAATGGCACAAATAGCTGGTGAGTTTACTAATGCTAACTGGTGCTAACCTGGTTAATCGGCTAAAGCACAGCTGCATTTTTACTGAATTAATTAACTAGGAAGCCCAAACTCCTCGCTCACTCCACCACGCCTGCTCCGTCTTGTAGAACCCCGAGCTGGTGTCATAAAGCACTGGCTGCCCGAATACATTTTTCTCCTCCATGTTTCTAAGTGTCTGTGTGCACTGTCCTCCTTCAAGATGTCGGGTCAATCTCAAAGCTGATTTGCTTTCGCGGCTAAGTGTCACGCTTCATCACGTGGAAAGTTCAATATTTTCAACTTCAGCCAGTAAAGCGATAAACGCGTTAGACGTGATAGAAGTGATTTCATCACGCCACTTCAGCACGTCCAACGCTTCATTGCGCCTAACACAATGAAAAACCCATTTAAATATGCTGATTTTCATCGCATGCATCGCATTTTGCTGTTTGGTGTTAACAGACCTTCATTCTGTTAACAATCATTATTTTCAGTTTGTCAACTTATAATACTTCTGATTAGCGACTTCTACTATATGGATTTCATAGCTTTTGAATGTAACTTGTACCTGTGATTTCAAAATTCCACATCCATAACTAATTTACATCTGCTTCTTATCTCATTTTGAGGTTAACTACAGGGTGGGAACATTAATTAGGCCGCCACTCAAAACTGTGTTTCTGTCCCCCTCTGCCAACAAAAAGTAATTACAGATATAAATTCATTTGGGTGTTAGCGGTAGCTATTTCTCACGGCTGTAACTTTCAAATGTTCAAAGCTGGAGAGGATCATAGTCTGCCATGTGAAAGGATTCCATTAGAGAAAGTGATATTGAACTTAAAGCCTAGTGGCTAAGAACAACATTGATTACTCTGTTACTTTGTGTCTGAGGATGTCATCTCAGTGATATACAGAGTCAAGCTTCACATAATGCAATGTCAGATAGGTCAGCTGTATCTTGATATTTCATTGTGACCAGATTGGACTACTATTTATTCAAGTGTGTGGGTAAAATAGTTTTGTGCAGGTTGGGATAATTTGCTTACCGATTTGGTTTCCAGTTCCACCAATGAAAACTATTTGAATTGGAAAAAATATCCTCATTGAAGAGCTGCATGCCATGCACTTTCACTGTATTTCTCTCAACGGCGGACTATGCAGCAATAGCCAGACAGCGACGAACCGGGAAATTCACCATTTAGAAACAACAGCTGGCGAAATAGTAAAGTGCATGCGGAAGGAAAAAGGAGAAACGCGCAACTATACAGTAGCGGACCTGTGGAACGGAGGATATGCTGCGAAGTTCCACATAGGACTAGGCCTACTCTAGCAGGAAATTAAACCCAAACTTGGCACCAACATTAACTTTCAGTGCATCATAAACCGACAGCAACTGCAGGAAACGGAGCTTAATAAAGATATTTATTTTATAGAAATATAATACATATGTCTATACTTTCCAAATATAGCTTTACTAAGATCATTAAACCCTCACAGTTATTAAAGGTACCTTTTATAAAGCTCACTATCATTAAATCTCTCCAAAACACCATCAAATGATTGTCTGTGATTTACTCTTAGTGACTTAGGAGAGAGGAGTAGCTTTTCATAGATTTAGGAGATAGTTTTAGAGTTACTCCTAAATCAGCAAGTTAGGACCTATACTCTTAGCCTTAAAATGTTTTGTGAATACTGTACGGCCCCTGATCATTATTTTATTATGAGTGAAGACTTTTTCCCATTTAATTTTATTTCACCCCTTTCTCAATTGTTTTTACTTCGGTAAAAAGAAACTGTCTTCTTGTAGTCAGCTCTAAACACACAATAACTAAATTAATCAATATATACATTATTTTCCTAAATAAAATTTGGGAAACTTTCACAGTAATAAGACATGTTTTGGGCTGAGATTTGGGCTTACTTTTAATCAATTAGTTGTATCATTAACAAGGGAAATCAAACACAGACATATATAGAACATACATCATTTAAGTGACTGTATCAGTTGTGTCAGTGTAATTATGGGACATGTTCACTGTTTGAAGTTCTCCATATCTCTCAGCATTAGAAGTATAGGAGGCTGACGTGGACAACACTTGGCTTCTTCTAACTGCACCCTGTGTACGGTAGAAAGTGAACGTGGCATTAGATAAATTACTGAAGTTTATGGGAAATATATTTTAATAAGGAAATCACATGCATGAACAAATCGGGTGAACCAGTCTGAGATTAATCTCCATCGCCATGGTCTTATTTGTTTAGGGTTATTACAACAAGAAGATTCATTTAAAAATGAAATATAAATGTTTCAAGATGCTGCTAGTGGCACTGTTTGCTTGTGCCAGAGCCCTGTCCCTATAAAGGAGTGGTAGCAGTGCTCTCTGAACCTTGGCATCCTCTCCACAGTGACTCAGTTCAAGTCATTTAAGGCGTGTGTGTGTGTGGGGTGGTTTTCTGCATTTAACACATCCCCCCCATTCTAGACTTGTGTCGATCTGATCAGATTTAGCCTTGAGGACATTACACATCAGGCTTAATAAACAGACAGCAGAGGTGTTCAGGTTACACGGCAGGGATTAGTCCAGAAAGTTTACGACTTTTACACCTAGGGTTGTGAGTAAATCCACTCTACAACTCAAACCTGGCATTAGTTAGCTAACATCACAATCTATGCATTTCTTTTTAAAGCCTCTGGTAAATCACAGCCAACAACTATCGACAGTGTAAAACACCAGCGGCGTCTCAAAATAATCAAACTTTCTTTATAACGTATTTAAAATGGACATATTACTGTGTTTGTCAGGTCTTTGCTTTTGATGTTGGACTCCCACAGAACAGATAGAGATGTTGTAACTCTCTATCCTCTTTAACTTTTTACAAGCACATTTAAACTGACAAACCAAATTCAAAGTTAATATGGGCTATGGTACATGATGACATATTCCTGTATACACCAGGAACCAGACCCTGTGAAATGTGGTGTCCCTGTAGACACTGTCTTATTTTACCACTAGCACTAGACTTAATTAGATCGGATTCACCGCTCTAGTAAAAAACACATTAGCTCCGTCGCATTAGCATGAACCCAACCTCTAAAAGCCTTGCTCTATTGATAGCCCGCCACTGTTAAGCCTTGGGGAAATGTCGAGGCTAAGCACAAGAGCCGGTGGCATCTGTGGCACACAGTCTCTGGCATTATGTTTGACTTTTCACCTTTCACTACCCATTTAAGTATATCCCACGGCCATCATTGTCCTCAGTCTGTATGCCTGAGATGAGAGGGTCCAAAGTTAAAATGTGTATGTTTTTTTTGTTGACAATTGTTTGGTCATGGCACCCACTAGTTGCCTGGTAGCCTCAAAAACTGAAAATATGCCACACGTTGAATGTAAGGTCCCTAAAATCTTAACCACAGCCAGTCTCTATAATTAATATCCCTCCTACTGCTGAAAAAGGTGACATCTGACATTAAATTATATGTTTTTATCTAAACTAAAGCAAGGCCAAATAGTACTGTACTTTTAATGATAAAACAAATCTGGCACGAGATAAGACTGTATCCAACATAGATCCAGTGAAGGAAAGAATAGCTTTCTAAAAACAAACCACATTTTTGCCAAATTGCTGCACACAAGGTATTTTGTGCATCACGCAATATAGAAGCCTAGAGAACCCGGAGTGAGATCGATTATGAATTGCTTTAAGTCTTGCCAAGGTCCTCTCCTTATTTTGAACTGGGTATGAAAAAAATAAAAAAATAATTCAATTGATTTTTATTTATTATTGATCTAGTTTTTTACTGAGAAAAACTCAGGAACTTACATACATATTCTTTTGAGGCGTGAAAAACCATTCATCTTTGAAAAGAAGGATGCACAGCATAGCCTTGTGGAATGTGAATGCTCCATGTGTGATGGCCCACCAGCTGACACTGGAGCGGACCCTGGGGAGGGGAGAGCAGGGCCAGGGAGCTGGAACAACATGGCAGGGGAGGAGGAGGAGGAGGAGGAGGAGGAGGAGGAGGGAGGGAAATGGAGAAAGTGACTGTCTTAGTAGATGCACAAATGAACACATGTTGAAGATACATTACACGCAACAGGTATACTCCAAGGACAGGTCATCTCGGCTCTGTCTAATTTAAAAGTTGTTAGCGAGGAACAAATAACAAATGAGTCCGGTGGTAAGTAGGTAAGGTGATTTGGGAGCACACGAACATATGTCGGGTATTTCTTGAGCTGCCCTAATTATCCCGGTCTGTCAAATCCACATTTCTTGCATTATGTATTGGTTTATTTGCATGGAAAGTGCAATTTAAAACACAGCGAACGTGTGACTCAGTGACATTACTCATTTCATAGGCTGCTCAGATGCTACAGAGAGAAAAACTCCATCAGTGATGGTCTTTGAGCTCAGTGTGAACTATTGATATATATAATGAATTCTCCTCTTTGGTGCTGGCCCAGCCTCAGCCTACTACCACATCCTTTTGAAGAGCAATGAAATGGGGCACAGCTGGCTAGACTCGTGGGTGCTAACACAGACATGTGGCGGTGGGAGGGCAAGGCAGGGCATGGATACACTCTGGGTCAGTAGCAAGTTACCCTAACTCCACATGAAAATCACATCATGAAGTTATTTACAAAAAAGAATGTACATGTCGCAGGGGACATTTTCAAAAATAAAAACAGGCCACCTATTTTATCAGTTTGTTTATTTTATTAAATACAGCAAAGCATTTCCGAACAATCATTTGAGGAAGTCAATGTTGACTCTTTAGAATGTTGTCATTCTAAGCTTGTGTATTGTCGCATTATAGGACACAGTGATGCCTTTAAATAAGGCTTGAACAATGTAGCTTTTAAAATCTATCACTTATGCAGCCTGTGAGAATACTAAAGACACTCCTATTCCTTTATACTTTTTAGTTTTCAAATAATCGCTCCATGTCATGCTCACACACAATTCTGTCATTTCTAAATAAACAGAACGCATATCGTTGCTGTCAGGCAGAAACCTTGTATGTCCAAAACAGACTTTTTTTTAAGAAAAACAAAACAATACACTGTCATTTTAAGACAAATTATCACAGAGCTGTCATTTCACAAGCGCTTTTGAATACTTTTCATTGGTTTAAACTATATTAAATCCACACACAGACGAGGAGTGTGACCAATAGCACTGATTCATGAAGAATAATAACAATGTCCATAAAGGGAGATACAAGGCTTCCCCCAGACATGGACGATATGGAACACAGTCACTGTCTGATGGACAGAATGCCATCACTTGACCAGATAACTGAAGCCAGACATGTTTGCTCTTCCATCCCTGATCTTGATGGTATACCAGCAACCTCTAATGGATGCCCTTAAGTCCTTATCCTGATATAATGGCCTCATTAATTTGGCTTTTAAAAAGGCAGGCACAGTGAGTTAAGGTACAGCTGAACTAGCTTGTAAATGCACCCTGCTCTGCCCAGGCCTTCAGCTAAATATAGAGCCACTCCAACAGATATGGACTGTATGGACAGAAAAACATGTCCAGGAGTGCCTTTCACTTGTACTCAGCTATTGCAGTGGCAAGTGGCACGTTGACCTTTTCACATCCACTCTACACTGCGTAGATGGATGAACAGAAGTGAAGTGCTTGCCGGGCCTACGCTCTCTGCATACAGTCCTTTCTCTGCCTTGTCCCTGCTTTGTTTCTTTTCACTTTGAATTGCCTGATAGCATTTTTTATGAAGTGTTCTCTCTCTCTCTCTCCTAATGGTTTCCTCTGTCTCTCTACCCCGGCAGCTGATCCAGACGCTGAAGAGGCTGATGAGACCCTACTCGGTTGAATTCAAGTCCCCACTAGAGCTGTCTGCACAGGGTGAGAGCACCACACACACACATCCCCCTCATTTATTATGTCTTTCTATAAATCCATACAGTAGACTGGCATTATACATGATGTATATGCTTTCTGTTGTGTACTGTTCATGTTAAACACATTGTTATTGTGTACTGTCCATTGGACCAATTGTGTTTTGATGTTTTGGAACTATTGTTTTTGAAACTGTCATGCCAAAAAGCCATTTGAAGTTGAAGAAAATAAGTTCCACATACAGTGGAGGAAATAAGTAGGGGAAGGTGGGGTGATTTGTGCAACTTTTTACTCAAAGTGATTTTAAAGTGAGGCCTTGACAGTTATGTCTCCAACTCAAATATGTACATATATTTCAGGATGTTGTGCATCCCTGGCAATAAAAACTTTGGATCTGGAATAAACTGTTTAAGAAATATAGCTTTCGGAAAAAAAGTTGTCTTGTCGCACAAATCACCCCACTACGTGGGGTGATTTGTGCGTCATTGTGTCACAATGACAAAGTCACCATCATCATCTTTCTGGCCATCTGAACTCTCATCAGTGGTGTCGTTAAGTGGAATTGAGATGTCACTCTCTTCTGAGCTACTGTAGACAATCACTTTCTTTTGGTGACCAGCGTATACAGCCATGCCACTGGCACAACTCTCAGAAATGTACTTTGCACTAGTTGCTCCGTGCTTGTGGAACCAACTGCCACCTGACAAATGTGATTCCCCCTACATTTCTGCCTTTAAATCAAGGCTCAAAACCCATATGTACACCCTGGTGTTTCCTCCCCATTAACCTCTGCACTACTTACTTACCTCTGCACTACTATCTGTGTTTATGTGGATGTATGGGCTTTACGTCTTTTATTTTGGTTATTGTTATTTTACCTTCATTGTTTACCTACTGAATGCACTATGTACAGCACTTTGGACAGTGCAAACTGTCATAAATGTGCTTTTATAAATACATTTTACTTACTTACTTACTTATAACTCACCCAGGCCCTTGCGCACAAATCACCCCATCCCCAGAATTTTGGATAATAGGCATGATGCAGCAATTTAGGGTTGACATTGTGCTAATTATATAGACTCAAAGTGTAGCATACCAAAGCACTAAAACATGTGTCAAATGTTTTCAAACGTGTCTATAATTGTTCAGACACAATAATCAAAAAACCTTGATCATGGAAATTTTACTTTGAAAGGCAAAACACAGTTTTTTGAGCTTAAATGTGCTTATATCTTATTCCTTGTGTCTCCCTTCTTTACAGGATGAGTCAAATGGATGGCTCTTCTTAAATATGTGGTCACATTTCCAATTTCTTCCACGGTTTTCTAGAAACAATGGGTTTTGCAACTTCCAAAATGCACAAATCACCCCACCTTCCCCTATTTGATCCCTCACCGATTTTGTAAGTTTGCCCACTTACAAAGAAATGAGCGGTCTATCATTTTAAAGCTAAGTTTATTTTACCAGTGATAGACAGAATATCAAAAAGAAAATCCAGAAAATCATATTAAAAAAAAGATATAAATTATTTTGGATTTCATTGAGTGAAATAAGTATTTGATTCCCTACAGAATTCTGGCTCCCACAGATTAGTCCTCGTGCTTTAAAACAGTATTCCTAATCCCAACTAGTTTCCTGTATGAAAAACACCTGTCTCAATTTGTTACCTGTATAAAAGACACCTGTCTTGTCCACATGATCAATAAATCAAACTCCAATCCATCTCCATCATGGGCAAGACCAAAGAGCTGTCTAAGGACATCAGGGACAAGATTGTAGACCTGCACAAGGCCAGAATAGACTATAAAACCATTGGCGAGAAGCTGGGTGAGAAGGAGACAACTGTTGGTGCGATTATTCGAAAATGAAAGATACACAAAATGATCATCAATCTCCTTTGGTCTGGGGCTCCATGCAAGATCTCACCTTGTGGGGTATCAATGATCATGAGAAAGGTGAGGGATCAGCCCAGATCTACACAGGAGGAGCTTGTTTATGATCCCAAGGCAGCTGGGACTACAGTCACCAAGAAAACCATTGGTAGCACACTATGCCGAGATGGATTGAAATCTGGTAGTGCCCGTAAGGTCCCCCTGCTCAAGAAGGGACATGTACAGAGTCGGCAGAAGTTTGCCAATGAACACCTGAACGACTCAGAGAATGCTTGGGAGAAAATGATGTGGTCAGATTAAAACAAAATCAAGTTATTTGGTATCATAGTGACTCGCCATGCTTGGAGGAAGAGGAATTCTGACTATGACCCAAAGAACACCATCCCCACAGTAAAGCAGGGAGGTTGAAGCATTATGCTTTGGGGGTGTTTCTCTTCTAAGGGGACAGGTGTACTTCACTGCATCGAGGGAACAATGGATGGGGCCATGTACCATGAAATACTGGGTGACAACCTCTTTCTCTCAGCCAGGTCCGTAAAAATGGGTCGCGAATGGGTCTTCCAGCACGTCAATGACCCTGAAAATAAAGTAAAGACAACAAAGGAGTAGCTCAAGAAGAAGCACATCAAGGTCATGGAGTGGCCTAGCCAGTCTCCGGACCTTAATCCAATAGATCTGTGGAGGGAACTGAAGCTCAAGCGACAGCCTCGAAACCTTAAAGGTTAGGAGAGGATCTGCAAAGAGGAGTGGTCCAAATTATCCTCCTGAGATCTGTGCAAACCTGGTCATCAACTACAAGACATTTCTGATCTCTGTACTTGCCAACAAGGGTTTCTCCACCAAGTACTAAGCAATGTTTTGATAGGGGATCAAATACTTATTTCACTCAATAAAATGCAAAATAATTTCTATCTTTTTTTATGTGATTTTCTGGATTTTTTTTGTTGATATTCTGTCTATCACTGTTAAAATAAACCTAGCATTAAAATGATAGACCGTTCATTTCATTGTAAGTGGGTAAACTTACAAAATCAGTGAGGGATCAAATACTTATTTCCTCCACTGTAGGTATTTCCTAGATATGTCATTTTCTAAAACAACAAAGGATATAAAGGGCCCCATACTTTTGTTTGCCTTAGTCCCCTATATGACTTATATCCACTCCTGGGGCTTTTACACAGACAACACGTTTATTAGCCTGTGCCACCAAAGGAGAGCATGGGCAAACAAACACATACATAGAACGCCTGTATTGATATTGCATTGACGGCCTCAAGGGCAAACTGGCTGTGTGATAATAGCGGACATTAATCAATGGCAGTGAGCCGCTATGGGCAATGTAGAAGGCACAGTAGAGATTGTGAGCCAACATACAGGTGTGAGCTCTGGTCAGCCCTAAAGCTATCCCTCATTACTCATTTCCCTGACTTCTATTGAGGCCATGCTTATCATTTCCCTATTACCATTTCATTATTGCCTGTGTGTGTTTATCCACCCCCTATTGACCCATCTCCACCTTCCAATCTATTCACCCCATAGCCTACATACAACCTGTAATGCTGTGAAGAAGCACCCAACACTCTATTTATATGACTGTATAGAAGTAAGTTGATAAATGTTTCATGCTGCAGGTCAGAGATCAGCTCCTAAATGTTTCTGAATATTGCTTAAATGGCTTTTGCATATGAGGTCACCTGTCAGGGCAGATTGTTTTTTGCAAAATGAATAGTTGAATAAAGTGCACTTAGATTACTGGCCTGGAGGACAGTGAATCATTTGTTTTCTAGGCCATCGATCTCAAGGTATTAGATTAGAATTGATTAGCATGGATGCTCTAATGCTAAAAGGTTTGCCTACTAAATCACTCAAAGGTCACGTTTGAAGTGTGTGGCTTTATGATTGATATATATTTACAGTAGGCTATATATATTTACTCTATCTTAATATATTTGATTTAACTATTTTAACTTACCAGCCTATACTTGAGATTCATCTTTTTTTCCCTGAATGGACCTTTACCAGTGTAGACATATCAGATGTGTTACTCTATAATCTTACACCATGGCTATGTATCACCCCCTAACATGTGGGCCTCATGGTAATCCAAATAATAGTTGTTGAAATAGAATGACAGTTTGTTACTTATGAAGCAATCAATCTTTGTTAGAGTAAATCACAGGCATTTCTATGTTGTCTAGATAAAGTACACACATTCTCAGATCTTTTTCTTGTGATTAATACATTGTTGACAGAAGCTTACATTTCTGCATTGTCAGGCAGTACTACCCATTGTACCCTTGATGTTATGAAGCCAGTTGTGTAATCACTTAGCCAACAGCTCACTGACGTCAGCACTTGCCCTCACATCCTATGTTTGTGAGTTTGAGCCAACAGTGTTGCAAAATGATCATCTTATACCTTATCATTAAGCATTGTGCTGCGGACCCCTACCCTGAATGTTTTAGATGTGTCTCAGCATCAACACACCTAATTCAAATGACCAATCAGTTAAGTTCCAGTAAGGTAGTCATGTTATTAAGTCAGCCCAGACTTCTTAAGGCTGCTACGTACTCCGCGAGAATAAATAACAAACTTCTCGGTGACAAGAGCTGCGAGAAGAAAATGACGTCATTTTCTTCTCGCAGCTCTTGTTCAGCTGTTCTTGCAGCTTGTTCTGGACACATCATCCGGGTCGAACTTTCTTCTCGCAGCTTGTCCGAGAACTCTTGTGTGATTGGTCAGTCTGAAGTCAGTGAGGAAAATCAACTGACGCTACTATGGTAACAGTGGGTGCTCGTGTACCGTCTCACGGAGTATTTAGCCAACCTTTAGAGGAGCTGTAGCTCAACAAGGTTGATACTGGTGTCAGAGTCAGAGGTTGGGAGCTTCAGTCGGTCAAGTAAACAGAAGGTTTGTTCCTTTGGTGTATACAACATGAGCATGAATGTCTCTGTTCAGTATTTCTTGACAGAACCCTGGTGTATTTTTACATTTTCATTTCTCCCTTTTACTCACCCTCCTTTTGTTCATTTTCCATCTCAAAATGCTCGGCCCCGAGCAATGCTGTGCAGCAGCTATAATTTTCATTGCAATCCATAAAATTGTTATTGCTTTAAGTATTCCTTTAAGACCAAGTAGTAAACCAGGGAGCCTCTACCTTCCTAAAGCTATGGCATAGATGAACAAACATTGAAAAGATTCACTCACAAGAAGTGTCTAAAAAAACTCACTTCATAATAGGTTTATGTATGTTTATGCTATAGTACCAGTGCCTACAGTACTGCGAAGCATTTCATGTCGTACAAAAGGATGACCTCCTAATATCAGCAAGCACGTACTTTATTTTGAAAATTCCAAAGTAATGACTAATGATGCCGTGACAGAAACTCAATAGCCCTGCTCGCGCTCCTGACACAATCACAGTATTGTCAGCAAATGTGATGACATCGATTTTCCGTTAAAACCCCGACAGTTATGAAGTATTTTAACATTGACCTCATTTCACGCCCATACTTTTAATATGAACAATAAACAGATATTCCAGAAATATGAAAAGTATAAATAAAGTCAAGTATAAACGCAGTCACATTAAAAGCAGATGGATCTGTGATATTTACCTAGCTGAAGCATATTTCATGTCACTGCAAAAAGTCATTGAAGTGAATGCAAATCAGCATCTACTTTGAAGGCAGATAAATATACTGTATTTAAACACTGTTGCTCTCTTTGAACATATAACCAGCAGCTCCTTTAAAGTTGTAATCCATCACATTTGAGTGACATTGGTTATAGCAGCAGTTTTGGCACTAAAATGTAATTGCTGGTACGTCCCTTTGGACCTCATCTCCCAGAATTCCTTTAGAAATCGAACAGTGTCGACTGCATGACATCATCCCTCGTGGCCGTTTTTTACCTCTTTCCTTTTCCTCTGGAGCCGTAGTTAAACTGTCTTCTCCTTTCTCAGTGTGTTCATCCATCAGTGTGACTCAGACTTAATGAAATGCCCAATGCTGCGTTCCATTTTAGTCAGTCAACTTCTGACACACAGTGTTCCCGCACACATCACCGGTCTGAACTCAGTACTACCGAGTCTGAAGTCCCCCCGTGTTCTGAGTATGGGGAATGGAACGCACCCTGCTGACTGACGTATAATGCCTCACTAACTGTGTGTTGTATTTCATTGTAGCGCGGTGAACACCCAGATCATAATACCCTGCAAATCTGCAAAATACAAGCACTTTCATCAGTGGGTCATATGCTCACTCAACATTGTTTTAACTCATTATTAATGAGGAACTTAACAGAACATTAATGACAAGGACTTTTACTGTAATGCATAGAGGAAAGTCCACGATAATAACTCAGTAGGAAGGAGAATAGGATAGACCTCTAATGTGGAGGAAGAGTTTTTAACATTTACTAATATCAGTCGTTGCTTTTCCTTTGTGTCATCAGGCAAAGAGATGATCGAGATGTACTTTGACTTCCGTCTGTTCCGCCTGTGGAAGAGCCGTCAGCACTCCAAGCTGCTGGACTATGACGACCTCCTGTAGACCGGGCCCACCTTTGTGATGGCTGTGTCGGCCGGTTATCTCCCGTCTGAGCCCCCGCTGTGTGTATACGCTGACAGGGGCCTTTGGTTGAAGAGAGAGAGAGAGGCTCCATGGACCTGCTCTGTGACAAAAGAGCTGGGGGCAGAAGCGATGCAGTTGGGGGGGCTTTTTTTTTTTTTTGGTTTTTCTCCCCTTCTGAAGCAGTGGAGTGTGGCCCTGTGTAGAATTCAGCCAGGGTCAAACTCTTTTTCTTCCCTATAGCCAATTTACACTTTCTGCCTATCTCTCAGAGAAAAGAGAAAGAGAGGGACAGGGAAAAGAAGAAGGGGAAGCAACGGACTCATCTTTCTAGCCTCTATGTGTCAGAAGACGCTCACTAGAGTTAGATCCGTCGGTTCAGAGCGGAGGATGAAAGAGTGATAGTAGTGGAGAGAGAGAATTTCTCCTTTCTAAGTCTAGAAGGTGACGGATTTTTCTGTTTCCTTTTTTTTGCCTTCAGCCAACGTATCTTCTCTTTTTAAAAAGATGGCGGCCTATAAGGATGGAAGTGTCCTCTTGTCAGGTGTGGATTAGAGCTTATATGTAAATATTCAAAGTGTTCGCTGGAGCATTTTAGAGAATAGATTTCCGGCATCTCTCTGCTATTGTGTGAAAATCTAGACACATAGGTAATCTTATTAGAAAGAAATTAGAGTTGTCTATTTAACACAGGTCTTTAAATGTATTGGTATTTCGTACGAACTGTTGTATTGACTCAGGTTAACTCCCTTGTTTGATACTAAGAATTGTAACTCACTGTTGGCATTAGCAACATACTGTAGATCAGAATCCAAGGCCATCATATACCCTCCACACAGTCACCTTCAGTGGAATGTTATGACTGTCATATCTTAACATGTGTGTGTGTGTGTGTGTGTGTGTGTGTGTGTGTGTGTGTGTGTGTGTGTGTGTGGTAAAAGGGTTGAGGTTTTTCTACAATTTCACTGACTTCTTTTGAGTCGAACTGTAGCCCAAAACAGACACATGTATCCACGCATGTGTCATGACATTACAGCATGTGTGTGTCCATAGGTTACATGCATATTGTCACTCTGTGAAGAGGTTGCGGGTGGGGACAATAACACCGGATTCCCTATGCAGCAGTGAAAGTGTAAATAACTGA
The DNA here is from genome assembly GCF_949987685.1 of Ammodytes marinus. Lineage (NCBI taxonomy): Eukaryota > Metazoa > Chordata > Actinopteri > Uranoscopiformes > Ammodytidae > Ammodytes > Ammodytes marinus. The sequence goes on from NC_137231.1 coordinate 5,705,512, forward strand.
TTATATACATACTCTATATTTTATTTAATTCAACGCTTCATTTACTCACAATTGTATGGCGTAAATTTCAATTATTCAACGAATTAACTTGAAGCACGCAAAGTAGCAATGGAGTGGTAGAGGTAATTTTTTATTTCTCCTCACCACCAAATTGTTTGTGTCGCAGAATATAGTCCTTGCCTACACGTGTAGATCTATTTAGATTTAGTAGTGGGTGAACTATGAAGTCAACTGATATTTATTTGTATCAAAAGATTTTGGTAGAGTGTCCCTTTAAAAATGTCACCAGGCCGGTGTCATTAAAAAGGTTTACACACACTGTCCTCCATTATATCACACTTGGCCTATGTTCACCCATTTCAATATAAAAGGCTAGTATTAGCCTGATCCTGCGTTTATTGGCCGAACCTGTATTTATGAAAACTAATTCTATTTTTTTTAAAGCAAGGGCTTTCCCTACTGTACTGTATTGCTAAAAGAAAACTCCTACAAATGGTAAATGACTAACTGCCGCTTAAAGTTACTCCTAACTAACACAAAATGTTTTGAGGAAGAGTGCTGTTTTTACAACAAATTTGATAATGGTTGCTGGTATTGATATATAAGCTATATAAAGTGTAGTGTCAGATAGATCGAGTGACATTTACATTGCTCTGTCTCAAGCTTGTGCTGAGGTGGCCATGCCCTCCATTAATATACCTTCACCTCGCAAATATATTTAAAAAACAACTCACTAAATGTGTGTGTTCTTCAACTTATATCTCTGTGCATCCCAAATGTCCTCACAAAGATAGGAAATAATAAGGAGAATGCGCCAAAAGGGAAAACTTTTGATTATTATTATTCGATTTTACTTCAATAACTAGCTGGGCAAGTTAAGATTTATTTTTTTTCCATGGGAGAGATTTTCTATTTTTACCATAGAAAGACATGCGTCATCCATCCAAATATAATAACTTGTAAGTGAGTGTGTCATGAGCATGGGTGAGCCCTATCCACTGCTTTTTTTTCCCTACATTCATACATCTTGCATTGTGTATGCTTCCTGATCCATGCTAAGTCAACTGAGCATTAGAGATGCTCTTTGATGGCAAGATCCCAAAGGGAGATTCAGATGCGAACACTGTTCATCTTAAGGCATCCACCAGGACATACAGGGGGCTCTATAAGAAGAGCTTCCTTCCAGAATGGGACATTAAGGCATTTGAGATATCTCCTTTTTGCCAGTGAGGATGTAAAACAAGCTATTAAATACAAATGAAGTGTCTTATGGGGCACTGTTTTATGTTTGTACTGCTTTTTCTCCAGAGGGCAATAATTACTGCTTTCAAAGTGTGTCAATGAGCGGTTACTAAGCTGTTTGATCCACAATCTAAAATAGGTTTTTTTGGACTATTTTAGATGTTTTCCTCAGCCACATTGATGCTGTCCTTTTGCATTATCTGGCTCCTCATCATAATACGAGGTCTATGTTGAATTACATTGTTTAATGATTTTATGTCTGTGTAGAAAATGCTAAGTGTCCACAGCACGGTCAACCTGTCATTACGCCACAAAGTAGCAAGTGTCTCATTCAATCACTGTCAATTGAATTGCAATAATTATGTGCAAAATACTGTAAACAACGAAGGCCATTGTGATATACATGTCAGTATATACTAAAAATGGCACCCGTGGCAGCAGTATTGACTCGGAACTCAAAACCAGTCCATTTCCACCCTTTGTCTTGACTACTTCCAGTGAACAATGAACATTGTCTTAGATTTCTCTTATTTATTGAAATGCTCTATTGATTCACTTTCCCGATGGCCTCCACTTTGCCATTGTTTCCATTGTGGTTCAAGCTACTGTCAATAGAACTCAATGCTACCTACAGCAGCAGCTGTCTCTATTGTTGGCATCTTTTAGCATCATAGTCAGCCATTATTTGAACACCAGCTTTTATCTAAAAATGTACACCAGACCATTTTAATTTTAATACAGTTATGCATTATACTGCTGCCACTGTTTTTGTTTGCCAATCTTGCTTGTTCACAGTATTAACACAAATCTGAAAAAGAATGTTATATGCATTCATGGTAAAAAAAACAACAAAAAACAATCAAGGTTCATTTTTCGTTGTGCTGGTGCATTTTGGCGCAGAGGCTTACTGTACATTTCTCACACATTGTATCTTTATTGCTTTAGGGGGTTTTCACATTGTGAGAGTGAACCTCATGGTCTTTGCCATCTTTGTGTGCTCGACTATCTCTTTGCTTCAAGGCAGGATCTGACCTTCTCTGTATATTCAAAATGATACGATGTATTTGTTTCATATCATCATCACTATCTCTTCAAAACATGTCTTCTGTAGCAATATTCTGTGTAAGAATATTTCTGTATGGTTATTTGAATGTGTATAATGTATACACGATAGGTGACATTTTTCAAGGTGTTGTAGTCTGTAATATCTATGGATTCTAATGCCTTGTTATTAACATTATTGTGGATGATGGACGTTACACGACAGAGTTTAGTCTGCTCACTGCTCGGCTCCTTTCATTTCTACCAGAGTATTGCATTGTATACTGTGTAGCACTGATCCCTCTCCTGTGCTTTCTCCTCTGCTCTTTGTGTATAAGTAAAGGCCAACACACCCACAACCTAATTACATGCCTGTTCTATTGTTGTAACTGCATCTCAAGTCAATGTGTTTAATCCAACCGCTGTGTTGGATTTTTGATTGCAAAGTTAATGGATTTCCGGTGATTTTTTCTTCTGATCACAAAGAAAGCACAGCACTTGTTTACAGCGGTGTAAAATGTCAGCAACTCACAACATGTAAATGAATCAATTTGCTTTCATGCTGTAACTATGTGTTAATACTTCCTCTTCATCTATTTATTTACAGTACATTTAAATTCTTCATCTCTACTGTCCTGAATTCATAACTACGTGGTTTACTACCATAATCTTTACCATTCATTTTTATATATTATGAATAAGTGTTGAGGTCACACGCATTTAATTGCATTTCCAGTCAGTTGATTGGTCGACAGAATAATTTTCGTGCGAGAGATACCTCTGCACATACAAAATATAGATTTGTGTAGGCTTAAGCCCAAAAAAAAAAAAAAAAAACCCTGACTTACTTAAAGTACGAGCAATGGAGAAAGCGGGAGTTCTCACCTAACATAACGTTTATTTCAATGTTAAAGGAGTCGAGCGGGGATGACATCAGACAGTCAAACAGGGACAATCTTGGCAATCTTCTTGGGGATAAGCTGGCCAACTTTAACACAGCAGACAAACCACATCTACAAAGAGATAACAAGGTTCTCATGGTGTCAAGGCGCACCCGGTTGGCTCAGTGAAGCAGCCACTTTCCATTTCCTGATAACATAATCACACAAAGATTGATGTCTTAACGCCTCTCCATTTAATTTTTTCCAAACGAAACATTGTGACGCCATTGAGAAGAGAATACATTTCCCCCCCCCCAGTTTGAATTATTAAAAACGTATTGTTTGTGCCCTTCCTGCCCGCTCTCGCCGGTCTCTAAGAAGATTGCCATGGCCCTGTTGGGGCGTGTGATTGAGTTTGATGGCGAGTGATGGATCGACGCCACTCTGATTAGCCTGACAACTCCAGATCGGGGACGTGATTGTAATTTGGGCAGACTGGGAAAAAAGATAATGTGTTTATGTAATGTCTGTTTCACTTTGCATCAACTTCTAAGTCGTCTAAAACTACGCGTCACACTTTTGGGATAGCTTTCGTAGAATTAACACAGAGACTGTGTGAGTGATAGATGTTACAATAAGACTCCAAAAAACAGGTTTATCAATGTTTATTATGAAAGGTATAATAGCAATTAACATTCTTGTATATCTGGTGATTTTGATACTATAGTACAAAGTTTAGAATATATCTGAGTAGCTTTTGGAGCTTTTGGTTCTTCCTTAGAAATAGACATTGTAGATGGAACCTTTACTCCAAGATGGTAACTTATTGTATCTGAATGACTAGTAAAGACATGTTGTTGCATTGCACAATGTTGGTAATAGCCTGTGAGAAAAATTGTTTTCAAAGCATTTTTCCAGTAAACCTTAATTCTACACAACTTGTCTCGTTGTCGTGTGATTCATTTCAGTGATGGCAACCATACAGTAGAAAGGACTAGGGGTCAACTAACAATGTAGTCAGTCGATGGAAAAAACAATACCTAATTGCTTAGAATGTAAAGGCTCATAATACTGGGATGTGCTAAAGTATCAAATAAATGATAAAAAGTATTAATATTGATTTGGTGTGCATGTAACTCCCCCTGAATGTTAATGCAATGGAGTACATGGAATTCCTTGATTGGTCCCTGTGTAGATCATTGTAGAAAACTAAATATTTAATAGCAATGAAATGGTTGAGCATTGTCTCTTTAGCCAATGCTCGCTGCAAGCCGTGAGCAAACAGAGCTTCCCGCGGCAGCTTTGTTCTCTCTTCACTCTTGCCGAGGTGACTACACATGACGGTTTAACGCGCAAATGATTATTTTGACTGATGGCAGTGAGCATATAAGCAGACTGAGCCACACCGAACCAAGCCACTCTGCTCAGTGGAAACGAGGCATTAGAAATCCAGCCCAAAGAAAATCACTGATCATGACTGTTTAAGCAAATGATGTGTTCACTGTATGCTAGTATACAGCACTACACCACACCCACACAGACACCTTTGCCTCCAGGAGTGGGCAGCCTTACAGTAACCAGCCTGTGATTAATAATTGAAGGGAGGATGAAGTCAACAGCATGAGAACAAAGTTAGTGCTCAACACTCCAGGGACCAACTGCAGCCAGAGAGAGACTGAGAGGGGAGGAAGAACTATATGGTGTGTGAGAGAGGAAGCAGGGATAAGGGGAAAGTTCGGAGGACATTTTAACCATGACTCTCTTATGAATGTGTATTCACTTCCCCAAACCTTTGAAAAATACTGAGAAAAGGCGATGGATCTTTTTAATTGAGGTTAATACACACTGGTTAGACTTAGAGGATTATCCCATTAGTGTTACCTAGTTATATTTATTGTCACAAACATAAAGGTACACATTTCTTATTGATCATTGCCTGATATCAAAAGCACATATAAGGACATAGCAAGGCATATCAACCGAGATCTGCTTGGGTGAGCACTAGTTTTAAATAAGAGAGGAGAAGTGTATGGGGGAGAAGTACACTGAGGCAACTTTTCAGAAGACCTGCATTAATAAAAATGCTACAATGTACTGCAAGTCTCTTCTTGTTACTAGTGAACAACCAGCATACTGTACAAAGTAATGAGGATGACATTCATTTCATACATGCTTAATGAGAGACCCATTTCTTTCGTATTAAAGAGGCACTCCAGCAATATAATATAGGATTTTCACAAAGTAGGGCGCCTTGTTTGGTACAAATCAATGGAGCAGAAGCTGAACTATCCTGACTTTTCACTGCCTAGATGCCTCTACAAAAACTTGAATTCCCCATTTCTTACAATACAACTTGATAGCAATGGTCTATTAGGCCAAATAACATGTCGGGGGTAAAATAAACAAAAACACTGGTGAGGTCACTCACTTTGGATTTTTTTCAACAGAGATTTGATATTATTCAAAAAGGTAAGTTGATGATGATATAGGACAGTTCTGAACAATACTGAAGCTGGCTGTCCCCGAGCACACTGATTCACCTGCAAAGCCTGAGATACACACCATTTGAAGATTAAATGATTGTTCACCACACTTGAAACATTTAATTTCACTTCTTTAAATGCTACATAACAAGCCTGGGGGGGAGAGAGAGAGAGAGAGAGAGAGAGAGAGAGAGAGAGAGAGCAAAACGCTGAATATGAGGCAGTGATAACGTTGGCATGTGCAGATATGAACAATGCCAAATAGTTATATGGAGCGCGCCTGGCATTAGAGATAAGCCTTGTATGAAAGTATGAAAAGATGGTATATCAGGACATGCTACTGTTCATTTGGGTTGGTTTGAACACAGTCCGAGACTCTGGTGCGCACTAAACTACCGGACTCTACTCTGCTTGAAAGAGGTGGTCTCTGGCCGCTTGAAAGTGAACTCTGGAGCGGGTCATCTCTGGTGTGAACCCCATCCTCACTAGTCACAGGAAGCCTAGTAGTTACGCATCATTTCGCCGTTTTTTGCATAATTTCTTTCATTAAATGCACGTGCTATTATATATAGATATAAGCGCACGTTGTCAGAGAATACGCCCATATGCTACACCCGCTACAGTCTGCTGCTATTGTAACATGGGCTGACAGAGGAAAGTAGCATTACATTTAATAGATAGTGGCTGATACAATATGCGCTCCACATTAAGAATGAAAATAACCGACTGATGCTCTGTGATGTAGGCGATGGTAGAAATAGAGAGGGATCTGCATTTTTTCTCGCCACACTGTCTGACAGCATTTCCGTGCACGTGATTTTTGTTTTCAATGTATAGTCCGTTTGAGTTTGAGTTTGAGAACGCGAACCTAGCCATCTAAAAAACAAAACAATGTATCTGCTCTCTACTGGTGCAAACTAAGAAGCGGACTATCGGGTGTGAACTTGACCTTAAACACCCAATTATAGTTTGTCTTCTTGAGTTGGCATCATCATTTATGTCAACTTTAGTCGTTGACTCACAGTAAGGAGATCTATTTAAACGTCGAGTTGGTTGAGCATTTTACATAGCTGGCTTTGTGATCTATTCTTTAAACGTGTCAAAACATGACTAAAGAATGTCTAAAGTGGCACCAGGAGGAAATCCAAGTTTTAGTTTAAAGATCTCCTATTATACTACTTTTCTGGTCTTAATTTCTTGTTAAAAACTGCTATAGAGCAACCTGACACGAATCACATCACAAAAAAACGGACACTCTTCCTCTCACCCTAGCGAGCACAGCAGTCTGCTCCACACACTGCTTTGAGCTTCTCCGCCTCTCCCACCCCCCAGCCCCCCTCCCCCTCCCCCTCCTGCAAACCCCACTCCGTTGTGATTGGTTACCTTCCTTCCGGAACATTTTCAGCAGCACGCGGGGAGATTTCTGAGAGCAGGAAGGTGGGGGCATGGCCGGAGCTTGCCTGAGCAGCATTACCATACATGGAAACATCCGGGAACGTGACGACACGATACCCGGTAATTTGAACAAGTGAATTCTCGACCGGCTGCCCTAGTGTTTAGTGCTCTGCACAGCCACCCCAGACGGTAAGCAGGGAATACGTCTAAATGCATGTACGTCATTATTTGATACGCTAGTATGGTTAAACATGACTATAAATCATTATAACAACGTTTATAGGTCATAAAAGTATCATAGGTCCTCTTTAAGGAACAATTCAAAAATTGTTAAATGTTTGCCTCCAGAAAAGGTGACAGAAACCATTCCTGTAACTGTGCAGGCATTTCTGATGTAGAAATACAGTTTTATTTACCAGGTTAAGTTGTGCTCTATAATTTTACACGTTACGTAATTTTAGAACCAAATACACATGTGGCTGTCACGGGCATTTCCTGGTTTCTTTCCAGTAAGTATTTGATGTGTGAGACTCTGTTTTCTCTGAGTCTTCCTCACTGTGGTGAGATGACACCCTGCTGTCTGTAGTAAAACACATCAGCCCTGACCTTCAACCCCCTCCCTCCCCTCCCCCTCCCCCCTCTCCCAGCCCACTCCTCTTCACTGACAACTCTCATTACTGGAAACCGGTCACAGAGCAAGGTTTTATGGATTCTATAAAAAGGCCTTAACAATAACACAGGCTTTAAATCCAGGCTTTAGATTCCATCTTTCTCAAATTGAATTTTTTTTACTGCCTGGATGAGATAGTGTTGCATCAGCATCACCAATGCAATCTTCATATTGATAGTTTCCGAATAGATAATTTCATTTTTGTTTGTGAAAGGGTGTTCAATAGACTTTAAAGAAATGATGAACACAAATACTTATATGTTTACTTCATAAATATTCTGGTGAGCAATAACCCTACAGTACTTTTTAGAATGTTAATTTTAGACTGAATTCTCCGTTACTGAATTATAAAAAAATATTAGTTATTAGTGTGCAAACTGTTGGTATTCTGCACTGAATGTAGATTTGCACGGGGAAGAAAAACCAATACAATAGAAATAATTGATCAATCACATGCCTTCTCTTATTCCAACCCACTTTAATCCCATACGCCATATAAATCCACATCTGTTCATCTCATTGATCCTCAAGAAAGTTATTGTTCTTCCTTTGAAACCATACATTGTCTTATTAAACATTTTGTTTTCTGTATGAAATCCAAGAAATACGAGATATAAAATGTATTTCTTAGCTTTATAGAGAGCTAGGCTAACTGTTTCCCATTGCAACAAATGTGTTAACTAAGCTAGGCTAATTGCTTCCCTGCTTCAGTTTGGTACTTGACTTACAGAGGATTTTTCATAATGTACAAGCATTCATTTTGTAGCATAGTCGTTTACGTACAGTGTGATTAACCTTTCCTTGTTTGTTATCCTCACCCCGTGTTTCTGCTGTCCAAGCCCTGCCGTGTTGGCCATCTATCTCTCTGTAGCTTCCTTCCTGCTCTCCTTCATATCTCTCTTTCTCTCTCTCTGCACGCACGCACACACACACACACACACACACACACACACACACACACACACACACACACACACACACACACACACACACACACACACACACACACACACACACGCACACACACACACACACACACACACACAAACGCACACACACACACACACCTACAAATCTCCTGACACTTCACCTTTGGTTTGAAGGTTAATTGGGTTGAATCCGATCAATCAAGGGGCTTTTACATCTTTCAAACTGTGTGTATGTGTGTGTGTGTGTGTGTGAGGGGGAGACAGAAAATAAATGGCCATAGTTTCAGAGTGTCTTTGTGAGAGCAATATATTGACTCCACATGCCCCATTCTTCTTGCAATGCTCCTCACAGCTCTCACGCATTGACTGTGGTTTACAACAGCAACATCATTATCAGCCGGGTTCACCTGTTTCCTGGTCAAACTCATCACCAGCGCCGTGACATCGTTACCACAGCAGCAACTCCATTAGCGGCCTCAGGATGACCTCATAGCATCATCAGTTACCTTATCAACACTCACTGCTTCTCACACTGAAAGCTTACAGCACTGTAAAAAAAAAAAAAAAAAAAAATAATCTATACCTTCAATTTAAACTCATTGTAAGACTAGACCAATGAACACATGGGTCTCAAAGTTCATTGTGAGTCACAGCTTTAGAAGTTAAAGGTAGGGTAAGCAATTCTGGAGAAGGTTTGTTGACAAATAACTTTTTGTCAAAATCATTGATTCTCTCCTCACAATCTGCTACCTGTCCGTACTGTGTATTTGCAGAAAGAAAAAAAACTTGTGTTAATACAGAGCCTAGGGCGGTCGCGCTTCCACTTTGTTTACATACCAGTTTACAGAGCCCAGGCTGTTTGGTTTTATTTCGATTTTATTACAGACAGCAGGTAGCAGATTGTCAGGAGATATTCACTGATTTTGACAAAAAGTGATTTGTCAACAAACGGTCTCCAGAATCGTTTACCCCACCTGGAATAACTGGGGTAGTTTTAGAGTAAACATCTTTGGTTGCTCTTATCAGGACAAGTGGCTGTACACAGACATTTTGGGGGCCAGGGGCTCAACCAAATAACCCCACGAACATGCACTGATTCTTGCAACTATGACATGCTCAAACAATTAAAAAAAAATGTTGTGTGTACGTTCCATGACATGTGCATACATTTGTCTTTATATTAGATATAATTGAAACCTGACCCTTTCAGACAATCTGTGCGGTGTTAGGAGATGAGTGTAGCAGAGTTTTTACGACCCCTCGAAGGTACAAGGCATTATGTTTTCAGGTTGTCCAGGCCATTGTTGTGAATGCGATATCTCATGGACGCTTTGAAGGATTTTCTTCAAACTTTGCACAAATGTCCACTCTGATGCACATGCATTTTGGAAGTCAAAGGTCATTTTCACTGACCTCAAATCTTGTGAGCACAATATTTTAACAATGCATTGAGGGATTCTTGTCAAATTAACCCACACTCACATTGGACTTGTTGGTGAACATATTTTTGAGGTCAAGGTTATTGCTACCTCACTGTTCTGCAATTGAATGTATCGCAGCTGCATATTACGCCAGGCAGTAGTTCTAGTTTGCAATGAGGGAATAGTGAAAAAGTGAGCGAGTCAGCCATTTGTTAGAGTGTGTGATATCATTTGTAATGTTAAGTGAACATCAGTAAGAACATTGCAGAACATTGTTTTCTCCCCATGTATTATTTATAAGTTATAAAAGGCTTATACTGCTCTTTTACTTTTTCAGTCTGGACATCTGGTTGTACGCTAATTTAGCCCAGCCAGAGCGTACATGAGAAATTGGTTTCCCTTATGTGGCAGTAAGCACAACCCATGGGTCCCCAGATAACTGTGCTGTATTTAGCTTCACAATTCACACATGACAAGCACAAACAATGACCGCTACATGTGGGTATGAGTGCTACATTTAGAAACAATACAGACGAGGATGAAAAAGACAAATCAAATTTAAAAGGACATTTTGCAGAATCAAACCATTTAAATATAACTGTTAAATGATAATGAATATTTGGTCTGCTCTGTACAAAGTGGGGACTTAAGATCATGTACAGTCATATGAAAAAGTTTGGGAACCCCTCTCAGCCGGCATTATAATTGACTCTGCTTTCACTAAAAAAATATAAAAGTGGTATGTCTTTAATTTACCAGGAACAGCTAAGTACTGGGATGTTTTCCAAACAAAGATTTTTTGAAAAGCAGTATTTGGTTGTATGAAATAAAATAAAATGTGAAAAACTGGCTGTGCAAAAATATGGGTACCCTTGTGGTTTTGTTGATTTTAATGCCTGTAACAGCATGTAAAACTGATTAATTTAAACACAAAGTTGGTTGGATTATGTTGTTAAGCCTTGAACCTCATAGAAATGTCTGTTTAATCATGAGAAAATGTATTTTATGTGCCTAAATGCAAGTTGCACTTCTCTTTGACTCTCTGCTGAAGTGAGACAGAATGGGATCATCAAAACAGCTCCCAAAAGATCTGAAAAACAAAGATTGTTCATTGTCATGGTTTAGGGGAAGGCTACAAGAAGCTTTCCCAAAGGTTTCAATTGTCAATTTCGACTGTAGGGAACGTTGTCAGGAAATGGAAGGACACAGGCACAGTGGCAGTTAAACCCAGGCATGGCAGACCAAGAAAAAAACAGGAGCGGCATAGGTGGAGGATTGTGAGAATGGTTGCACACAACCCACAGATCACCTCCAAAGACCTGCAAGAACATCTGGCTGCAGATTGTGTATCTGTACATCGTTCAACAATTCAGCGCAATTTGCACCAAAACATCTGCTTTTTATAAAGACCAAATAACTTAATTTTTGTCTCATCAGTCCAAAGCATTTTCTTCCAATATGAATCTGGCTTGTCTAAATGAGCTTTTGCATACTCCATGCAACTGTATCTGTGGCGTGGGCGCAGAAAGGGCTTCCTTCTCATCACCTGGCCATACAGATGTTTTGGTGCAAATTGCACTGATTTGTTGAACCATGTACAGATACACAATCTCCAGCCAGATGTTCTTGCAGGTCTTTGGAGGTGATCTTTGGGTTGTGTGCAACCATTCTCACAATCCGCCGCATATGCCGCTCTTGTACTTTTCTTGGTCTGCTAGACCTGGGTTTAACTGCAACTGTGCCTGTGTCCTTCCATTCCCTGACAACGTTCCTTACAGTAGAAATTGACAATTGAAACCTTTGGGAAAGTTTCTTGTAGCCTTCCCCTAAACCATGATAATGAATAATCTTTGTTTTTAAGATCTTTTGGGAGCAGTTTTGATGATCCCATTCTGTCTCACTTCAGCAGAGAGTCAAAGAGAAGTGCAACTTGCATTTAGGCACCTAAAATACATTTTCTCATGATTAAACAGACATTTCTATGAGGTTCAAGGCTTAACAACATAATCCAACCAACTTTGTGTTTAAATTCATCAGTTTTACATGCTGTTACAGGCATTAAAATCAACAAAACCACAAGGGTACCCATATTTTTGCACAGCCAGTTTTTCACATTTTATTTTATTTCATACAACCAAATACTGCTTTTCAAAAAATCTTTGTTTGGAAAACATCCCAGTACTTAGCTGTTCCTGGTAAATTAAAGACATACCACTTTTATATTTTTTTTTGTGAAAGCAGAGTCAATTATAATGCCGGCTGAGAGGGGTTCCCAAACTTTTTCATATGACTGTATATCTAAAAAGACTCGAATAGACTTGAAACGCCTCTGAAATAGAAGAGAATTATAGGTGGAGTCTGCTATTCTGGAAAACTTTTGTTTTTATTATTTTTTTATTACACCAACACACAAACAGAAAAAATAAAAAATAAAACATGACATACATCAGATTTCAGATTTTTTGTGTTTGATTGTATGTACACAATACCACTGTAATCTATATAAAAATCATATCTTCTATACTAATGGAAGACTGCCACCTTCGATCACTCATTTTTCTATCCGTTCATAGGAACTTATCCAGTGTTCAGTGACAGGCCTGGAGAGTATACAACACTCAACTGGACATTCATTTTGATTAGAAAGGACAAGACACTGGAGGCCATGGCTTATTCCCACACCATTAGGATGTTAATAAGACCATCGTGCCACGTGAGGTCTGGTTAATGGAGTAAAGGCCTGGGAGGATCTCTCTATGTGTAGGCCTATATATATATTTATATGTGCTAGAAATGAGGTCCACTCAGCAAACTGCCCCATGATTAATGCTGGTGAGCTACACAGGCAGACAGGGCTCCATGGTTATTAGATTGTAGTGTAAGGACTAAATATTATTCTCCTTTAAACTTTTTTTACTGAGACACCTCTTCCCCTGTGCTGTGTGCCTTTATAGTGTCTTTATGAGCAGTTAGCCAGGTTGTCATAAAATAAAAACACTCTATATCATGATGCTTACATAACCTCTGTATCATGCCCCGCTTTGGATGAGATTTGCTGCTGTGAGTGATTACTGCAGTTTTCGTATAAAAGTGTTATTGGCCTGTATCTTCAAACTTGCTCTTGCTCTCATGTATGTTTACATAACGTGACTTGATCATTGTTCTTATTTTAAAAAATAAAGAAGAATTTGTTAAATAATGTGCTATTGAGTCATGTGTCACCAAAACCTAGTTGTTGTTTCCTCCCTGTCCTTTTCTTGTTTTTTCTAAATGTGACTTAATCAAGACCAAATTGGGCAAACAGCTCAGAGGGATGAAACATATACACATCTGTATTATAAACGGCGGTCTGAAAACATGGCTGCTATGAATTGAAATATCTTTGCAAAAGGAAAGCTAGGTGGATATCTTCAGGTCATGTTTAGAATTAGGACTGCAAAAGCATTCTGATCAAGACCTGTATGGGGCACAAGCAATTACAAAAGTTTATATCTAGCTATCTTCTCCATGGATTTACACAACATTTCATGGGGACGATATGGGGACATTCCTAAGTAATATCCTTACGGTTGGTGCTGCCGTCTAACGCTCCAAGACGCTTTCAGCATCCGTTCCATTGGATAAGCCTCTGAGACCTTTTGTATCAGTAACCAATGCTTAAGGGGCCCTGATCAACTCTCAGTCCCCAATGCATGGGAGCAGCTCAAACAGACATTTTCGGGGGCTTAACTTTTTTCAGGTAGCGGACGGTAAGTAGATTTTCGTGTCACCTGCTTTGGGATCCCTTACTTTGTCGACTCTCCCTGAGATTTTTTTTAATCCCGGTAAAGGGTTTTTACTGGGAGTTTTTTCTCAGCCGAGCTAAGGGTGTAAGGGTAGGGTGTCATATTGTATCATATTGTATCATATTGTATGAAATGTAAAGCCCACTGAGACAAATGTATTTGTGATTTTGGGCTATACAAATAAAACTGATTTGATTTGATTTGTCCTTTTACTGTAAAATATACCACAGGATTTCACTGGGTAACATAATGCTGGCACGCACTATAATTAATGGCACCTCATTGCACCATACACTTGCATTATGATGACCAAATTGTTTGATATGTTATGCATGCAGCATTTTTTACTGTCCAATGATTTTTATAAAACAACAGAATACTTGAAGAGAGTGTTTCCTTGGATACCGATCGGAATGTGTGACATGAGGAGTTCCATTCCAAAAAGTTGAGTTCTGTGACTCAACAATCAGAATTCTGCTCCAGAACTCAGTCACTTCACTCTGTTCATTTGTACCAGTAGGATTGATCGTGTTTGGTTACTCTTGAGTCTATTGTTGAAGGTACACTTGTGAAGTTTTCGTTGTCACTTTGACAGTTTTGTTTTTGTTCTTTATTTGTTGATAAACATCAACAACCTATCGATGGAGTTTCTTGAAGGCGGGAGCAGGGGAGTCTACAGACCCATCAGGGTATGTCAGAGAGTTTTAGTTTTTACAGGATTTCAAACTTCAAACATTTTCAGTTGTGTTTTAAACCAAGCCAAACTAAAAACATTATCCCGTTTTCTTTAAAGGTGTTGTTTGACACACCCATATATTGTCGGGCTCTGCAGCTCTGCTGGCATATACAAAGTTACAAGTCTGAGGTAAGATCTATCTTTTTCAAGCCTATAATTATTTAAAAGGCTGGATACATTTTGATAGAGACTGTCTTGTCGTGCATAAAGATGACTCATCTCCTTTGATTTTTAGATTGCAGTTGTTATGGAACTTCTTAGGCTTCAGAAGAAAAACCTGATCTCATCTCAGGTGACTGCTGAAGACATGGCCAGCCTTCTTTTTGAGGAGAGCAAAAGTTCACTGAGAGAAGGGTGAGTTACTGAAACACATACGGTCCACCACTACACATTATCTCTGCTCATGTCACAGTAATATTCCTCTAATGATAGAAAAAATAAATGTTTCTTTTTTGTTTAAAGTCTTTGGGACTTTGAACTGCAGGGTTTTGATGAGGATGAGGCTAAACCTCTTCTGAAGCTGGTACGACTAGAATCCTTAAAATACTTACAGTAGATTGGAGTACATTGTTACATTATGCTGATTTTATCCTGTAAATATGTCTTCTTTGATTTCATCTTTCAGGTGTGGGCAGTGAATGTCAGGAATAAAATGCGGGACGTTGAGTGTCAAGCTCGGATGCTCCTCAACTCCCCTGAGGCCATACCTCCTAATTTTCAGTGAGTCACATTTGACAAACCTTTATTAACAGTTGAATTAGTTTTTTCTCTTAATATATCAGTGATTCTTGAGAAGTGGGACAAATGTTGAAAACATACTATGTTTAGTCAAATTAAATTACATATTTGTTTCCAACATATACTAAGCTACTGAGCTAAGCTTTGACACAACCTCCCAGCTTTTGTTTTTTTTACCGTCATTGGCCTATCACCACCGTCAGATGTCGGTGTTGACATATTTAACGTTTCTTAAACATAACAAATGGAATTTATCTAGTAGCCACTTGGTTTTTCTGTTGATGTTAGGTGCTAGTATGAACTACTTCAGGAAAATAAAATTATCAAAACATTTCAAATAACTTCTTCAGAAATTGTAAGTCGGTGCTGACATATCATGGTTGTGACACAGGACTTTCAAGATCCGGAATGTAAAATATTGTAAAACTACAACACTTATCAGAGCCTGTCTGACTCTAATGTACTCTGCAGAGGTAGAATTTGACAAGAGGTCCTTCAAAGTAAAAGCTGCCCCTTATTTCGCCTGATTTTATTACATTTTACATAATGAAATGTCTGACAGTGTTGACTTATAGTAAAGTTGTCCCACCACATAGGATCCTTATAAAACATGAAGGTGTTGTAAGAAAACTGTTTCTATTGATATGAGAGATTATTTAGTGTTGCTTTTGATGAAAAAAAGCTATTTTTAATAATTAAAGTTAATTTTTAATAGGTTTTATTGCATATAAAGATTGAAACCTTCTCTGAGGACACACTGTTTTTGACGTTGTGAGAAGATCACAAGTGTCATGTATTTGACATAATCATGATAAAATTTAATTTAAGGGGATAATTGTGCTCCAGACATTCTATTCTTAATCCCAAATAACATATACAATTTTAAATATTTTTAGTTTTAAACACAACAGCAGTTACATATGGAAGACGGCCTTTTGTTCCGGTTCTCGAGTATCACTGATATCTGATATTCTGTACGGTTTTGAAATTATACATTTATTTTTATAACCTTAATTTACAGACATCCCAAAGTCATCAGCACAGCGCATTACTATGCAAAGATCCTAAGAGGGAAGCAGCACGAGTTTCCTAGCTCCAAACGGCTCTGTCCATCAGAGGTAGTGATGGAGGTTGTTCCCAGAGTAATACATGGCTTCTGGTTGCTTCCTCATTCCACCAACTTAAATATGCCTTCCCAGGACATCAGCATAATGTCCGTTGGTGTTACGAAGGCTGTTATGAATGGAGTCTGCAGTGCTGTCAAGGATGAAGGTCAGGCAGCTTTCAACCGCTCCATGACGGACGACATGGTTTTGTCAATCCGCACTGAGATTAGACAGACGTGGCCAAATGATGTCCTAGTGAAAGGCATTAATGGATTTGAACCAGAGCTGCTTAACCAATTAGTTAAGGTCACAGTGGGAAAGATTTGTGGGTTGTTTCAGCCCCAGAGCCCCAAGGTGCCGGCTCATCTGACACCCGCTGTAGAATCTGCTGACACCACTCTAGCTGATTACAACCTGACTGTCCCTGAGGAGCAGCCATCACCCAGTCCAGAGACAAACTCTGCTGTGCTGACATCTCCTCAAGCTCCTCAGACACCTCCTGCTGAACCTCTCTCTACGACTAAGGTTCAGACAGGAGAGGATCTTATGAGGAAGCCCTGCCCAAAGAATGACATGGAACCTGCCAAAGAGCCAGACTTTGAAGCACTTCCCCTTCTTCTGACACCCCCGGCTGAATCCGAATGCATTATGATTCAGTTCAGGGAGGATGGAAATACAAATCCCAACCCAAAGGAAGACCCACAACCCTCCAAAGAACTAGACTCCAGTGTGGTTCCAGTGCTCCCAGCACCCCCTGCCGAACCAGACTCTGCTGATATTGAAGCTCCTCTGACACCCCCGGCTGAGCCTGAATGCATTATTATTCAGTCCAGGGAGGATGGACATCAAAACTCCAACCCAGAGAAGGACCCAGAGCCATCCATAGAACTAAACTCCAATGTGGTTCCTGTGCCACCATCATCTCCTGCTGAACCTCTCTCTACAACTAAGGTTCAGACGGGAGAGGATCTTAACATGAAGCCCTGCCAAAAGAATGACCTGGAACCTGCCAAAGAGCCAGACTTTGCAGCACTTCCCCTTCCTCTGACACCCCCGGCTGAACCTGAATGCTTTATGATTCATTTCAGGGAGGATGGAAATACAAAGCACAACCCAAAGGAAGACCCACAACCCTCCAAAGAACTTGAGTCCAGTCTGGTTCCAGTGCCACTATCTCCCCCTGCTGAACCAAACTCTGCTGATATTCAAGCTCCTCTGACACCCCCGACTGAACCTGAATGTATTATTATTCAGTCCAGGGAGGATGGACAAGAAATCTTCAACCCTAAGAAGGACCCAGAACCATCCATAGAACTAAACTCCAATGTGGTTCCTGTGCCACCATCATCTCCTGCTGAACCTCTCTCTACGACTAAGGTTCAGACGGGAGAGGATCTTAACATGAAGCCCTGCCCAAAGAATGACATGGAACCTGCCAAAGAGCCAGACTTTGAAGCACTTCCCCTTCCTCTGACACCCCCGGCTGATCCTGAATGCTTTATGATTCAGTTCAGGGAGGATGGAAATACAAATCACAACCCAAAGGAAGACCCACAACCCTCCAAAGAACTAGACTCCAGTGTGGTTCTAGTGCTACCAGCACCCCCTGCCGAACCAGACTCTGCTGCTATTGAAGCTCCCCTGGCACCCCCGACTGAACCTGAATGCATTATTATTCAGTCCAGGGAGGATGGACATCAAAACTCCAACCCAGAGAAGGACCCAGAGCCATCAATAGAACTAAACTCCAATGTGGTTCCTGTGCCACCATCATCTCCTGCAGAACCTCTCTCTACGACTAAGGTTCAGACAGGAGAGGATCTTAACATGAAGCCCTGCCCAAAGAATGACATGGAAACTGCCAAAGAGCCAGACTTTGAAGCACTTCCCCTTCCTCTGACACCCCCGGCTGAATCTGAATGCTTTATGATTCATTTCAGGGAGGATGGAAATACAAATCACAACCCAAAGGAAGACCCACAACCGTCCAAAGAACTTGACTCCAGTGTGGTTCCAGTGCTCCCAGCACCCCCTGCTGAACCAGACTCTGCTGCTATTGAAGCTCCCCTGAAACCCCCTGCTGAACTCCACTCTAATGGGATTCAGACAATGGAAGATGGAAATACAAATCCCAGCCCAAAGAAGGACCCAGAACCAGCCATAGAACTAAACTCCAATGTGGTTCCAGTGCCACTATCACCCCCTGCTGAACTACCATTGAAGATTCAGACCAGGGCTGATGGCAATAACAAGCCCAGACTGGAAAAGGACCCACAAAATGAACCACACTCTTTTCCGGCACCAGTGACCTTACCGATTGAAGAACTGGTCATTGTCACTGTGCAGATTGGCTTGACCACCAGCCTGGCAGAGAAGGAACAGCCAAACTCCAGTCCAGAGACGGACCCTGCTGTGTCTGTAACTCCATCAACTCCTTATACTTCCCCTACGCAACTGTCTGGCATTAATGATGTCCAGGATAAAGAGGAAGATCCAAAGACAGAATCCACCACAGGAGGAGCCTCTGCTGTGGTTGCAGCTTCAGCGTCTGTACTGAACCCTCCACTTGACAGTGTAGTGATTGTCACAGTGCAGTCCAAGAAGAAGAGATTCCAGCGCTTCTTCCGCTGGCTGTTTAAACCAGTGTGCTGTTGCTTTAGAGCCATTGAAAGAGAGACTGACTGACTGACAGACTATGTTGAAGTAATAAATAAACACATTTAGAAATAAAATAATTGTGGTCATTGCCAAATGTAGAAATGCTCTATTGCTTGTGCATCTACTTTTGTTCACAAGTAAACAAATTAACATGGATAATACTCCAAATAGACAGGTGTGCATTTCAAGAAAAAACAAAGTTTTAAGATAAGGTTCTAAAAAATACATTTGATGACTAATGTTGGCTGGTGAATGGTAGACATTATTTGTATTTATTTTGTTTAATTTATGTTGCTTTGTGGCAGTTGAACAGGATAACAGCTCAATACGTTTTTTTTATATAAGAGACAATCTCCTCTGACGCTGACTGATTGTTTAGGGAGCTCTGCAGGTCCAAAACAAATCCTCTGGCATGAAAGAGAATTTGGCAGAGGGTGTAACAGCCTTTTGATGCTGAATTCTTATTATTTTGATCATCAGTACAACAAAGTTATTCATGTACTGTTTCTACTGAAGGTTGTTTACTCCTAAATGGGACACATTCTATCAATAATGTGCTCTATGATAGATCAGGATGGATTTTTTCGTCCCCTACACCTTTCATTACTTTTTTTTTTTTGCCTCGTCTGCTGTTTGAGGCATGGTTGCTGGACCTGACATTTCTGTAGCCTTTGCCATCCTGAGCCTAAAGTTGTGGTTTTGGCCTTTTCTATTCACTGACGCTCAAAGCTTATCTGAAGGTTTTGATGTGAAGAGTTGAATTCAAGATTTATACCATTACCTTTTACACCAGAGCAAAACAATCAGGCAAAGGGATGCAGCAACAAAACAAATCAAAAACATTTGACAGATTCCCAAAAAAATTATACATTTGTGTTCAGGTACATTTTCAAGCATTTTGATTGACACACATGATTATTATTATTTTTTATTTTCTTTTGCACCCCAATACCAGCTATTGAGCAACATTTCTTTTTTCTAGCTCATACCAACTCACGGTTATTTCAGTTCCTCGGGCTAAACCCTAAAAAAGTGACAACATCAAGTGCATATCTTTTTTTAAATTATTTTATTAATATAGGCCTATGTGTTAAATCTCTCTGTATTCATACATCAATCACTTAAACAGTATGCACAGTTCATAACAAAGATATCCCAGTCAGTCAGCTTTTCATTTTAGATGAACCACAGATCCCCCTTTATGTCTGGAGAAATGTTCCCATGCCTTTGCCTTTAACTGCATTGTCATGCCAAAACAAGACTGTTGGTGCTCAGCTTCCCCCCCAAAAGATGCATTTTTAGATAAACTGTATGTTGTTTTCATTAGGACTGTTTCAGCATTGTTCAGACCCCACTGCAGTGTCAGCGCTCCACCTGTGTTTTGTAGCAGAAACCTGCCTCCGTAGCACAGTACCTCAGTCGACCCCGGGGAGTACACAGGAAAAAAGTGAGCTGGTGGAAAGTGAACATTCGCTGAACTTGTACACTTGCTAGGCTGTTACATCACTGCTGAGTCCTCTTTTTTTAAACTGTGTGTTTAGTTGTCTTGTGACAGATACAATGCCTTACATCCCTGACTCATCTTTCTTCAGCTTTTCCTTGATGCAAGTTATACTGTATACACATGCAGCCGACGCAGGAAGCTGAAGTCAGCTCAAGTGTTGGAACGTGTTACCAGACATTTTTATACACAGCCTACAACACATTTTTTATTTTGCACTCACTGCTAGTGCTTTGTCATCACACACTGCTGTCCTCTTTTCTCTGTTCACCTTAAATACAAGTCCGACGCTTGTGTCCAACATAATGCACAGCCCAGAGCTATTGTTTTTACAGTATCACATTTTTGTTAAAAGACATAATCACACTATGCCACATGGTGTGTGTGTGTGTGTGTGCGTGCTGACATTATAGAGCTCTTATAAAATCATAATTATATAAAAGCAATATGCAGTTTTTGGTACCCTCTCGCCTTTCAATGACGGAAACAGGAACATAATGTATTGTCAGTCGGTATTGGTGTCCTGTTAGAAAACGTTCAGCTCCGGTGAGGCTTTCCTAAAGAGGAATGGCTTCACCCGGGATACAGGAAAACAAGGACAAACAAACAACATATGCCAAGCTGACTAAAGATGAGGATGACGACAACTAAAAGAAAAATAAAATCTTCAAGGACTGGAGTAAGGACAAAAGGCATTTCACTGACATTTTGATAGAATTAAATGAAAATGTCAGAAACAGTAAAGGCTACTCTATGCTCCAATCCCGTGCGTAAATAGAGACGTACGTTTACAACGTTATATCCGTCACTGCCCTCATACTTCCATGCGTCCTTTATGTTGGAATGGACATTTAACAAATCAACCATTAGTGGGCAGCATCGCCGCTCAGAGTAAAAAGTTACTCAAATAGGAAGAAGAAGAGTCAAACAGTGAATTAACTGGAATACATATTTTATAATAGGTCCATGGAAGAAACAGCTTTAGCGATATACTACCGTAGCAATGAAGAGGCTTAACTAGAGGCTGTATTATAGACAGCGGGGGTCTGAGGACATCAATCACGACATGTCAAACAAACTAGTCTCGCACGGACCTCCGGTAATTCTCTATTGCTGCCGTCTAGCTGACAGCCTGCCGTCTAGCTGACATTCTTCCCCGTGCGATCCCCGCTCATGCTGCTCTGTTGTAGTTGTCTGTCCCTGTGTCCCGGCCGTGTAACTTCATAGATAGATAAATGTGTATGTAATTTCGTACCAACTCACACAAACCTCTCCTCAAAAGTTAAGACCTTTTCTAAAGTATTATGTCTTTCGTTTGTGTTTGTAAACAAATGTACAGTAAGTGAAAGTGAACTGTTGGCTGTGCGCCCCCCGTGATCTTCTGTAGTAATGCTCCGTTCTGTCCGTTTGGTACGCATCCGCAAGCTTGCAGGATACGTGCAGAAATACGCACGTAATGTACGCAGAGTACGGACAGAAGGCTCCGTCTGTATCCGTATGCGTATCTAACGCAGAGCATAAATGAGCCTTAAAGGTGAGCTATACATACTGTATGGCCTGAGCAGCTGCATTGCTCCGTGCTTGCATCAGACCGAACAACGCCCCTTAACTGTGATATAATGAGTATCATGGCCTGTCGTGAGCTATTGCTTAACTAATTGACTCTGAGTTCATAAAATATAAGCATTTGTTAAATTGTTTTCTTTTACTGAAACAGTAATACAAACTGTACTGTAACATTAATTGTACTAACACCAATTTATATAGGCATAGCCTGCGCATATCTTATTATATCACAATTCACCAATGATTGAACTTTATGGAGCCTGGATGTGCAAGTTGTGTCCAGCAATTGCTCTCAGTCTCTGTCTCAGGGGGTGTAATTAAAGCAGCCTCTCCTGGGCCCTCTTCCAGCTGGGTCCAGTCCCTAATTCACACTCCTGATTGCAGTGTTCGTTTGCCTAATCAGGCTGTTTGTCATTGCAGCGTGGCAGGAGAGAAGGAAGTGGAGGTGGGATTTGACAGGGGGTCGGGAGGGAGAGATGGGAGCAGAGTGTTCAGCCAGCCCGGGTTCAGCTCCGCAGCTGAGGGATCAGGCTGGGGATTTTGAGGTATTCCATATCCAACGTGCTCACAGTGCCAGCAGAGAGGACTGGAAGCTGGTCATGCCCTCAGAGGTCCCAAACTGGCATTCGATCACAGCCCGAAAAAATCCTTCCACAGGGATGGGAAGCAGGCCATTTAAAAATAATCTCCTAAACATCAACACATTCTGTCAAAATTGTGTTAAATGTTGATATGCTGTATACATAACATGTCTTCTTTGACAGCAATTCTGTTCGTCTAACTTAAGTAACTTTACATTAAATTACTCATTTACTAGTGCAATTTTACTTCGGTCAAATTAGTCAGACCAACACTATTTAATTAAAGGTGCTGTAAGCGAAATTGTTCTTCCTGTCAGTTACTGCAGTTAGCAGTCCCCTCCCTCGTCCCTACGTCACCACATTAATTCACTGCGGTATTCAAGCAGCAAGTTATCTAGCATCATCTCAGATCCGTAAGTGTGATGAAACATGATAAAAACCGTCAAAACAGACATTGGGCAGGATTTTTACCCGCTCCGCCATTGTAGGCGCATAAACAGTCACTCATCTGTCGCTCTGCGCGTGCAGCGGCGGTGAGACGGGTGCGGGTTTGTAGCGTTCTCTCTTCCGATTGTTGTGGGATCCCAGAAAAGTTTAATTTGTCGATTACATGCAGAGCGGGTTACTGAGAGATCGGAGTTATGAAACGCAAAGAATATATAATTGATCACTGTATAGAGCGATTTAACACGCATATTAACGTGAATTGATTTGTGTTTAAATGTTTTTTGTTGTATTTCCTTGTGTGTTGGCTGTACTGTCTCAGTTGTATCTCCTCTATATTGTTGCTGAGTCGTTGTATTTTAAAGGCTCAGCTAGGGACACACATCGCAAATTAGCTGAGGCTATAAATGCTGTGGTGTGTGGAATTGGTTTATGCTACACAATCGGCCCCTCTGCAAATAAACATTAACCAAATAAATAAAATAAACTCCCAAGCCATCCATCAGATGCCCTGGAACATACCACGGGACCATCTTCACACACACACACACACACACACACACACACACACACACACACACACACACACACACACACACACACACACACACACACACACACACACACACACACACACACACACACACACACAGGCACACACACACACAGGCACACACACACACACACACACACACACACACACACACACACTCACACACACACACACACACACACACACACACACACACACACACACACACACACACACACACACACACACACACACACACACTTATGTTGGAGATTACGGATCCACATGTATAAATGCACTACACACTGACCATTACATTCTCCACAATACAGTTAGATGATCCCGTGGCCCTGGGTGAGCAACATTGTGAGAGGGTCTCTTAGGAGGACAAGAGACAGTTTAACACCATCAGTTGCAGCTGAAAGGATAAGGCAAAAAGTGGCTCACGCCACAAGAATACATCTAAGTAGCACATTAATTTAATGAAATACACAATTGAAATGTGTGTTAATATGTAGCAGCAACTGTGTTGCATTTATCCCTTGTAAAATGTTTAATTCATATTTGTTCATAATAAGCGTTTGATCCTGTGAGATATACACATCTCTTCTCATGTCTGTGTTTTTGACTGGTCAGGTCAACGTGTGAAAACACCTCCTCATCAATGTGAACACGCTCAGAGCTAGATTGGGGAAATCCTGGGTCGACTAATGCTGGGCTTACACTACACGGCTTTTCACGCGATTTGGCAGTCGCAGACAATCTTCCAATGTCGGACTGAAATCACAGAAGTCGTGCTGGAGTTGTGGCGTGCGCCCGTTATCTCAGTAGTTTTGGTGTAAGGTGGTCATCCGACCCGATTTCAGCCAGTCTTCTTCCCGTCTTGACGTTTCGACATTATCAAACATGTTTGATATTATCGTTAGTCTTAAGGGGTTGGCTCAAGCGAAATGACGTAAACACTGTCACACTCTCGCATGCACCAAGCACGACGCAGGAGGAGCGGCATTAGTCTCGACCTATGTCCGCCTGTGCAGGCACTTATTTCGGACACTTTTTCCTTGAAGCTGGAGAACCAGGCTGATTAATTAAATAATCACTATCGCGTTTGCGGAAATAATATTAATCTCAAAAGGAATCTAGTTGTAGTCATGCAATATGAGACCCCCTGTCTTTTCAAAATCTCACTCTGTGAGTTGTCTTTAGATGTAAGAGGGTTTCAGTCTTTTCAAAGTCCTCTAGTGCCAGCATTAATGAGTTGAGACCAATTATCCTGATTGCGGTTGTATTTTGTAATACATTTTGAAAATCTCCTCACCAAACTGAGGCAAAAACTTGGCTTCTTTTACAGAAAGGATCAAGCTTCCCCTTGAGTTGCAGGACACATATAGTCTTTCTATCAGTCTGGATTATAGTGACATAATCTATCGCCATGCCACTGCAATCACTCTCAAACCCCTGGACTCAGTTTATCACTCTGCTCTTCAGTTGGTTGGATTTCGTATCATTTCAACCATAAATCACTTATCGGACTGTCACCACCATATACAACGTCTATGATGAACTGGATTACAGGACCTAACCAAACCTGCTCAACAAATCGCCTTAAATTCCACAAATTCACTCTGAGTTTGGTAAAGCTGTTTTTTTAGTTTCTGTGCACCAAAAGCATAGCCTGGCTCCGCCCGCCTACCTACTTCCGGCCAAATTTCATTTTCCCTTCAGTAGTCAGTCTGGGTGTGCAATGCATTTCTCAGTTTTCTCCGGCTAATCTACAGCCGTCCAATCATTGAACAGAGCGAGTGGCTGAGAACGATGACGTCGAAGTCGCGCTCCAGTTTCAGTTGAATGCTGCGTTCCTTTATACTCGGAAGAAGGAGATTTCCGACTTGGTAGTTCCGAGTTCCGACCTGTCTGTGTTCCAGTGCATCTGCTCGCGAAAGTATGGACGCCGACAACCTTTCTCGTCCAAATAACTAAACGTTAGGCTCTAACAAGTTACCGTTGCCAGGTACCGGTAGATCCATAGACTACAATATGTAATGAAGTCGGAAATTTCCGAGTTCCCTGTAAAACTGAAACGCACCGCCAGAAGCCGGCTCATGACACACGTGACGACCAAACGTTATGCGATTGGTTGGCTAATCCAGAGTGGCACTGGGCAGATCCAATAGTTTTAAACTTCAACAGAAACCCGCCTCCAAGTGAGTGAACGTTTGCCAATTATTGCAGTTCCAGACCTTCTGTACAAATGAAATGAAGTACGATGGTCTGGTTGGACCAGGCTAGCAAAAGCATGGAAACACTTACAAATGTATTTTTGGCTGGACACTCTTACTATTCCTGGTCATTTCAAGATGATTGTTTCAAAGCATTTCCCAACAGTGTGCAGACTTTTTATTTTATTTATCTGTGTTTTATGTATCTGTATGTGCCTGTTCCTTGTATCACTGCATCATTGAACATAGGGAGACTTCAATCTTTTTGTTCTGACTTTCAAAATAAAGGTTTCAAATCAATTCAAAGACTGGCACAGACCGGTGCTTACTTCTGTTCTATTCCCTCTCTTGCTATGCGTGCATCCAAATAAAATGTCATACTATGACAGGGTGGTCGTGACTGTGGGGATAGCAGCGGGAGGGCACAGACACGCTCTGTTCCACTCATCAACACTCTGCTACATTTACCAGCTGCCTGGTTATTCACAGAGAGAGAAATACAGCTCTGTAAACGCAGCTTGACTACTGTATCAAAATATTTGTTCCTCTCAAGAATAATCACAAACCAGTCGTAGCTAGAACATATCTTTCTTAGAGCTAGTAATGTCTAACTGTGGATCAATGGGGACTCATTGTTAGGACATAAAAAGTGTGGCAAGATGGGAAAAACAAAAATGACTATGTACTCTTGCGGGTAAACTGAAGTGTTTTCATAAATGTACATCAATTGAATGAGATGAACTTGTGCTGAGTGTGCATTCTGTGGTGTCTTTAGGAGGCTAGAAACATCCCTCTACAATATCCTTTTCAGAAGTCCACACTGAGACAGTGTAAGATATATTCAAACTTCATATTAATTAGTTGTGTTAATAGTTAAATAAAACTACTGGAGGAGCCCTATATGCAGTTTTATCTCCCTATTTCCATTTAACCCATGTGGGCTTTCAGGTCGAATATCTCAGTTACCACACAGGTTTTGGGTTCAAATGTGTATATTTGGTATCTACTAGAAGATTCTTTTATGGTTTATTGTTCATAAAAACCATTATTTTTCTCACATTGCTCATTTCTTCATCTCCTATCTTTAGCCCGTTCATCCTCTGCTTGAGCGTCCCGCCCGCTGCCAGCGACTGCTCTAGAGGCTTGCAGCGCTATAGCAGCCCGTTCACTCTTGTATTAACCCCTATTCATTTCTAATGGCCTTCTAGGAGTGAGACTGTGTTGGGTAATAGCCTGCAGAGATTAACTGTATATCACCTTCAGCAACCCATCCGGACAAACAACTCAAAAACTACTTACTGGGTTGTATAACTCAGCTTTTGTGGGCTGGCAGGAGCCCAAATACCCAAATATGCGTGCACAAAGACTGAAAAGTCTATGAAATTTCATTGGGTTTGGATGACCAGCTTTTTATGAATTTGAATTAAAGCGGACAATTCATAATTATGTTGATCTGAAAAGGATAAACAGCTTATGAATCAATTCAAATCCACCCAGGAGAGAAAAGACTACAGCAACAAAAGAAGCGGCGGTTGTTTGATCAAGAACCCAATTAATATGTAAGAAGCAGATTGAATAACGTTAGATCATTTCTCTAGCATTTGACCTTTCAACCACATCAACAGTCAATTCACCATGGAGGCTCGACTGTGTGAGGTACAGAGGTAATTATAACTGGGTTCTTATATAAACACTGCTGGTGACGTCACGTAAAGGTCTGAGTGATTCTATTCCCAAATGGGGGTCATATGGTCCCACAGCCCTATGTTCCTGAAATTGGTGGTTCAGGCATCAAAGCTGGGTGGTTAGGGTAAAGGGTGACGTCTTGTTCACACTAGGCAACAAACTGAAATGCTGCCTCTCACATGCTCATGTGTTTACACAATGCGCCGCACTGGACCTGCCGGCCATATCTCTATTGATTTTGCATTTGCCGTGAATATATCAAAGACATCAAAAGACAGTATCGTAAGATGTATGGTCAAGCCAATATGCTTGCACGTAAATTTAACATGTGTTCTACTGCTGTAAAGGTCGCGCTATTTAGAGCATTCTGTACCCCGCTATATACTGCCCATTTGTGGCGTGCTTACAGAAAAAGAAATATGAAAAAAACTAACTGTGGCGTATAATGACGGAATGCGGATGCTTCTCAGAATACCGAGATGGTCTAGTGCCAGTCAAATGTTTGTAAATGTTGGTGTGCCTACCTGTCATGCTTTAATTAGGAATTTGATGTATTGTTTTATGTGTAGGTTGACAGCATCTGAAAACAGTATTATTCAGGCATTGGTCAAGCCTGGGCTCAGCTCTGTCAGGTTCTCATCAACACTCTGGAGACATTGGAGGGCATCTTTGTATACTGCAAGTGTTGTATGCTGATCTCTTATTTTATTTGTGCTTTTTAATCTGCATGCATTGGTGTGCTTTTTGTTGTTATTTATGTATTGAGTCTATTTTTTATACATTGTACTATGGATCTTCATGTGTCCTGAATAAAATCATATTAATACAGTCATATGAAAAAGTTTGGGAACCCCTCTCAGCCGGCATTATAATTGACTCTGCTTTCACAAAAAAAAATATAAAAGTGGTATGTCTTTAATTTACTAGGAACAGCTAAGTACTGGGATGTTTTCCAAACAAATATTTTTTGAAAAGCAGTATTTGGTTGTATGAAATAAAATAAAATGTGAAAAACTGGCTGTGCAAAAATGTAGGAACCCTTGTGGTTTTGTTGATTTTAATGCCTGTAACAGCATGTAAAACTGATGACTTTAAACACAAAGTTAGTTGGATTATGTTGTTAAGCCTTGAACCTCATAGTAATGTCTGTTTATACATACATACATACATACATACATCTTCAACCGCTTATCCGAAATCGGGTCGCGGGGGCAGCAGCTTGAGCAGGGAACCCCAAACTTCTCTTTCCCGGGCCACATCAACCAGCTCTGACTGGGGGATCCCGAGGCGTTCCCAGGCCAGTGTGGAGATATAATCTCTCCACCTAGTCCTGGGTCTTCCCCGAGGCCTCCTTCCAGCTGGACGCTCCTGGAACACCTCCCTAGGGAGGCGCCCTGGGGGCATCCTTACCAGATGCCCGAACCACCTCAACTGGCTCCTTTCAACGCAAAGGAGTAGCGGCTCTGCCCCGAGTTCCTCACGAATGACTGAGCTTCTCACCCTATCTCTAAGGGAGACGCCAGCCACTCTCCTGAGAAAACCCATTTCGGCCGCTTGTACCCGCGATCTCGTTCTTTCGGTCATTACCCAGCCTTCATGACCATAGGTGAGGGTAGGAACAAAGATCGACCGGTAGATCGAAAGCTTTGCCTTACGACTCAGCTCTCTTTTCGTCTTCTGGCTGCAGATTGTGTATCTGTAAATGGTTCAACAATTCAGCGCAATTTGCACCAACACATCTGTATGGCCGGGTGATGAGAAGGAAGCCCTTTCTGCGCCCACGCCACAGATATAGTTGCTTGGAGTATGCAAAAGCTCATTTAGACAAGCCAGAAGATTATTGGAAGAAAATTATTTGGACTGATGAGACAAAAATTAAGTTATTTGGTCTTTATAAAAAGCGCTTTGCATGGCGAAAGAAGAAAACAGCATTCCAAGAAAAACACCTGCTACCTACTGTCAAATTTGGTCATGCTGTGGCCACTTCAGGGACTGGGGCCCTGGTTAAAGTCGATAGTTGGATGATTTCAACCCAGTTTCAACAGATTATTCAGGATAATGTTCAAGCATCAGTCACAAAGTTGAAGTTGCGCAGGGGTTGGATATTCCAACAAGACAATGACCCTTAACACAGTTCAAATTCCTGCAGAGGGAAAAGTACAATGTTCTGATATGGCCATCGCAGTCCAATGACTTGAATATCATCGAAAATCTATGGGATGATTTGAAGCGGGCTTTCCATGCTCGGCAGCCATCACATTTAACTGAACTGGATCGCTTTAGTATGTAAGAATGTTCAAAATACCTACATCCAGGATCCAGACACTCATCACAGGCTACCGGAGGCGTCTAGAGGCTGTTATTTTTGCAAAAGGAGGCTCAACTAAGTACTGATGTCATTTTTCTTTTGGGGTGCTCAAATTTTGTTATGATGCCTATTGCATATTTTCTATTATTCCAATAAACAAAATGACACTGCTGAATTGCTTCTGTTTCCCTAAGGTATGTCATATATGAAAAGGAATTTGCTTCTTTGAAATTCCAGCTAATGATGAACAAAAATCCCCAAAATTAGAAGGGGTAATATATGAAAACGCAAAAGAAACTGGTGAGGACCTGTAACTTGTTTTGGAGCAAGACTTGTGTGTATAGAGGCAGAGGGGGAGAGACACACAACTACAGCCCTGATTTAACGGGTTAAGAAGGACAAATACATCTAGAGCCTATCAATAAAGACAAGCATCAGATTATTGGGGTTTCGTATGGTTCAGAATATTTCTCAAGTTTCTGTGGCTTGTATGAAATCAAACATATCATTTTCACGCACTACGGCTGTGTCTCAATCTAAGGGCCGCAGCCTACGAAGGCTGCATTTGAAGACCGATTGCGTCATAGCGGCGCTCAAAGGCTAGTCCCATTTGGAAGGCTTCTTCGTATGCGACGGAGAAATGCAGCCTTCGTTTCACAGTTTTGAAGGGTCCAACAGATGTCGGCCCAACATATCCCAAGATTCATTGCGTTTTTTTCAGCGATGGCATAAAATAAAATAAAAAATACGTGTTGCTCCATCTTCTTAACTTTTATCTTCCTTTCTTTTTTTCTTGTCTTTTCTTTTATTTCTTCTTGTACTTTTTTTTCTTTTCGTCTGTTAGGCAACTTATTTTTCTTTTTTCCTCCGTTGACAAGGCTGTTTCCGTTGGCAGCAATCAGGGTTGCTAGGCAGCACAGGAGCGGCGAGTCGTCACGCAAGGTAACGGCTTGTTACGCAAACCGGAAATGTTCGTAAACGGAGGCCTTCGATTCGGCCTTCACGGGCTATGGCCTTCATAGACTGCGTAGACCGCGTCCTTAGAAGGATGCGGCCCCTCGATTGAGACACAGCTTACTTCCCTGTCAGAGAAGAGCGACAACTAAAGGTGTCCCTCCTGAGCTGGAGCCAACACGCTCCCTAAAGGCTGAATCCCACCAGCCGCCTGTCCGGTCCTTGAGAGGTTTTACTTTAGTCAATAGCTGTGTTCGAAATCATTACCTACATAGTGTTTATGATGTAGTGAACTATATAGGGAACGAACAAATGAGAATTTGGACACTATGCTGTGGGCGCACGGAGCAAAACCGTAGAACAACGCACGCACAGCCATTGGTATTCCAGGGTCAGCTGCGGTGCTGATTTCATGGCTGCGCTGCCTGGAGACTGGACAGATGTGTGAACGATTTCACCTGTTAACATGGGAACCTGTGTAATAAGAGGCACACCTCGGTCAACCAGGCTCACACCATGCTGATAGTGTGAACATGGTGTGAGGGGACAGGGAGAGGTTAGAATAGAAGTCGCACACACAAAATCCATCCTCCAAAATCCATTTGGGCTTTATTCTTTGATATTAGGTCAACTCTGCTGTCCCCTTCTCTCTGCAGACCTGATCTCCTCTTGGCCTCCAAGTCTCCTCTTGGCCTATTTTAGACACACACACACACACACACACACACACACACACACACACACACACACACACACACACACACACACACACACACACACACACACAGACAGACAGACAGATAAAATTCCCTATTATATACATAGTTAGATTACTTATAAATGTGGGAACATAAAGCAGTGGGAGCATAGACACTTCCTCAAAATGCTACATATGGATTTCCTCCAATTACTGTTCCAGTTTAAAGCACCGGTTATAGTTAAGAGTTCATGTTCATTGATGAAAACAAATCTCACCTGGTTTTGAATGAATTGAACTCAGTTGTAAATGGTTTAAAGACAGTCCACAGAGGAAACAAACCCAGAGAGTCAAGGCAGAAGGTAGAACATCTGGAAAATGAGAAGAGGAACCTGGTGAAGGTACAGAACTGGTTCCATGCCCTGAAGCAATGAGAAGATAATGAGAGGCAGGTGTGTTGGCAGGGTGGACAGGTGGAGAACAGCAAGGCTACCCCAGAGATATGGCAATTGATATTATTTAAGATTCATATGCTAATGTTCACAAAACATTTGTACTGGGAGCTGATTAACAATAATTGATCCAATTTAAATAAGCCACCAGTACAATCCAGGCACTGAGTCCCACTTATGGATACCACAAAAAAAAATCTATAGAAAACTGTAATAATAATTCTGCGTTGGTGTTTTCTATTTGTATGTATATACACACACACACACACACACACACACACACACACACACACACACACACACACACACACACACACACACACACATATATACAAGTTGTGAAATCTTCTGTGCATGGTAGGATAAAAGTATTATAATAGCTCTAGCATGTAGCTACAGGTAACTAATGGAAATAGTTGAATTTAATTTAAAATGTTACACAGCCAACATAGAATGAAAGCAATGAGTTAACAATTGTTTCACCTGGGTATTTTGGCAGGTATTTTCAAATATAAAATGTTGACCTGATGGTTTTGCTGGATCAAAAGTCAAGGAATCCCCAAAGGTAATCCATGATCGTCTAGACTGTATCTAATGTCATGACAATTCATACAATGAGACATGTCTTGCTCTTTTTGTTTCTTACTTCAGTTGTATAAGGAAGAGGGTTACTGGAGGGTTTCACTCAGTTCTGAAGGTCACAGTATCAGAAACACGTGCTGCTCAAAGGCCAGCCACTTATCCCACTTATGTCCAGACATGTTATAAAGTCAGCTGAAGTGGGCCTTCATGAGTAAATGATGTAGTTTCTATCTTGACCTCAGTTTAATCGGGGGTCATGTTAATATAATGTAATAGTTGTGTCTGCAATAGCAATATTTTACAACCCCATCTGTCTCCAACTAGAATGCCAAAGGAGTCTGTGAAGCAAGTTTCTATACAAATGTCTCCAAATCCAAGACTCAAAAGTGTTTTTGTTGATTCTATTGCCCCCTTGTGAAGGAAGGGATAGTGTGTTTAGCCTGTTGTCTCAAAGATGTTTGCTAGTTCCGAATACTCATAAACTCGTATTGTGTACAAGATGAAAATAAATGTAAAAATGTGTCAATTTGAGCCTTACCTGAATGTTCAGGCCGTAAAAACAGTTTTATATTCAGAAGTTCGGTCTCTGGGGATGCGTCTGTTATTCACTGAGAACATTAACGTAATGATATTTGCAATAAATGTGCTGTGGCCCACCTGCTGCTACGTCCCACCACCACAACATAAAAGCAATAAAATAAGATGTGGAGGACACAAGGTGCTAGTACAGGGAGCCAATGCAGTAGAGTTGACAGTCTGATTTGTCGTTAGTCACAATGTTAGGGAGTAGAGGTCAGGGTTTGGTGCACAGCCGTTCATCCCGACTGACATTGATGCAGGAGACCAGAGTTTGGGTCCTGTTACAAATATGCAATTAATAAACACTATTTATTATCACAAACACAGTGTTAATTTCTGACTTCACACTGTGCAGTTCACTGACAATGACACAATAACAAAAATCTTCTAACTGTCTCCATAAGGATTTCAGAGCATCAAGACTGAATTTATGATGCCATTAAGGTGGCACTTTTTCAAGTTTATTATCCTGAATTACTGGCTCCGAATCTGTCTCTGTGTCCCACTAAAGTCACTACAGCTGCTGTCTCTGTGTCCCTGGAGTTGTCCTGTTATTCATTGTCTGAGAACCAGCTCCAGGATTTGTCTCTGGATGACATCATTGCTCCAGTCTCTCTTTTTTTTAAAGTACTTTTTATTGAGTTTAGACAATGCAGATACAAACTATTAATACTACTAAATCAAAAGGTAACACAACACCCCCGTAGACAGTCTCACAATACAAGAACACTGATAATACAGAGATAATATAAATGATAATAATTACAATTCGAAAATACATGTAGCAAAGGTGCATGCAATAAATAAAGGAGTATAATAGATAAACAAACTGTTCAGCAAATGTTAATAATATTTCCAGCCCACTGTGTGTATACATTCTAGAGAAACCAGTCACCAAAGCCATTTCATGTGGAGGTCATGAGAGGGGGGGGGGGGGGGGTGGGCCTTATAGTTCTAAAGACCCTCTTCATCACTCTCCTTCCCCCCACCACACCATCTTCTTCCTAAGGCGTGATACTTTTAAATCTTCCCTGCCACCACTTCATCACAGTTGGCTAACATTTCCTTTGCTGCCTGTATGGTCCTCGCGCCGGCACTGAGCCAGCGTTGGCAAGTGGTCAGCGCGATAACAAACGGCTCTGTCACCGAGGGGCCCAACAACAATCCTTGTCGCTCTTGCCAGCCCCACTGATCCATCTTCAATGGTCCTGTGGCTATTGGCACGCCACTAAATCCTCCAGTCAGCGGGCACACTCCAATTACAGAAAACGACAGTAATGTACAACCCCGTTTACACCTACTGAAAAGCAGAAGGGACTGCTTTCCCAGAATACTGATGAAGCTCTCGTGGCGGGGAGGGGGTTGAAGCGATGTCATCTGTATACTGTACAACCTCCAACAGTTAGCCAAACTCCCTTTCGTGCCCTCCCTTTACGCTATACAGTCAGCTTTATAGATATCTCCCTCCAACTATCCATTAAAGGTATACGCCTTCACGCCCAGGCGGTCACTCCCTTCCAGCTCTCTCAGCACTTTAAGGGTCAGCCATTGTCAGGGAGTCTGATGAATAGTCCGGTGGCCATTAAAATAGATAAGAAGCAATGACTCTCCCCAGAGTAATGTTGGTCAGTTCCTGGAAGTCCCCAATGCTTTAAGGGAGTTGAAGCACATCGGATCCTGACCATTATCTCTGATGGAGCAGACAGTTGCTGATTACAGAAAATGTGTGCTGACCAGTTTTACAGATAGGTGATCACATTGTGCCTACAAACGTGTAGTCACCTTTGGTTTGCTGGAAATTCTATTTGATGTGATTTTTTTTCCTGTAACTTACTCGGGATGCAATAATCTGACTCATCCCCTCAGGATACACATGCCAGAAACTCAAAGTCAGTGTAGGCAACTGACCAAAAACCAGAAAAACTACAAAAGGATAACAGTGTTCTTATTTGGACCAGAATGTAAAATATATTAGCATGACATGTGTAAGATACAGTGAAGCTGTAACTACAACCCACTTCTTAAAGTTAAAATGTGTAGTTAAGGTGTATTTTTGGTGTCATCTGGTGGTGAAACATCTACATTGCGACGCTCCATTTCTACCCCTCTTGCCTGGAGGATTTAAATAATCTACAGTGGCCTCCAAGGACATGAAGCCGGTTTCTAATGTGTGGTAACCTGAGAAGCTGTCATACAGAAGAATATTTTTAATGTGAAGCAATTATGAATCAAATGAAGAGAAAAAAATTAAAGTTGTTTCTGAAAACCAATGATGGTTTATTTAGGAATTTATACTCACCAGTTTGTAGAGAATCCAATTCCAATATAACATCCCAGTGGAAAAAAAGCAGAAGAGTTTGGGACCACGTGCCTCTTTGCTTGGCATTTGCCAATTTGGATACAGGGAGTTGTCCCCTATGGTGGACTGGCTGTCTGTCCAGTGGGGGTTAAGGACCGTGACTTGCCCCCAGCCTGACACAAATGTCCTTCCAAAAATCCATCCTCCAAAATCAATTTGGGCTTTATTCTTATTATATTAGGTCACCTCTGCTGTCCCCCTCTCTCTGAAGACCAGATAGTCTCCTCTTGGCCTATTTTAGACTGACACACACACACACACACACACACACACACACACACACACACACACACACACACACATTCACATACACACACTAGCAATAAGCTGTGACGCTTGACTTTGACCTGAAAAAAAAGAAAAAAAGAAAATGACAAATGACAAACTCTGGCTATTCAAGGCTGTTTAACTGAAGCATGAAATGGGTGTGACCTGTTCCTGTCACATTTATATGGAGCACTTTAAAGGGAAAAACAGACATGCAAAATGACCATCCAACCCTTATTTTGTAGCTGGGTAGCTTCCTTTGGTCACTTCTGGATTGTGGGAACATTCGGGTTACAAGAAATAAGTGCATATCATTTCTCTCTGTATAATCTTCTTTCATTACGGCCAAAAAGGCAACACAGTTCACTTGACAATGTGCTCGGTCACTCCTGAACTGATCACCCCACTTAACTGTTCCCCCTAAAACAAAAGGTGGGTAGGAATAAATATCTGTTCAACAAAAGGACGTAACATTATCTATTTAAATGTTACCTGAGAATGCATATATTAAATAATAATAAAATAATTATTCTCAACAGTACCAATTAAATGAGAATGAAAATAAAGCAAAACAATGTGAATGATAAGGTTACACCAACATTACAGGACATTCTTATCAGCCAGAGGCTTATTGGTCACGCTGCACACATCACTGACATACAGTACTTTAACCATCTTTTATCTCCAACTATTGATCTAAAACACCATTTCCCCACAACGCACCTCCATGCACTATTTCACAGACTTTACCCATCCCCATCCCACTGAACCATCCTTTGTGAATCTGCAGGGATCTGATCTGATGTCATTCTGTATCCCACTCAATCCCTTTGACCTGCTTTTTCCCCATGCCTGGATTTCTGACATTTCCAGGCCGTTCAGTGATAAAAGGCCATGTGTGTTGGCCGATGTGTTTAAAGAACAAGGCACATGATAAGGTAAGAGTGAGAGTCTAGATTCAAGTGCAAATTATATTAAAAAAAATACAGGGATATGCAGTGAAGTAGTTTAACTACATTTTACATCTTGTATTTTTTCTGAGTCACAATTAAACTGTTGGACCACATGTAATAGAAAAGCCGAGATAGTGTGAGTGCCCTTATGGCTGCTGTGCTATTCTTGAAGAGCAGAGGTTTTCTCTGGTGCACCCTTTGTTTGTAAAATGTAAATTACCATGGCCATGGCACCTGTTATATCCCCAACTCTTTACATATGTGTGTGTGTGTGTGTGTGTGTGTGTGTGTGTGTGTGTGTGTGTGTGTGTGTGTGTGTGTGTGTGTGTGTGTGTGTGTGTGTGTGTGTGTGTGTGTGTGTGTGTGTGTGTGTGTGTGTGTGTGTGTGTGTGTGCGTGAGTGTGTGTGTGTGTGTGGAGAGAGGATCTGATTACTTACCAGCAGTGTTTACAGCAAAGTATATTACCAGGTCATGGCAGTAGCAGATTTCCTACCTTAACCTAATTTCCCTGTAACCTGGTTTTCTTGGGGCATAATTTGCCTTTCAAAGATCCTTCCAGATAGTAATCAGCGGAGAGGTATTTTTTTCAGAATCCAGTGCTTCAAGGGAACCACTGTAGCTGTCTGTTTAGTTGCACAATACGTAGTGTGATTCAAGAGCATGCACGCTGCTGTGATCACCTGCCATGTCAAAACTATCTGCTGTGTGTGTGTGTGTGTGTGTGTGTGTGTGTGTGTGTGTGTGTGTGTGTGTGTGTGTGACCCCCATCCCCCCCGCCATCTCTTCCATTCTACACACAACATTAAACTGGAACACATAGGGTCTGGACTGCAGTGATTGCTGCACTCATATCGTCCAAGAGCAGGGAGACTCATAAAACCATTCCTTTTCTTCGGAAATGTAACATCAATTCCACATCCATTTGACGCACATTATGGCGAGACGCTGCAGGTGAATATAGTAAAATGATTAATTCACGATGGAATCATGAAACATTACCAGTCGATTTCAGTCTTTGCAATTATTTTTTGTAGTACAATTTCTTGAGAAATGTTTGAATACATATGCAAATGTGGCAAAATCCAACTAATTATGCAGACATCTGCATCTCTATAAAATAAAAATATCTGGAGGTTGGATAAAGCCAGAGCTGAAATCTTTATCTAATTTTTACATACTAGAGTTTTTCTTTTTCATTTGTGTGATTTTATCCATAATCATACAATGAGCTAGCCTGGCATTCCCAGACCTGCCACTAGGCGCTGGCAAATTAAATTTGCTGCGCGTGTTGGTCTGGACACGCTCCGTTGAAGCTTATCAAGACAGCCAGAAATCTGGCGGGCGCGCCAGAGCCCCTTATATGGTACTCTGGGGAGGACGTAACCGGATGACGACAGTGACGTGCATGCGACGTCGAAGCCATGCATCGAAGCCGTGATAGTAAACATCAGAGATGGCTGCGGATATGTTGTGTGAGTTTGAGACTGCTTTGGCCTCGACCCTTAACAATTTGGAAGACGGCACTCAAATCTTTCATTAGCAAGTAAGTGGAATGTTCTATTTTGCCGACCGACAACGGCAAACGTTTAATTTAACAGTTTAACAGCTGTTCGCTAAACGAAAGGGGCTTACGTCGGCTTGTGCATCGCTCTGATTGGTTGTAGTGCTATCCAACTGCGTGCAGTGGCATTTGAAATGCACGAGTAGGAGCCGCCCCTTGAGTTGGAAATTACTATTGATCGTCGCCAGACCCTCTATCGTTCAAGATATCAGGGTCTGGATTTCCAGGCTAACAATGAGCAATACTGTGTGAACAAATCCTTCTGTAATAACTTTCAGAATAGTGCAAATAATGATTATGGAAAGTTAAGTAGATGTACTGTAAGTGCTTAAAAACGAGTGTTGAGATAATGGCTGTTAAAGATGGTTGTATAGGAGATGGTAGAACTATACAGACACAAACAGACAAGGTTAAGTCAAGTAAACACATTAACTTACAAATTGGACCGTTTATTTATTCTAGTATGAAAGAAGAAGTTATCGAAGCAAAATAGCCAAAAATCTCAAAACTGACTTGTGGTTGGCAGAACAATGTTTAAGTCTGTAGTGTCTCACTTAAACAGAAATGTAACAGTCTAGTGTGCTGAAAATCATGCAAGTTGGAAGTCAAGTATATCATACACAGGACATACAAACAGTATAGTACTACTCACTCACAAAGCTACATGTTTACCTAGGGTGGACACACACACACACACACACACACACACACACACATATCCTCACAAACATACTCACACAGAGCCTCACATTGCGTGTCTACTATCATTTGGCTTTATAGTTCTATGAGCTCAGGGAGATATTAATCTTTATATTCTCACTCGCAAGTACCAAAAACTCATTATCTCAACAGGTGTGGGCTCATCACATCTAAATCCAGGTGTCTTGAAGGCAGTGCATATACATCTATAGTTAAACACACACAGACATGTACACACATACAATCACACAAATATACACTCAACAAAAATATAAACGCAACACTTTTAATTTTGCTCCCATTTTTCATGAGATGGACTTAAAGATCTAAAATTCATTCCAGATACACAATATTGCCATTTCTCTCAAACATTGTTCACAAATCTGTCTAAATGTGGGATAGTGAGCACTTCTGCTTTGCTGAGATAATCCATCCCACCTCACAGGTGTGCCACATCAAGATGCTGATCTGACATCATGATTAGTGCACAGGTGTGCCTTAGACTATCCACAATAAAAGGCCACTCTGAAATGTGCATTTTTTTGCTTTATTGGGGGTCTGGGGACTCAGAACCAGTCAGTATCTGGTGTGACCACCATTTGCCTCATGCAGTGCAACACATCTTCTTCGCATAGAGTTTATCAGATTGTCAATTGTGGCCTGTGGAATGTTGGTCCACTCCTCTTCAATGGCTGTGCGAAGTTGCTGGATATTAGTGGGAAGTGGTGCCCGCTGTCGTATACGCCGGTCAAGCACATCCCAAACATGCTCAATGGGTGACATGTCCGGTGAGTATGCTGGCCATGCAAGAACTGGGACATTTTCAGCTTTCAAGAATTGTGTACAGATCCTTGCAACATGGGGCCGTGCATTATCTTGCTGAAACGTGAGGTGATGTTCATGGATGTATGGCACAACAATGGGCCTCAGGATCTCATCACGGTATCTCTGTGCATTCAAAATGCCATCAATAAAATGCACCTGTGTTCTTCGTCCATAACAGATGCCTGCCCATACCATAACCCCACCACAACCATGGGCCACTCGATCCACAACATTGATATCAGCAAAGCGCTCACCCACACGACGCCACACACGCTGTCTGCCATCTGCCCTGAACAATGTAAACCGAGATTCATCCGTGAAGAGAACACCTCTCCAACGTGCCAGACGCCATCGAATGTGAGCATTTGCCCACTCAAGTCTGTTACGGCGACGAGCTGGAGTCAGGTCAAGACCCCGATGAGGACGACGAGCATGCAGTTGAGCTTCCCTGAGACGGTTTCTGACAGTTTGTGCAGAAATTGTTTGGTTATGCAAACCAATTGTTTCAGCAGCTGTCTCAGTGGCTGGTCTCAGACGATCTTGGATGTGAACCTGCTGGATGTGGAGGTCCTGGGCTGGTGTGGTTACACGTGGTCTGCGGTTGTGAGGCCGGTTGGATGTACTGCCATATTCTCTGAAATGCCTTTGGAGACGGCTTATGGTGGAGAAATGAACATTCAATGCACGAGCAACAGATCTGGTTGACATTCCTGCTGTCAGCATGCCAATTGCACGCTCCCTCAATGCTTGTGGCATCTGTGGCATTTTGCTTTGAGACAAAACTGCACATTTCAGGGTGGCCTTTTATTGTGGACAGTCTAAGGCACACCTGTGCACTAATCATGATGTCAGATCAGCATCTTGATGTGGCACACCTGTGAGGTGGGATGGATTATCTCAGCAAAGCAGAAGTGCTCACTATCACACAGGATACTATCTGTTTAGACAGCTTTGTGAACATGTTTGAGAGAAATGGTAATATTGTGTATCTGGAATGAATTTTAGATCTTTACGTCCATCTCATGAAAAATGGGAGCAAAAACAAAAGTGTTGCGTTTATATTTTTGTTGAGTGTATATATGCTTTGAAAACCATAAACACCTCAAACAGCGAGCTAGGAGAGAGTAAGCCCTTCATGTATGTAATAACTAGGACAGACGTCATGAAGGCTAAATCTGAGCAGTGCAAACGTCTTACGATCCCTGTGGGCAGACACACACACACACACACACGCACACACATACACATACACACACACACATACGCATGCATGCACGCACACACGCACACACACACACACACACACACACACACACACACACACACACACACACACACACACACACACACACACACACACACACACACTAAACATAGACAGCTATTCACCCTGCAAGAGGGTGGGAGTGAATGTCATCAAATGTGAATTGAAGGCAAAAGTAGGTCTGCAGTCCCAAAACGGGGGTGTAATGTTAGGAGTATTGGCCTCTATTCCTCTCTTCACATGAGTACATAAAGGAAGAGTCAAAGTAATTCAAAATTTGTGAACACAACATTATCATATCATAACAGTGGATTTCTAGAGCTTTTTCACCATTAACAGCTGTGGAGGGAGTCATTATAGTCAAGCTGTAAACACAGACATATAATTTCCATTTAAACTCTGATTTGGGATTAAGGCCGCTTTTACACCTGCCGTGTCTGCTTCAATTGAAACAACCTTGGTTTTTACTCTATCTTTCTCTTGAGCTGCAAAATGCTCCGCCAGCTAGATTTGAACTGTCTGCTGTTGGCTGCTGGGTGTGGTACAGTTGGTTTAGTGTACAGAGCGTTTCTCAGTGCTTGTTGGCTGAGAACAGCTGCTGAGGTTGCTGGAGGTTGACAACACTGTGCTGAGACAACAAAGCTGTCACACCAAAACAATGAGCTGGATGAGTTCCATAGATCTCAGGGGGACTACAGTTTAAGATACAGTAATTATCTCTGTTTGTCACTATACACAGGATACGTATGAGCAATACTTTCTACATTATACTCTACATAGTTACAGTGCATCCGGAAAGCATGAACAGCGCTTCACTTTTCCCAAAGAAAGATACAAATGAGTACAGTTCAAAAATTTTCAATAAATAAACCAGGACAGTTTAAGTTAATAAAATTGGTGCCAAAAGTGCTTCAAGATCATCGGCTGTGAATACTTACTGTAAG
Source organism: Ammodytes marinus (assembly GCF_949987685.1). NCBI lineage: Eukaryota > Metazoa > Chordata > Actinopteri > Uranoscopiformes > Ammodytidae > Ammodytes > Ammodytes marinus. The sequence continues at coordinate 5,747,571 of NC_137231.1, forward strand.
CACATGAACTTTTTTAGTTATATATTTTTAATACATTTACATAGATTTTAAACACACTTCTTTCATGTGCTCATTATGGGGTATTAGTTTGTAGAATATTGAGGGAAAAGATTAATTTAATCCATTGTGGAATAATGCATATGTATTTCACCTATTGTTAACTAATATACAGTACTGTGCAAACGTTTGAGGCAGGTGTGAAAAATGCTGTAAACTAAGAAAGCTTTCAAAAAGGGAAGTTGTGTTAGTTCATTTTCATAAATTAACAAAAAGCAGTGCTGAAGCAGTGTCATCAGCTCAGAACTGGCAGAAACCAGTGGGTCCCAGCAGGTACATCCATCTACTGCTCTCAGCATTGAGAACACCATTAATCCTGACCAAATCTTCAACTCCATTTGCAGAAACTTGCAAGGAACCTCCACCATGCTTCACTGTTGCCTGCAGAGACTCATTATTGTACCGTGCTCCAGCCCCTCAGCCAAAAGCTACTGTCAAATATTTCAAATTTCGACTCTGGAGCACCTGCTGCCATTTTTCTGAGCCCCGGTTCCTATGTTTTCATGCATAGTTGAGTTGCTTGACTTTGTATGGTATTAGGGTTGCAAAATTCCGGGAATTTTCAAAGTTGGAAACTTTCCATGGGAATTAACGGGAATTTTGGGAATTAACAGGAATAAACGGAAATTTACTAAATTTAAAGCAACCCAAATGCACTAAATTCTCATAACTATGTTATTTCAGTCCAGGCAAACGTTCTAGACTGTAAAAAGCAGTGTTTTCAAATAAGTTTTAATATATTTATGAACATTTAATTTCAAATCAGATTTTTTCAGAAGTTTATTGAGACACCCAACTTGATATCATATATTGATTTTTACTAGACCAGATTTACAGAGGCTTCAACTGTGATTTTAAATATAGTTGGGGACAATATATTTTAGCATAATCTTGACTAAAACAACCAGATTTTATGCAAGTACACTTGGCAAATTGCACATAGCACACATCCTACTGCAGGGGTACTGAGGCCACGTCCCCTACATGCTCTGTGCATTCCTCCATCACATGGGGGGCCTACTTACTTCCGCTCAATTTTCATTTCACTTCAGTAGTCAGTCTAGGGGTGGTGTGTGTTCATGGAATCTGCGCGTCCAAATGTTTGGTTATCGAATCAGCGAACAGAGCGAGTGGCTGAGAACGATGACGTCGAAGTCGCGCTCCAGTTTCAGTTGAATGCTGCGTTCGTTTATACTCGGAACTCCAAATTTCCGACTTGGTAGTTCCGAGTTCCGACCTGTCTGTGTTCCAGTACATCTGCTCGCGAAAGTATGGACGCCCACAACCTTTCTCATCCAAATAACTAAACGTTAGGCTCTAGCAAGTTACCGTTGCCAGGTACCGGTAGATCCATAGACTACAATATGTAGTGAAGTCGGAAATTTCCGAGCTCCCTGTACAACTGAAACGCACCGTCAGAAGGCGGCTCATGACATACGTCTGACCAAACATGATGCGATTGGTTGGCTAATCCAGAGTGGCACTGGGCAGATCCAATAGTTTTAAACTTCAACAGACACCCGCCTCCAACTGAGTGAACTTTTGCCAATTACAGCACTTCCAGACCTTCTGTACAAATTAAATTAAGTACGATGGTCTGGTAGGACCAGGCTAAGGCATTTGACTGTATTTATTGAATTGGTGGGGTCAGACAGATGAGTAATATTTTACTCGACATTCATCTTTTTGTTGTTCAGTGAAATTATTGATCGTTCATAAAATAATCAAAACTGGATAAAGTTCTTCTTACAAATAAATCTGTTCAAATGTAATGTGTTTTGATTGTATTATTTTGCATGGATGTCTGCCTATGACAAAATATAGTGTTTATATGTTTAGATTTATGTTTGGTTATGAAACACTTCATTTAAATTACCGCCATTTAGTTAATTCCTATAATTTCCAATTTTGAATATTCCCAAAATTCCCGAGCAAAAGTTCCCGTGGAAACTTTCCACCCCTTTGCAACCCTATATGGTATGTTGTGGCTTTTTGGATGCAACCCTCCATGAAGACCACTTCTGGCCAGACTTGTCCTGCCAGTTCTGAGCTGATGGCACTGTTGGGCATCTTCCGATATCAAAAAGAGATAAGCTTGATGTGTTTTTCATCTGCTGCACTAAGTTTCCTTGGCCGACCACAGCGTTGCCTGTTTCTTTGTGCTTCGTCAAAAAAGCAGCACAGCTTGAAACCCCAGTCTGCTTTGAAATCTTTGTCTGGGAGAGACCTTGCTTATCCAGTACAATTAACTTGGCACCTCGCATTTTTGAAAGCATTCTTAGTTTACAGCACCTGCCTAAAACTTTTGCACAGTACTGTAGGTCATATGCAGCTGTAATGTTTAAGGAGTTTGATGGTCATTCCTTTTATTTCACGTCAGTAGCTTTCATACTGAGAAACACTGTGGCTTCACTCCTAATAAAAACAGAGGGACCCGGACCACAGTGTTTGTGTCCCATGAGAGGCAGAACTGAAAGCCTTTCAGAACAGTGAGGCGTTTTTAAAGACACAGCATTGCAGTCGATGACAGGTCATATTAACCTTTCATTTACTGTTTGTGTTTTCAGCATTTATATAGTGTACTGCTGACACTGTTATTGCTCTGACATTTCTCTCCCTGCAGCTTCCATCCACTGCCATTTAAGCATTAGAGACAGTTATGGCTGAGCAAACAGTGCCGCTGTGTGGACGCTCACTGTAACATCCGACAAACAGAACTTGCTTTAGAGTGGTACAGAGTTTACACAGGTGTCTCCTTTTCCCAATTGAGAAGTTACAGTAAATGGTCCTTTAAAGCAGCTTACTCAACACTGTCAGAAGATATCATTTACTCTGTATTGACAGGTCCCAGTTCTTCATTACAGCTATACAGGTGATGTATTCAAACATTAAACTAATAGAAATACGATATTTCTTTTAAAGTGTATCTTGTTAATGTCCGTATCCCTTAGAGTAAATTTTTTAAAGCTTCTCTGATGTAATGTGCCTGATTCTACAAATACAAGTAGAATGTAAAGGATTTTGTGTTTTAACTTTTAATACAGTCTGCATGCCAGTCACCCCCACATCCTTTACACAGATTCATTCAAAATGCTCAATCTGGACTGTTCTGCACAACAACAAAAAGGCATCTCTCTACTGTCAGCACAAGGGAAAATAGAATGCTGAAGGGCCTGCTCCCCTCCTCTGTAGTTGCTGTTAGTTTTATTCTCAGGTCACATATTCCCACAGGCTAAAAGGAACTGTTTTAAGAACATCTGTATACCCCCTGCTAAAGAATCAGCTCAATAAGGACACTACACATCTTATGCAGTGAGACCTGCACCACACTCTTCTAGCAAAACTTCAATTGCTTTTGGACTCTGATTTTATAGGCCCTTTATCTCTATTATTTATATTATTTATTTTCTTGTTTTTTTACAGCTACAGGGGCCAAGGACAAGTCTCCATTCTCAAATGAGTGGAAATTTGCATTGCACCATGAATCTAACGTCAGTACGTAAGGTTTCTGTTGAATTGAAGCAATTAGAGTTTCATTTATGTTCATATCAACACATATAGGTGTTTTAATTTCCTTCAAAAACTGATAAAGAGTTGAAAAAAAGCTGCCGTAAGCAGTGACCATATATATACCGTAGGGTCCCAACAGAATTAGCAGTCATTTATAACAGCTACCTTTTGAAACCTTGCCTTTTCTTTTGCCTCGTCTGACCTTAGCCCATCATCAAAGCACCCACAAGGACACAGAACCAGCCTCTGCATTATTCATCCTCATCAAGACTATTCGTCATATTCCCATGTTGTGGGAGGGCTTTGAAAGCACAAGGAGAATGTTTTAAAAACCCTGAAAGGAGCCACTGAATCTTTCATGATCTTTTGTTTGTGCGGCGCCTTCATTTCAGGTATCTAAAAAACAGGCACGGTGGCTGCTGAATGACTGTGTGTGTGTGTGTGTGTGTGTGTGTGTGTGTGTGTGTGTGTGTGTGTGTGTGTGTGTGTGTGTGTGTGTGTGTGTGTATGTGCGCATAAAGTAAGGAAGGCTAGACGGTCTTGAGAGCCAAAAGAAAAATGTGAACGGCGAGGTGTTTCATAACAGTTCAAAGGGGCGTCATGCTTTGGTCCATTAATTGGACGTATCTCCATTATGTTCCCTCGCTGATTATGATAAAACGCCTCGGCTTCAAAGACACTTCATTAACATGATCCACGGCTCCAGTAAACGGACATGAAAGCTGTTTGCCCATAGCTGCTGCAACAGATGTTAGCTGGATCCAGACTTAGTGACAATCTGAGAGCACAAGTACAATGTTATGTTAACCGAGAGGATTTATTATATGGACGACTGATTAAGGTCTGAGTAATTTGGATCAGATGCAGTTGTTTAAATTGATCTATAATGTCTTGGCTGGATTTCTTTCCACGCAGCTGTGGGTTTGGTCTTATGTCATTTCATTGCACTTCCACTGGCAATTTTAGGGTGGGTCCTGGAGGGGGGGGGGGGGGGGGGGGGGGGGATGTGGTTTGGGTTCATGGCCCCTCCTGAAATGTAACTGGCCACCCTTGTTGGCCCCTCCAGATCTGCCTTTTTTCTGATCAATCAATAATGACAGCTAGTCCACTGATATACAGTACCAGTTTGCAATATCCAACTTCTAGTTGTTAAGCATCCGGCTGCTATCAAGTTATGCTGTTTTGCTAACTGTACTATTCATCTGAACTAAAATAAATGTTGACTTTTTCCTTAATTCCTGTTCACCAGAATGATTCAATTACATGTTTAAAACAGAGAAAAATATTCTGGGAGGGGTTTAGTTTTCTGATCCCATGGTCCCTTCTCTTGTTTTGCCCCCACCAGAATTTTGGCTTGCATGACCCCCCTGCATGTTAGCACTCTTCTGGGTTGTTTGAAGCTGTTCTTGAAAACATGAAAATGGATACTGATACATGATTTGGGGATTTTGGATTATAAATAATCTTCGTACTGGTTATATAGCATATCACATGCAAATCAGTCAGTCAGTCAATACTTTTATATTTCTATAATTAAATGACCATTAAAGTAAAAGTTGTTAAACGTGTTTAAGCTCACACCTTGTCACCTTTAGGGCTCATGTTGGAATATGTAATTACACCATCTCAAATATCCTGCTTCACCTCCGTCCAGGGATCCTTTAAAAAATAATGCTCATGGGGTCATTCAAATCAACCTTTTTAGAACAGAGTGTTTGCTAGTATTGAAAGCACAGCAGCAACACTGGTCAAAAACTGCATCTCGTGCAAGGAGAGACTTTGAAGGGTGAATTTGTCAGAGTGCTTTTCTTCACACTCAAGCGGTTTTTGGCAGGACAGATGCTTTTTACATCCCATCTCAGTTAAAGGGACATCGTGTTCCTGTTCCAGGTGACTCGTTCAGGACAGATTGAAGCTATAGCCTCTTTCACAAGGCAGTTTATCACTGAGAAACTAAAACCACCGAAGATCCCAGCTGTATGTCTTAAACATTGGGTGGAAAGAGTGTATTCTTAATGGCTGCTCTATTTAACAATTCAATTACGGCCTTCTGTCAGAGAACCACCATCTGTGACATGGGCATCGGGGAACTCAGTATTGTAGAAAAAAGATGTAGGATGTCCCAATTCTTGTGGTCAGAGTTTGGCATTATGGTAATAGTACCCGGTAGATTTTTTGTGTTGAAATCGGCCTGCTATTTAGGCGATTCTGACCCACAATCCAGTGCACAGTCGAACTGAAGTCACATCGACAGAGCCTCTGTATGAAAACAACCGGGATTCAATGGATATAAAAGCAAGAGGCAAGATCAAAGTGCAATGTTATGATGAAATAAGTATGTAAAAGTAGGTCCCAATTGTATGCAGAATAGAAAAGAGTATACAGTTTGGAAGGCAGCCAACATCTCCAATAGTAAATCAGCGAATGCACTTAGACATCACAGACAGATGATGAAAATAGCCTAACAGTTGCAAGGGTAACAGATGCAGATGAACCTCCTCAATCTAGACAGTCACAGTGGGCTAGGTGTGACTTTATAACAGACCGTGTCGAAAAGGTTCTCTTTTCATGTACAGTATGGTGTCTTATTGCAGTGTGGTGTTGAGGCCCTTAACTGTGCGCAGGGAGGGTGCAGACTAGGGGGCAACCACCCGTGCCCTTTTTGTTCAAAAGTGCCTTAGTGCCCCAACTTTAAATCTTTATTTGTATTGAACCAGTATCCGCTTATGGGACTTCCACACTTATAAGGTCATACAAGGGGCATTTAAAGGCATACTCGGTCATTCTGGAGAATGTTTGTTGACAAATCATTTTTTTGTAAAAATCAGTGAATATTTCCTCACACGTGTGCTACACGTCCGTACCGTTTCAGCGCTGGAAAAAAAAATGATGTGCGAATACACAGCCTAGGCTCTGTAAACTGCTTACATTCCCTTTGTTTACGTACTAGTTTACTCTAGGCTCTGTATTAACACTAGCTTTTTTCACGTATACACAGGTAGCAGATAGTGAGGAGATATTCACTGATTTTGAAAAAAAGTGATTTGTCAACAAACTTTCTCCAGAATGACCTAGTATGCCTTTAAGTGGCTCAGGTGTCCTTCTGGCTTTTTTTCGACCCACCCTTAAGAGAGGCTGTGATCGCCACTGCATGGAGCTCATGGGCTGATATTAGCACAGTGATCCAACACATCTAATGAGCATTTTACTCCACTGCCGTTTATAAACCGTTTTATTATTGAAGTGAATGAAGAAAAATCTCACAATAAATTACAAACAGGTATGTAGAGAGAGACCACACACAAAGACCACACACAAAGCATGAACCAGTAAAAACTGCTAAACTTAAAAGAATGTGGTCCCCATTCAATCCCATCAAGAGAAAGGCTTAAATATTTACACGCACATGTTGAGCTCAAAGTAACTAAATGAACTCCAAAATATCAAGACAAAAAATGACAAAGCATAGAAGAGAGGAGGACATTACATCGTGCATTTGCTTTTGACAATAATCCTGATCAAAGCTCAAAGATACAGTAAGTTGTTGCATTGAATAAGAAAGGAGAAGGCCTTAAAGATGGTGTACTTGTCCCTCAAAAGATTTTCTACAGAAAAGTCATAGGGCCACAGGAGAGGAAAAAAAATTAGGATGTTTTCCCCCATCATGCACTTTGAGAAAAATTACTAAATATAATGTTGAGTATAAACCTAGCAGTTTAAAAGAACTCCAACCGTTCCAACAGTTAAAGTTGTAAAGATATTGACAGACGCTAACTTCTGGTATCTGAACTCATAAGTAAAACCTTATTAAAACACAAACGATGCATCTTTGCTACCGTCATAGGCAGACAATGGGGCTACAACCTCATTTATACTGAAACCAGACTTCCCCTTAAAGCCACTACGAGTAACTTTGTCAGTTGGCGGCCCCTTTGGACAAAAGCGGTAGTATTTTTACGACGCCAGCTGTCATAAAGCCGTTTTGTAGCGCGTGCCGGCCGTGCCAGTCTCAATTGATTAGGACGCAATATAGAGCATGTCTTTCTTTGCACTGATGGTCTCGTTTGCTGTTAAAGGTAATTTATGACTATCAGAGGAAACATGGGGCTGTTTAAAAGATATTTAAATGTTACTCGTAGCTGCTTTAAGCTTGACTTATACCATTAGTCTCTATTCTATGTGCAGTGGGCTGTGAGACGAGAGCACATGGACCGTCTACAAAGGCAAATACTGAAGAGAAAGATATTTAACACCTTCACTCTGATACAGTGCAATGCAGTTATTGGTCAAGCTTAGTGGACGTCTGGTTTTTTGGTCAAACAAGGTTTTGGAAAAGAAGCATCATTCATTCGTGTTCTAATAGCCTAACGTTTTGCTCATGAGTTATTAATCCTGGAAGTTTGAAATCGTCTACATTATTCCAACTTTCTCTAACTCTTGATTTCTTCTGGACATTTCGTCTGAAAAACAAAACAAAAACTACCTCATGTCATATATTTGTTCTGCCCTGGCCCTAATACTCTTCTGTTATTTTCAGTGATGTTTTAGTTAAAAAAACAGAAGAAATTTTTATGGAACTGATAAATAGCATTAAAATAGCATTAGATGATACCAAGATTACACTTGAAAAACAACATGCACCGTGATGCTGAACAAAGAGCCAAGGTGTGTGTTCTGTCAACTTCTGCTCCCGGTTCAACTCTTCAAAGTCCACCAGACCACTTTGAATCTCCTCGGCTCCTGATTTACCATAACAAGTCAATAATGCATTTTGCTGCGTGTGTCCATGCTCTGCGTCCTCAAACACTTTAGTGTCTTGCACTATACAAAGTCGGTGGAGAAAAGAACATTCTCAGTCGGGCAAATAAATTCAACTTCCTGTTGGAGGCAAGCAGATCATAGACGAGGCAAAACAAATTAAAATACATCAACAGACTTTCTCATCTGTGTCGTCGTCGGTTACAAACAAATCCACTCACAAACAACAGAGGGAGGAAGGGAGGAGAAGTCCGTATTATATACAGCATTCACTCCTTACTAACGCTACTATTCATCTGTACAACAAAGTGTCAAATCAAAGAGTCAGTGAGAAGTCAAGAGTTTTCACTGCCTCTCTGGAAAACACATCTAGTAAGGCTTATGACGTGCACCCACACTCAGCCATGGTCCTGTGTTGTGCATTGGAGGAGAGAGATAGAGATGCCACACACACACACACAGAGAGCTGATAGAGTTCCGGTTGAGTCCAGCCTTTCTGTCCTGTTGAAGCGGCGTACTGTATAATCCCCAGACAATGCGGTGCTGATGCTGGCTGGCTGGCCGGGCAGTACATCCTCAGCTGGTGGTGCTCACGTCGGGTCTGGGTGGAAGCTCCAGACTCTCTGCCACTTCTCCCAGTTCATCCAGCAGCTCGGTGAACGCTGGCCGCCTGAAGGACTCCATCTTAGGGGAGAGGAGAGGAGAGGAGAGGAGAGGAGAGGAGAGGCTATGGGAGTCTGGTACATTCATCTCAATATATTAACATTTTGTGGTGATTTTACGACATATCTATAAGAATAACTAAAACTTCACAGAGTTTTAAGAATTTAATTAAGTAACACAAAATAGACAAAACGGAGAGTCAAAGGACAAAGATTCATACTGCAGTGGGGCAGACCAATCTCTCCACCCCCGGAGGTGGTTGGAGGTCTGAACACTGATTCACACACAAACAGACAGTTATAGCTTCTTTTTAAACACTTAGGTCATTTTTGCACGTGTGAAAGCTTAACATAGTCCTACAGAAAAATGTATTATTCATTTTAGATATTATAATGTGAAAATAAAGACATTTGATAAAATGTGGAAAATGAAATGATAAAATACATTTATTTCAAAGATATAAAAAAACAACAACAGCCATGTAAATAGCATAGGAAATGAATACAGGTTATTATTGACCCATGCTGTGCATTATGAGGGGTCTGCATTGCTTGTGCATCGAAAGGGGTTGAGAAACTTTCTAACTTCAGCCCTGTGTCCACCAGGGGGCTCTCAACTGAACACAGCTCAGGCCATAGGTCCAAACATTTTGTATGACCCAACATAATATAATAAATATGATAATATAAGGTAAAGTAACATGTCATTTCTCATTTTGTCAACCTCTATTAAAAACAATGAGAGCCACTTCACATTTAGAGACAACTCAATTTACTATGATGATAAGTATACTTCTCTTTTAACTTAATGCATTCTATAACTACTACTCTACTCTATTCTGAGTATTTGATGGAATTATATCACGCTCAAAATGCCTTGAGACTCCTTATTAGAAAACGTAATGCTAATTTAATGAGCTACAGAAGCATTCACAGAAAATTTCTTCTGTGCATCTAATCACCCAACTAATAAAAACAAAAACTGTCTGCTCATACACTGTGCATTATAGTCTAGTAGTTTCTTTCATTCGTCTTCACGCCAGCATTCAATCTTTTTTTTAGATTATTATTATTATTTAAGCAAAATTATAATTTTTACAATAAAACAAAGACACATACATACAGTACACTAACAACACAACAAAAACAGAAGACCAAATATAACGTCTTCCATCTTTTGATTGGGCTCTTCCACCTACCATACAACAGCTAGCAGCTAGCTCCAGGAGACGCTGGGGACAGTCAGCCACCAGCTCCTTCAGTCCGTTCACATCCAGACCATAGTCCTGAAACATATGTCCACACAACAGTCACTGTAGTGCACACTTCACTACATGTGTCAAGTTCAACACATCCAGGTGATACTCCAACAATGTACAACACATGTTAACATAACATATGTTGCTATCCACACGCTGTCTGGAAGGGGGACACTAGTATGTTATAGTACATAAGCTAGAGTTTGTTTGACTCATCATAAAAGTTTTTTTCGGGTCAATAATTCAAATAAAAAACTGAGAGACCTTATGTCAATAATATGGAATGGAGAATGGATAAGACCATACCTTCTCATACTACTCTATATAGCTGGAAGAAGGCCATTACTTAGCCTTAGCATAAAGACTGGAAACAGCTATTTATGAATTGAATTACAAATAAACTTAACCACTAACTACTTAACGACTCAAGGTTCACTTACTATCTTTTACCCGGAGCTTTGGTTTGCAACATTAGAGGTTGTTTAAGTGTCCCTTACAATTAAATCATTATCATGGGACTGACGTTCTGTCTTAGGTCACATGTTCCATTCAAGGCTGTGTGTTAACCTGGATCAATATCACATATCAAAAATGCAAAACAGAATTTGCTCACTTTCCTTTTATATTATTGTGAAGTTTGTCCAGCCTTCTATGCTAGCAGCTTTCTTACCTGTGTTCGGGGCAGTATCTCTGGGTCAGCAGGGATCCGGGCCAGGATCTCACCCAGCACAATGCCAAAGGAGAAAACATCCACCTGGAAGAAGTAAGATATGGTGCGGTCATTTAGGACGATATCAAACAAAGTCAATAAAGGACAGGAACCTAGTTACTAAAGATGGCATCATCTGCCACTACTTTCTGCATTTCCCCAGGACACCCACTATATATTAAAAACGTGTTGGAGAAACATGGCGGTGCAACATGGCGGCATGCCTCACTCTAATGTAGATATAAAAGGCTTATTCTACGGTCATAAAAACATATATATATATATTCAAGTGATTATACACTGATTAAAGCTTATTTGTGAATGTCATATTCCGTTGAATTTGAAATGGTAATATATTCTACATACTGCAATTTCAATTGTAACAATATACAGTACATTTGTAAAGTTTTGTTGTAGCAAAAACCCAAGTGTATTTAGTAGAATCAAGACTTGGTTCTTGAAAAGTGCTATATACTGTAAGTTGAATCTATTATAGTTGTTACCTTGCGGTCGTATGGCTCTCCTCGGAGCATCTCGGGGGCCATCCAGAAGGCAGAGCCTACCAGTGAGAGCTTCCTGCCGGGGTCCACCACAGGCAGCTCCACCACCTCCCTGGCCAGGCCGAAGTCAGTCACCAAGCCCTCCCTGCCCCGGGCCGTCACCCGGATCAGACAGTTCTGCGCACACACACACACAAGCAGTGGATGAAATAATTATATGAACAAAGATTTAAAGCCTCAGGAACCCTGGTGTTAAATTCTCTTGATGACATCAAAGCTTGGTGTCTCAATAAACCTTCACAAAAATTTGGTTGAAAATAAATGTTCATAAACTTTATAAAACTTAAAGCTGGGGTATGTGATTTCTGATTGGTCAAAGTTAACATGAGCTGTACACTTTGACCAATCAGAGCGAGACTCCAATTCTCTGTTCTTATTGGCTGTTGTGACTGTCCATTCACTTTGGCATGACTTTGTTGGTGTAGAGCGTGTCAGGGAGGGACCATAGGGGAGGGACCAAAGAGAACAAGTGGAGCGGTTGAGGTATTTGGAATCGAATCTCTATCCCAACTGCAATTTTCTCCCCAAATCCTCCACCCCAGCTATAAGTTAAATAAAAAAACAGCATTTTCACTAGAGCGGAATGTGTGGGTGTGGCCATATCAAACGGTGTCCATGGCAACAGTCATTGTTTTTATAGAACGTTCGGGGAGAGAACTGCCATGATTGGTTCAAAATACTTATGGTGTAATAAGAACCATGAGCATATCCCGCCTCACCTAAACCAAATTTCTTTCAAATATATCAAACTTAAACGACAATATCTTTATTGGATTAATAAATACGCCCAACTCTTTTCAAATGCTTATTATCATACGAATAACTCCCCAAATGACATAGTAAGAAGGGTTTTGTGGATTTGGGTTCACAGGGGGCTTTAATAAACCTGCAGTGTTTTGCCACCAGAGGGCAGTGTACGGTTGTAATGAGGAAAAAGTAGGCTGTATCCTTTTGTCTACTCTGTTGGCTCTCATGTAAAAAATAAACAAAAAAAAAGTATTGGTCTTGGTCTTTGAATGTGCCTCCATTGTGTGAGCATGTGTGTCCCACCCCCAATCCCCACCCAGGACAGTGACCATCCAGCTGCCAGACAAACAGCCTCTCTTTAGTCTAGTCTCCACCTATCAATCCACTCAATAGGATCTGTTGTCAGCACCTTCCCAGCACACTAAATAATTAACCCGGACCCTGTGTGACCAGACTCAGTAGCACACAATAGACTACAGCCTGAGTATTGCCTCCATTACACTGACCAGCTCAATGTTATCTAAGTTAGTTTTTTTTTTTAATAGAAAGTTAATAGGTTTCATTGATTTCAAAGGCTGAGAGCTGGTAGGTGTAATGAGTGGCAGACTGTGGAGGAGCTGCAGTTACATAAGAACAGTGGGTGGCCCCAAGTGTGTGTTGGTGTATAGGCATAGATGTACGAGAGGCTCGTTTAGGACATACTTCAATTTAGCCTACAGTCTTACATACAAGATTCTCACACAGACTCCACTTAACTCTTTCACACACACAGCACCCTATACCTTCTTACACATTTTGCCGAATGCTTAGACACTAAAAGGGAATGCTTTGACCACCAATGTATCACAACCTTCAAACCTTTGTAACTATGCCCTAAAATAAAGGCTCCAAATGTAAAAAGACACACTTCTGCTTGACACCAACATTCATTTACTGTCATTCCCTCATACATAAATGACTATTATCTCCGACTCTCTTAAATATGAATTACGTTATTAGTGAGCAGTGATTGCCAGAACTGTCTTACTGTTTAATTATAGTCTCACACCCAGTACAATGCACTTTCACATATTATACAGTGATACAATTCCTCTCTCACTTACACTATCATTGGTTATGTCTGTAAGTAAGAATAATAGTGTTAGACAGACCGTATTGTATTGTGACAGTAAAAGTTGGGTATGTAAGAAAGTTTAATGTATGGCCCAGCCAAGATGTGAGATGAGTGTGTACTGTATAGTAATATGTGTTACAGAGTTTACCTGTAAGAGTTTGACATTGTATGTAAGACTAAGTATGGATTATCGGCTTTACATAATGATGCTATTTATTGTATGTGTGATGTTGATGCATACATCTGTAAAGATGAGGGTGTCTTGATTATCACATTAAACAAAACTATCTGATAAAAAAATGTCAATACCTGTATGTAGTTGTGTTTTCATGTACATATAAATCCTGCCCTGCAATAAGGTGCGAGAGACTTGTTTATTGTCATGACTGTGACTGTGTGTGTGTGTGTGTGTGTGTGTGTGTGTGTGTGTGTGTGTGTGTGTGTGTGTGTGTGTGTGTGTGTGTGTGTGTGTGTGTGTGTGTGTGTGTGAGACTGTGTGAGACTGGGTGCGGAAGTGACGTTTCAGCATGTGGCTCCCATTTCAACAGGAGCCCTTTTCCATCCAGTAGCCCCTGTCATTAAGAGGCTCTGGTGGGAAATCTTTGGTCCCATAAGACTTCACTTTCTAAATTTAGCCCTCGGTCCCTCTCTGCCAAGGAAAGCCAAAGTTTGGTGGACAAAAAACGGAAAAAGCGTTGGTCGAAAGCAAGAGAGAGAGAGAGAGAGAGAGAGAGAGAGAGAGAGAGAGAGAGAGAGAGAGAGAGAGAGAGAGAGAGAGAGAGAGAGAGACAGAAACACCAGCTTAATGCACCAATTAAAAGTTGGCCTCAACTTTTTCCAGGGACTTCAGGGGCCTCTCTGACGTGTAATTTGCCTCTTTGGCAGTCCTAAAATGTTGGCATAAGAAGCCTCACATGTCCAGCCTGTTAACTAGATTTGTAGTGGATGGCTTAAATCCCATTAACTAACTCACTAACTCTGTAAACAAATTAACTTTGTAAAAACAACTTGTCGCTGGTAATAAATCTGACCAAGAATTCACTTCTGCTTTTTCTGATTTCATTTTTTATTTTTATGTTCAGGTGGCTGGGTGTTTGCCCGCTTTTTAATTGATAACTTTTACAGCATTTTACATAAAGTTAACAATATTACTGGGACTCAGTCTCACCAACCCCAATAGAGAATGATCATGTTATATAATAGTGAATACAATGTATTATCACAGCAGGCAGATTGGATATACAGCATGTTTGTATTCAGAGCTGGGGGACGATATACCTTCGGGACATTAAAGTGACCTCGCCAGAAAAAGGTGCTGAACAATGGTGTTTTGACAAAAAAAATGAATTGAATAGCTAATGTTAGCAGTCTGTTAGCTGTCATTTACTTCTGGTTTTGTCTCAACCAACCAAACAAACACATATGTTTCTTTAGCTGCGAAAGAGCCGGGTGTTTCTCTCAACAGCTGGTAGAAAACAAAAACAGAGAGTGAATAATGGACTAACATTCATCATGTGGAAATAAACATGACTCCAAATGTTATTTTTGTAAACTAATGCATTTGTACCTAAGTAGCTGTTTGCTGACACGTTCAACATATCAACTCAAAGGTGATGATAAGATGTTGTATGTTGTTGCATTCATGGTTGTTGAAAAGACCTTTAGCTCCTATTATCGTAGCATAAAGTACAGTCAGCAGGTTAAACCCTGTGCCTGTTATTTAGAGCACTGTGTATGACATACATGACCAGTGGAAATCCAGGAGCATATGACTGAATGCTTTGTCCATGTATTTCTTTAAATGTAACCAGTAACTAGAAGGTTATGTCTCTGTGTAACCTGAGGGCAGTAGCCATTGGGTGCACTATTACATGATAGACATTGATATGAAGTCATTATCATCAGGTTTTAAAATGGAGATGGATAAAATAGAGAAGGTTGCAGCTCCTGCTAGGGTGCCAAATATTTATGTTGCATGGTCAGAATTTCTAACCACTGATATAAAGTTAAACATATTATGATGTTTCATTTTGCACCTCTAAACAGCACCTTCATTTGTGATGAAGTCGCTTTGAGACGAGCTCCTATCTCAGCTGAGGAATGAATTGAAAAATGCCTCGGAGCATTTGTTTATAAGGAGCTTTTTCCATGAAATTGGATCTATGAAATTTATGAATTTGTTATGTGTTCCTGTATCTTGTGTCCAAAATAATCATGTATGTACCGTCTGTGAAAAAAGTAATACATGTGTGAATTAAGAAAAAAATAAAAATAAGGAGCTTTTGGAGGCTAAATAGAGATTTAATGTTTACTGGAGAGAAAGCTGCTATTCTCAAGCTTTACAAATGAAGGTGCAGGCCTACTTAACAGCAGTACAGCAGCACTCCTAGAACTTCCATTCAATATTAAAGTTCACACAAAATGAAATAACAAAAGATTACGAAAAAGAAGTTGGCAGTTGGGGTGCCATCCAGGGCCACCATCTTGCCAGATCGTGACGTTAATCAACTTTAGCCTCGGTGTGAATTGGGTCAGAGCCAAATGAGTTGCCTCAGGGTGACGTGCACGGTGTGTGTGTGTGTGTGTGTGTGTGTGAGTGTGTGTGTGTGGGGGGGGGGGGGGTGCAGGGCAAGAGGCCCCCCTGTTCTCACACTCATCCAGTGTGCATGTGAGCGTCGGCAAGTTAAAATGTGTGTAGCAATGACATGTGGCAACAAACAATTATCATGACAATAGAGCGACTGTCATGTTTCCTTGTCCCTTTGCATTACTGACTGTCCCTTCTCTGAAGCCTGGCAACCAGGGACCAAAGACAGCACCTATGTACACAAACACGCACGCACACATACACGCACACACACACATACACACACACGCGCACGCACGCACGCACGCACAACCACACTTGCTGCAACTAATAAATGAGAAGACCAGGAATTTCTACCTCAGTAAAGTGTTTTGACTGCAATGTGTCACTGTCACAAACAAGAGGGAGAATAGTTGTGCTATAAGAAGAAAGCCATGGCTGTGACAACATTCTGCTATCTGTTGAATCACACTCAAGCTCCTTAGTGTGGTATTAGTGGTCTGCTATGAGGACATTGCAGTGTCCACAACTTGTTTCCATTGCCCCAAAGTGGGACAGAAAATCCATCAGGTTTAAAGGCAAGTACAGATCAGAAATTACAATCTTCTTTTTGATGTCAATGTTGTATAGGAGACATGTTGTGCATGGATCATATTTAGGCTATATACTGTAAGTTAAATTCTTTAGGGGTTCCTGCTCTGAAATTAACACACACACACACACACACACACAGGTCCTTTTGAGCTTAGTGAATTAAAAGTAAAAAAAAATATACAGTATATACCATGTCATGTCATTCAGAAATCTCAATCAGTGTTTTCAAATCATTCATATTTTTTTTTACTACAGTAGATGGTTGAGGTTAAACCACGCCCATACAGAGTAGAGAATACTTTTCCTTTTTTCGTGTTGTACTGTGTGACTGTGTACTCTCTGGCACTCCTGCAGTGTTCCTATGGGACAGGCCCAAGGCATTTGGTAGTAAAACACACTACAAACAATATAACGGCCTCACGACTCAGGCCTCTCTCAAACCACGGTCTGCCTCCAGCTAAGCATTTGGCCTTTCAAATCTCCACCTAGATGTTGGATACTGTATATTACTCTTGAAAGATATTTTGCTGGGTAAATAGAGATACAGGTGAGCACCCAAAGAGGGGCACAATAAGCCTGAAACTGTACAACATATTGCTCATTTACTTTAATTCTCCTTGTGCATTGAAAATGGTCCATGTTTAGTGAACTCTGCAAGAACAGTCATGAGTGAAGTTTCTTTAGGTCTGGATGTGATGTTTTAAATATGCCATTTATGTTGGCGCTTAAATGGAAGGGAATGTAGAGTGAAACAGGTTTTCCCAGGCTTGTGCACCGCCTACACATAGAGCCAAAATAGGCCTATCCTCTGTGGGTCTTTATATTTAGGGAGGAAGTGAAGGATGCACAGTGACTCTCTCTTCCCATCGTACCTTAGTGCCTCATTGTTTTATAGCTGAGAATTGTTTCACTTTCAAACTAGTTTTTTTATGATCATTTTAACTAACTTGGATCCTAGAAATCACAGGATCCAAGTTAGGAGCCTGTGAGCCAAGACCATTATGCTCTGTGTCTACCCCTCCCTTTCCTTTTTAATTTGTTTTAATTAATTTATCAAATCTACGGTGGCCTTCAAGGACAAGTAGCTAGTTACTAAATATGGCCTCATCCACAACTGCCTTAAGTCTTTCCACAATATCAAGTGATGAGGTGAAGATGTATTTAGATATGTATTATATAGTACTTCTTCTTCATCTTCCAACAGGTGCATTTCCCCAGGGCACCCACTTATACATAAAAACACGTGATGCCATTAAAGGAATAGTTCAACATTTTGAATATACAGCTTTTTACCTCACTTTCTGGCTCATCAAAGGTTGCTCATCCAGGTTAGCTTAGCTAAAACACTGGTAGTCAAGGGGAGCAGCTTAAAATCTAAAATCTAAAACAGCTCTATATTTGTACACGTTATGTCATTTTACCACAAATATACATGACTGTCATGGGCACTTCCTGGTTTCCTTCCAGGAGGTTTTTTTGTTTTTAAATGACCTAACATGTAAAAATATAGAATGCAACATAACATGGTAAATAAACAAGTCCCACACACACACACACACACACACACACACACACACACACACACACACACACACACACACACACACACACACACACACACACACACACACACACACACACACACACACACACACACACACACACACACACAAACACAATAGCGTTTAGTGAGGTTGTAAAGTTTATATTTTGACCTGCTCCCCTTGACTATCAGTGTGTGAGCTAAGTTAAAGCCACTACGAGTAAGATGGCACTTTGGCGTCCCCTTTGGACAAAAGCGGTAGTATTTTTACGACGCCCGCTGTCGCAAAGCTGTTTACTAGCGCGTGACAGGCGTGCGAGTGTGAACTGAGAAGGGCGCAATATAGTGCATGTCCGTGTGTTGAAAGTGTGAGGACTCTTTTCGGCTCCGTGAGAGTGGTTTTGACACTGCATCAACTAATGCCAGTCACTGCCACACACACCTGATTGCAATGAGTAGATGCAGCAGTGTCACCTAACTACTCTCTCTCACGGAGCTGAAAGACGTGTCCTCACAGAAAGCGAATGAACGAGAGACGGCAGTTAGTATGGATCACGATGAGGTAATGTGTTTGTGTTGTTGATGTAAATAATGACTATTTCAGATAATGGTTATCTGATGATGGTGAAGCAAAGCAAACTTTGTGTTAGTACCAACCGCTCATTCATTTAGGAGTAAACACTGCAGTCTAGTTTCGCTCTCGTGAAATTGTATACACGTTGCTTGGCAACGCCCTCCCGCCCGCCTATCACTCTCCCTTTTAGCTTTTCTTCATTGCATTTTAATTTTGTTCTTTGATGGTTCAGCCCCGTTATCAGTCATTATGACGACAAATAACTGTCTCAAACAAGGCTCCCGCTCCCCTTCCCTCACCTGGAGGGATAGGCTTCTCAAATCACGTTGCTGCGCCACACTGAAATCTGCGACCAATATGGATATGTGACCATAGAGCCTGCACGAGCGAACCGAAAATCGGACTGGGTGTGCGACCAGACCAAAAGCAGTAATAAAAACTATTTAAAAACGTCTTTCTTTGCACTGATGGTCTCGTTTGCTGTTAAAGGTAATTTATGATTATCAGAGGAAACATGAGGCTGTTTAAAAGATATTTAAATGTTACTCGGAGCTGCTTTAACCTGGATGAGCGACATTTGCCCAATTCTACATCAAAAATGCACGCACAGTTACAGGACCTTTTCTTGAGCTGGAGAGCGAGGCACTAAGCAAAACATTCAAATTCTAAATGTTGGTCTATTCCTCTAAGTTTGTCCATTCTGTGCTTCCGTAGAAACATGTTGGCCCAGCCGCCTCCTATAAAGATACAGAGTAAAAGACTCATCTCTAAGGTTAAAAAATAAACAAAACCTTGTCTTTTTTTCAAGCTAAATTATAACATACTTAAGTACATTTATTACATTTTTCAGTCTGTTCTGAAACATGCCAATCAATTCTACACACTGAACCAAGTGTTGATCTACGTGTCTGCCATAAAAGGTATACATATATGATCAGAAGAGATGAAGATGGATTGTTCACTGCATGTGGGGACACTGGACTGATGCAGCAGCTAGTAAATAACAGGACAGGAGACTGGGGGAGGGGGGGGGGTCTTACCTTTGAGTTGAGGTCTCTGTGGTAAATGTTCTTGTAGTGCAGGTAGATCATTCCTCTGCTGATGTCACAGGCCAGGTCCACCTTCTCTCTCCAGCACAGAGGCACCTCTTCTTTCTTGGCCAGAAGCTCCTCCAGACAGCCCCCGTTCACATACTGAAACAGAACACAAGATCCAAGATTACATATTCAAGAGGTTTATTTGTCATATATGCACATTAACAATTACAGCAGCAGGCATTGGTAATGTAATACGTAAGCATCAGGTTCCTCTCAACAATACAATTGAAGAAGAAATAAGATATAAGATGCCCCATGTTAATGTAAATTTAACTTAGAATGCAAAATATAATACTGTAGAGGGAAATAATAATAATAATACAAAAAAAACTGTAGTCAAACATACAGTAAACTAGGATATACACAGTGTCCAAATACAAATAAGTATCGCTACTAGTAATATTTACAGTCCGACATTACTCTGAAGCAGTGATCCGTGCCCCTGATTACGCAATATAGGTCTGACTCAACTCTCTCAGTGTAATCTGTTGTGTGTTTCCACACTCTAAGAACAAAGCCAGCCTGTGGACACATAGCAACCATGATTCACAAGGTGCAAAAAGGAAAACAATAAAGAAGAAGGACCCACCTCTAAGATCGGATACAGCTTGTCTTCTTTGACGCAGATTCCCAGATATCTGGAAAATGAGGAAATATGTTTATTACTTGTTTCAAACAAAATCAATTTTTTTTGTTGCAACATGGCTCTGGGGATGACGATATCAGCCAGTCAGTTGGATGGTCAATCTCTTTAGTTCTAACTGTCAGATTAGACTTTTTTAAATTGATCATATATCCAAAACTTTGGTTTATGGCTGTATACCATCAGGACAAATGGCATTCCCATCATGCTCAGCTGTACTTTACAGCTTTATTTCAATAAGCATTTCAGTAAGCTGACACGTTAGCCGTATATGATATATTGGCATTTAGCTGGGAGCACTGCTGTGCTTACGTATAGCATCACAGAGCAGCTAGCATTGCTGTAGTGCAGACTTTTCCTCATCTGCACTTTTTGGTAGAATCAGCTGGCTAAGGTTTCAGATTTTATTGCATACTGTCATTGTCTTCACATCAATGATTTCACAGAGGCCGTCACCCCAATGTTCTCCTGGGCTCAATGGTCTAAGGGCTAAATGAATGTTGCCAGATTTATATGGCACCAAATGGAACATTTAATTAAGTATCATATCTAAAGAAAAATGTAAGTATTGAGTGGCCTGTCACTTTTCTATTTCAGATCTTTTAAAACCCATTCATTTATATAATTCAGACAGGTTTGCACATGATAATTGTTTTTGATCAAAGCTGATATATTCAAGAGCCTTTTCGGAACAATGGCTCCCACCAACATAATGTACACACACGTCATGTTTGGTCTCAGCCCACGCAGTGAGAGCAGGTTGGTGTGTACGAGGTACTCATCAGAGCCTGCTGTACTGTAAGCAATGACCAGAGCAGATAAGCTGCATTCTGATAACCCGTACAGCTGTGACCTTGCTTAATGGCTCGAAATAAGATTGCTAAAACAAATATTATGTCTGCCGAGCTTCATACCTTATGTAACTAGCTATTATAGATGACAGGGCCAGTGTAGAATAGCACCTAGGTCTTTTTCAATTCTGTTGACTACAGCTGTAGCCCTGACTGTGCTTCAATCATTCAACAACAACAATTACAATACAGAAGTTTCTGGAACCACTTTCCATTATGAAATGAAATAAAGATTTTTTTTTACATAAACAATGTATCAAATGACAACATGTTGTATGTGTAATGTCAAAGGTGTCCCCAGTATTAAGGAAATATCACCACCCAATTCGGCAGTGTCTGTTCAGCTCACATTGACTCAGCTCAAGTTTTACTGTTTTGTCATTTTCACCGGATATCCCTCGGAAGTTGTAAAGATCAAATTAGAGCTGAAAGGAGAGCTTACGTCCATCAGGTAGACACAAGCGCAACTCCACACAAGTGATAACAAGTCTGCTGAATATGTGAATAAGTAACTGTTTAACAAAATATTTCAAAATTGACATATTTCAACCTTATACGCTGATGATGATGTTGTGTTTACTGACAGATAAGAGATACCGAAAGTGTTGTGAGCGCAAATCCTCAAGCAGTTTATTTTGTTTTAATGGAATCTTACCAATTAGATAAAACAGTAAAGGCTTGAGTGAGGGAGTGGGACATCAGAGTGGACTGTTACCTGACGATGTTAGGGTGTGAGAGTTTCTGCAGCAGGCTGATCTCCCGTACGATGCTGTCTTGGTCCACGTCGTTCTTGTAGATCTTCACCACCATCACCTTCCGACTGGTGCTGTGCATGACCTGCAGGACAGAGAGGGGAGGGGGGAGGGTTGGTAGCAGATACACTAGCAATAGTAGTTTTAGTAGTACCTACTGGTTTGCGATAACAGTTTACATGGACAGTAAAGTCGAGCTACAGTTCTAGCTCGACTAGGCCATTTTATTATTCTACTGTCTGTGTCCCAAGCACGGGAAGGGAATCGATTTATTGACCGAAGTATGTCCCACTCGGCTACAATAGTTAGCGGAGCGATATGCCCACTTTCAGCTTGTTAGTTTTCTGTTTGACCTATAGTGTCAGCAAGCGGCTAACTTGTTAGCGAACTAACACAATTAATCGATATTCTCGATGTCATGCAAACGTACTGACTACTGACTTGGGTGACAGCAGTTTGAAAAAATTAAAATTATGAGTTCAGCAAACACTGTGTGTTGATTCAATTTGAACAACAGTCCAAAACCAGAGAGCAAAATGTGCCCTCTCCATCCAGTCTAACTCAGTCTGGAAACACCTAAACTCTTGATTTTCCCCAATCACCCATGCATCCTGTGGCCTCTTTCCAGCTCATTACATCAGAGACAAAAGCCCAAATGTATGAGAATCAAACTCTTTCCATTGCTCCACTCAAGCACTGTTGTCACATATTAGGAGTTATGTAAGTTCTCAGCTGGAGATGAGTATTTTTTGCGCCCCCATGTTTCTCCAACGCTGGTGGGCCAGTCACGAAATGGCAAGAATGTCCCAATCAATTCCCAAACAAGATAAAGCATTGATAGCAGCTCACACGTAGGCTGGCTACAAGGCAACACAACGAGGGGATGGACAGAATGAATACCTTGTAGACTTTGGAGAAGAAGCCACTCCCGATTAGCTCAGACGTAAAGTTTTCCCAGAACTCCAGTTTGCGTACGGCGGTGCGTAGCTTCTGCCAGCGGTCCACATGGTAGTACTTGTCTGAAGACTCCCCATACAGAGTGGGACTGGTGGGCTCCGAGGACACGTCCACATCACACATACTGGAGATCTCAGCTGGGAAAGATGACAGCTAGACTTTAGTAGTATGCTTTTCCCCATGTTCCCAAATTACTACATATTTTCAATAAAAAGTGACAGTCCAAGTACATAGCCCAATCAGATAATTAACTACTTTCCCTGGTTAAAGGTTTCT
The DNA here is from genome assembly GCF_949987685.1 of Ammodytes marinus. Lineage (NCBI taxonomy): Eukaryota > Metazoa > Chordata > Actinopteri > Uranoscopiformes > Ammodytidae > Ammodytes > Ammodytes marinus. Next base: position 5,770,821 of record NC_137231.1, read on the forward strand.
TTACCACAATATAATAAAGGATAAGCGGAAATTTTAATTTTTTAATTTTTAAATCTACAGAGATCAAATTGAACATGTTCATAAATATTGGTCTAAATGCTTAAAGGTCACATATTGTGCTCATTTTCAGTTCCACATTTGTTATTCTGGTTTTCACTAGAAACTGTTTTCAGGGTGTCCAAAAAAAACCTTCATATTTTTCACAGTGCCATTGCTTTTCAGCTTCTGTCTGAAACGCTTCATTTTAGAGCCTTTCTCTTTATACCTCGTCTTGCAAAAAGCCCAGTCTGCTCTGATTGGCCCTGAATCTAACTGCAGCTTTGAATCTAACTGCCAGTTAGATCAGGATCTGGCGGTGTGCTTATCACAGGTGGAGGTTAGGTTGGTAATGAGGGGGTGTGGCTTCTCCCCTTATGATGTCATGAGGGGGAAAAAAAAATATTTTTTAACACATTTTCAGAAAAGTGGATGTAGAGAAAAAGATTGAAGGTTGTTTTTTTCTGTAGACAGACAGGAAAAGTCGTAAAGCACAAAGGTATATACAAAGGTATATATTTAACCCAACAGCCAAACAGTATTTTAAATTGCTTCATTTCACACCGCTGCTTAACTGATCACGCCAACACAAAAGACTGGGTGACAACCTAAAGAGGCAATTTATGCATTTAACAGTATGAAAGCGACCCTGGATGAAAGACAGGCTCACAAAAGGTCCAATTTCACTCTCCCACTTTTGTTCTAACACGGATGAGGGAAAGTGCCTCCACTTCACAGAGTGAAACAAAGATGGAGAATAATGTGAGGCTTAAAATAGAGACAGGACTGATGGATAGTAGGGCTGGTCACTGAGCACAGACACTGTTCAGAGTGGTCAAGTGAGCACTCTGTCCTCAAGAGAAGGTAGAATGTCATATCTGACAGCTAATACAATCCACATGATATAGAAAGAGTGAAATAGATTGATATTTCTGTAAATGACATGTGGATCCAAGGTGTATCTTACAGGGTTATAAGCATTCAATTATAGGTTTGTTGTTTACTCTCACAATTATTCTCATTATTTCACATATTTGATCATTCATTCTTTTTCATATCATTTAGAAAATGTTATTGCATGCAACATGGCAGCATGCTTTATTGGAAACCGCAGCACTTAAAAGTCTGGAGAAGAACATACATTTAGAAAAATACACGTTTCTGATTTACTGAGTTTGTGGTAAACAAAACAAAAAGTCAATTGGAATTATTCTTGCAATTAAACACATGCACCAAACATCACCTATTGGGCACATACGGGACCCAACCAGTTTAAAGGTGCACTATGTCAATTTTGGTGTGTAAGCGAATGCAACATTTTGTTAGGTATATTCTCATAACTGAACATATACACTTTCTTCACAGGATTCATATCCTGCTAATTGGATCCCTTGAACACAGTTTGAAGTCAACAAGCTACCTAAAAAGTTACTGTTTCACTGTTTATGTTTACATCAGCAAGAGGTGTATGATGATATACTTATTCAATAATAGGAATTACATGTAGAGTAAATATGTTCTGTAAAGTAACTGCCGGCTCTGCAAATGTAAACAAATGCCCCTCCTCTGAAAACTGCATGGTGCGCCTTTAAAGGTAAAGAAGAATGTAGAATAAACTTCACTTGCCCCATTGACAGTTTCAGACTAGCACAGGGGTCTGGGTAAGTCCTCCTGACCCACTTTGAGCCACACAGGACTGCTGTGACAACACTGAAGGTCAGACTTTGTTTTCATTCCACGGCAACAGTCTCTCTCTCTCTCTCTGGGTCTTTGCGATGACGCCGGTGTTAAGCACACGCTGACACGCTGACACAATTGGCAGCGTTTTGTCAATCAAAGCTGGGGAGAATCAACCCCGGCTATTCATGCTGCTTTTGTTCCTTGGGGCTTGGGGACTAAACAATCACTACACTTTCAGCTCCGGCACTGTCAGAGAGAAACGCTTACAGAGCAAGCCATATCAACTAGCTGTCACTCCCACGCCCCTGTGTCGCACTACCTCGGAAGTTGAAGCCCCAAAAATCGGATCAAATCAATGAGAGCATTTCTGATTAACGTTCAATAAACACATTGGGGGGAAAACTATAGTAACAAATGTCTCTCCCATTGTAGTCTGACAGTGAAACTGGCAACAACACATCATTGTTGTTGTTTATTGCCAAAAACCAATCCAAAGAAATGACTAGAACTCACAATTGATTGACCCTACTGACAGAAATTTCACAGAGGATGCCACGGTGCTCCATTATTGCTAACAACACTGTTTGTAATCCAGCATTGTTTTAGTATTAATTGGAGTGTTTTTAAAATTCCAACATATTCCGGTGTGTTTTTTAATTCCAACATTTCCACATTTTCAATATGTCATATTTATCTCAAGCGAATCCACCTCTTTCCAAAGTATACGTAGAAAAAAAAACAATATCAGTCTATATCTCTCAAGTCGTAAACAGATGATGAATCTTCCCTCAAAAAGAGTCAATTATGTCACCATGTTTACTGGAGATGAGACACAATCTACAGATTTTTTTCTCCTTTCAACTTTCTGTTTCTCTTTTGTTCAGCATTCCCTGCTCCACTGTGTCTGCTCTGTGTATCTTTCCCTAACTCTTTTCCCCATCCACTGTTAGCTCCATCCAAAACAACACTGGGTTGACCACAAGCTGTATAAGAAAAAAGAGCATGGATATCCCATCTGTCACATCACTCTGAACATTTTGAAGGGTGCAGTTTTGGTTAACTACTTGTCATAATCTTTCACAAGCACATTTAGAAAATCTTAATAAAATAATCTGGTCACATAGTGTATAGCAGCAGCTCTATAGTACAATATACTGTAGGTTTAATGCACCAATAATAACGATTCATTTATCTGTTGTGCTGTCAGTTCTGACTGAGAGATTTTGCAGGCGAGCCAAGTCATGATCCTTGGGCAGCAGCTTAAAGCACCATGTTATTATCAACGTTTGATGGGAAGGTTACACAAGCAACATGCTGGAACTATGTCCGTCCTTTCATCACATCCCTCTGTGAGTTTGACCCTGGTCTGACCACACACACACACACACACACTATCAACGGGAATATCAGGGCTAGCCATCGCCACTGTGACGTCCATACCCGCTGATAAGGAATGCTGCCCACTAAAGCTTCACAGTAAAAATCACTTCACACCAAAGCTAAGTTTTTCCCCAGAGCTCCCTCTCTCAACGGGGGTTTTCTCTGAGGAATGTCCAAAAGATCAGAATAGGATGTGATGTTAGCTCAAAGCAGAGAGTGTGTGTGTTTGTGTGTCTGTGTGTGTGTGTGTGTGTGTGTGTGTGTGTATGTGTGTGTGTGTGTGTGTATGTATGTGTGTGTGTTTGTAATCTGTACCAATTACTTCTGAGCAGCCATGAAGGTACATGTCACACCTCCCAAAAGTGTGAGCAGCACGTCATAAGGTGACGTTGAGATAGTGACTCATTGAAGAGTTCACACTTCAACATCACATCATAAATTGATACAAGTCATGCCATGTGAAACTCCAAAATACAGTAGGCGTTAAATAACATGATGACAATGCTACTTCCCAGGGGCCGTCCCCTGCCTGAAACATCTTAAAATATGTAAGAGCACACACGCATGTACGCAAACCAAACGCGCACACACGCAAACACACGTACACACACACACGTAATACGAATGTGCAATCCATCACAAAAAAATGGTAATTGATGTCAACTAAGGCTAGAATTGAGATTCTATTCAGAGTTTGAGCGAGGATAACAGCAAACCTCTTAACCCCAGAGACTTCAGGCATAGAAGTATGTACAGTATGTATGTAAAGGATGATGTGGGCAACTTCACCACAGCAGAGCATTTATCTGCCTTGAACAGCCCTCTGGTCAGGACCTTTTTGGGCTGCAGCCTCATGAATTTAAACTGTCCTGAGCCAAGCCAAAGCAGCTGTTAATTGCTTGGTGGATTTTCCAAAGTGAGGTAACACTCATCTCAGAGCAGCACCCCAGAGCCGTGCCTTGGTCCACAGGGTTGGTTTTCAAGGCAGAGATGGCAGGCCTGGGATCAGTGAGATGTCAGATGGGCTGACGTCAGATCAGTAAGGGGCGACCCGAACTAGACCGCACATAGCTGCGGCTCCACACTGACACGGCAATGAGGGGTTATGCCACTGTTGCAGAACATGAACTATATAGTTAAACATGAGCGCACAGAATTCAGAGTTTTTTTTATTTTTTATTAATATATTTAATGAGTTGTAACACTGCCCCTGTGAAAGTAATTTGTGCAATGTGCTTCAAGCTGCATTTTTTATTTTTGGGAGCAGTTACCAAGTGAGACATACTGCAGAGCAACACTTTTTGCTGACACATCCAAGTCCTTTATTCACTCTCTTCTAGCTCTGTTTTGGTCTAAACACCTGGCTCTTTATCTGTTCAAATCTCCATTACAGTATGTTCAACAGGTAGATGCTAACATTGTCTCTTAGCGGTAAGGTGCTGGGCAGTTAGTGAACAAGATATCACAATAATGAGACAGCTGTTGTGTATGAGGATCCATGGGAGCAACTACCACAGACCAATGGTGATAAATCCACAGTTATCCATCACACCTATGCACAAAGTTGGATATGAAGTTGGTATATAAGATAGGGGCAAAGTTATTTAATCAGTTGATTGATATAGAATAGAACAGTCTGACCCAGGGTCCAACAATAAAGTTAACTTCAAAGCATATGAAGTTATGCATGAAAATCCCTACTCAAATATTGTCTTTTTACCTAGCAGTTTATGAAGTTAAAGGAATAGTTCAACATTTAGATTTTTTCAGGAATTGTCTTCCCTTGGACCAATCCCTTGTCACTCAGGAAACCATCAATTATACATTTCTTCTTCTGTGTCTTTCCGTTTTACTGACCTCACTCAGTGTCTTCTCTTACCCTGCTGAAACTCATCTTACATGTTTTGATTGTCTACTCATGTTCTCATGTTACACAGTGTTTTGCTTTCTTTTTCTTACCAGTACAACTATTTATACAGTCAACTCATGAGCCATACACCAGATAATTCACGCTATCTGTTTTTTCTTTCTGTTTCAAGCAAAACCAGTAGGAGAACTTGCAGAATGTTTACTCTTCTGATTGCATAACTCCAAAGTCCTAACCTTTTGTGAAATGGAAAAAACTGTCAGATTATGATACAATAAAAAGCGTTTACGGTGGTCATGTCTGTAATGTGCTCTGCTCATCGGTACACCTCTTAATACCATGGTGAAGTGGTAGTGTGTGGTCACTGTTGGATGTTTAAGTTATTCATACAAACAATATAAGACGTTGGAGGTTAGGTGTCAGAAACATTAGAAGGTTATTTAGCAAGAGACTTCACTCACAATTATAATATCATCGAGCTCATAGTGGCACTACAGGAACAGTCAGGGGATTCCCAAAGTCATTAAGATGCATTCTCTGGAAATCATTATTGTTTTTCCAAATGTTCATCAACCTGCCTGGACTAAGATAACAACATTCCCATCTCTACTGTGGCTGAAATTCTTTAGTAATCACATGCCACTCTGATGTGTTCACAAACTTTGGGCAAACGTAACTAGTAATGTGTGATTTTGGGGATATGCTAAACTTATTTTTCCACTATAGGTTTAAATTGGGACTATGCCATAATTTACAACATGGTAAAAATAACTGTACCAATTACATTACATTTTTCTTTTAGTCAAGAGGATAGTCCAATGAAATGTTAATAACATTGGATAGGGTCTTGCATGAAAGATAAGAGGAAACATACTGTAGAACCCCAATAATTGTTCTTACAGTCCCCAAAGACGCAGTAGGCCTACTGATGGGCATAACGTTAACATTTTGCAGTGGAAATTCTTAAGTACAGTATCACATTTTATGGTCGACTATCGATCTTAAAATAGGAGTATTCAGCCAAGACCAGCCAGCTCTTAAAGTCTCACTGATGTTGATCATATGAACATGTTACATCAAAGTACAACATCAAAACCATGGAAGATTTGTAGGTGCTTTATACACCTGCTGCATCGCTTAGTATCAGTTATATCAACACACATCCACAGCCCTAATGTGTACCAACGTTGAATGAATTGCTTATGTGAATTATTCAAAAGGCATAAGTTCAGGTGCGACACAATCTTTCAAGCACCATTACTTCTAGACTGTAACCATATATCCCCCTGGGCCCCCTTTCACCAGCAATGTGACACAAGAGACCAAGCACTCATGGGGGGCAAAACATTATTAAAAGATGTTGAGTAATGTTTATGGTTGTAAACAAATTCCTTTACTTTTTTTCTTCCAAATGCCTTCAGGCTCTCTGGAAATAGCATGGCATCCCAGACAAACAGATTGACGCCCTGGCATCTCATGGAAGCTTTGGCAAAATTCTATATTTTCCCTGTGAAGAAAAATCCCGTTTGAGAACAACATGCCTCTTGTAGAGAAGGGTGAGTGAGTGGGGCTGGAGGTCGTACAAAATGTGGAAGCAGAACAATGTATCTCTGTCCCTTTGCTACTGCCTCCAAACACCAAAGCAATGAAGTCATCCAAGTGTTTGACCCAACCCTCAATGTTTGTCACGTTCATGCTACGTAAAAACAAATGTGGACGTGCAACAGCCAAACATAACCAACATTATTATTATTTTTTATTTTTTATTTATTTTTATTTTTTTTATGCTTTATTGATAGTGTAGAGACAGAGTTGAAATGGGGCAGAGAGGGGAGCGACATGCAGAGAACGACCGCGGGCTGGAATCGAACCCGGGTCCGCTGCTGGCCGAGGCCCATGGGGGGGACGCCCTACCAACCGAGCCCCTTAACCAACATTCTTGAATGCAGCATTAGAAAGCACGGCAAAGTCAACATCCCTTGACAGGTAGTAGCCTAAAACAGTAGCAGTGGTCGTATCTTTAGACTAGTACTCTCACCTGGCCAAAATTATACATTTTAAAGGTCACCTAACCTTTTATGCAAAATACACTTTTTCATGATTTTTCAACTTCCAAAAATATGAGAAAAACAACACTCTCTCTTTCTCTACCTCCACCTTTCTGAAAACATGTGTTCAAAAGCCCCAGTCAGATTTCTCTCCCCATAGCTGACTGGAGGGTTGCTGGGGGCTTCAACAGGAAGCAAGGTTCTATCTGTGCTTAGAAGTGTGAGGCCTGTTTCTTAGAATTGGATGTTCAGCTGTGTTTGCAAATAAGGATGTGCAACTGTACTTGCACTGACAGGAAACACTATGTAGTCAAACGTGATGGTAAAGGATGCAGAGGGTCATAATGAACATAATTGTGACAAAATCCACAAGAAATATGACAAATACAAATCCTCTATTACAAAAGCACACCCCCACATACCCTTAATCTAACAATGGTGTGTAAGGAGCATGAGGGCCTTTTCAAACCTGACTTGTTAAGACTGGGTGGATCAGACATCATTTCATTTTGTCAATTGGAACAATTCATTTGGACACATGTATATGGAGGACTCGTAGTGGTTGGAAACATGATCCCAGTAAATGAGTGATACATGCTCTCTCACAGAACCAAAAGAACCGAAGAATCCAAAACTCAGGACCTTCTCCCTGTGTTTACTTTCTCGCCCTCTCATGCAACAAGTTAGCAGCTCCTCAACTGATTCATATAACGGCAAACCAACCATATGTTAGAAAACACCTCAAGACCAGCGTTGAGAATTACTGGTTATCTTTCAAATCACAATACACGCATTGATTTGTTTTGATTCACTTTCATGTATTCGCAACGGCACAGACTCCAACAACAAGTCTACTGTAGGTATAAATCCAACCGCATGTCCATGACTAAAGGCCTGCTGTAACTAACAGTGCCAGTGCAAACATTGCCCTTGTAAGTAGCCGAGTAGCCAAGCTTCCCAAGCATTTAAAGGTGCAGGATGGTAAATATGAAGGAGGTAAATTACAACCTTGAGCCTGTGCTCACTAGGCCTACAATGCAAACAGCCACCAACGCAGATAAAAAATTAACTGAAAATGTGCTTAAATTAAACCAGGCTAAATGGCTAGACAATGTCATGGACTATACTGACCACCATGTTGCATGATAAATAAAGAACAAACGCCTGAGATCATTAGAAAAAACCCAAGCTACAAGCTCAAGTTTTATGTTAGTTTTGTTTTGGTTTATTATAGGGGAAGGTGGGGTGATTTGTGCATTTTGGAAGTTGCAAAACCCCTTGTTTCTAGAAAACCGTGGAAGAAATTGGAAATGTGACCACATATTTAAGAAGAGCCATCCATTTGACTCATCCTGTAAAGAAGGGAGACACAAGGAATAAGATATAAGCACATTTAAGCTCAAAAAACTGTGTTTTGCCTTTCAAAGTAAAATTTCCATGATCAAGGTTTTTTGATTATTGTGTCTGAACAATTATAGACACGTTTGAAAACATTTGACACATGTTTTAGTGCTTTGGTATGCTACACTTTGAGTCTATATAGTTAGCACAATGTCAACCCTAAATTGCTGCATCATGCCTATTATCCAAAATTCTGGGGATGGGGTGATTTGTGCGCAAGGGCCTGGGTGAGTTATAAGTAAGTAAGTAAGTAAAATGTATTTATAAAAGCACATTTATGACAGTTTGCACTGTCCAAAGTGCTGTACATAGTGCATTCAGTAGGTAAACAATGAAGGTAAAATAACAATAACCAAAATAAAAGACGTAAAGCCCATACATCCACATAAACACAGATAGTAGTGCAGAGGTAAGTAAGTAGTGCAGAGGTTAATGGGGAGGAAACACCAGGGTGTACATATGGGTTTTGAGCCTTGATTTAAAGGCAGAAATGTAGGGGGAATCACATTTGTCAGGTGGCAGTTGGTTCCACAAGCACGGAGCAACTAGTGCAAAGTACATTTCTGAGAGTTGTGCCAGTGGCATGGCTGTATACGCTGGTCACCAAAAGAAAGTGATTGTCTACAGTAGCTCAGAAGAGAGTGACATCTCAATTCCACTTAACGACACCACTGATGAGAGTTCAGATGGCCAGAAAGATGATGATGGTGACTTTGTCATTGTGACACAATGACAAAGACAACTTTTTTTCCGAAAGCTATATTTCTTAAACAGTTTATTCCAGATCCAAAGTTTTTATTGCCAGGGATGCACAACATCCTGAAATATATGTACATATTTGAGTTGGAGACATAACTGTCAAGGCCTCACTTTAAAATCACTTTGAGTAAAAAGTTGCACAAATCACCCCACCTTCCCCTATCTCATTTTTACATGCAAGTTCTCAGTTGCAGGTTTGTTCCTAGTAATGAATTGATTAATAATAGTTTGGTTAAATTATTTTACAAATAGTTGATTTATATATATTCAACACACTTTATTCATACTATTATTCATTTCATAATTCCTCTTTTATCTACTTTAAATGTAATGCTTTGGCTATCCATATTTATTATACCACTTCTTTAAGATCTCACCTCTTTTACTTGAACAATGTGAACAAGAGGCCATTTGTAAAGGTTGAAAAAAAGAAAGAAAACCTATACAGCCTGGAAGGTGTTAAACATGGAGGTCAGGTAAGAGGACACCAAAACCCAGGACACTCTGACACACACTGTCTCTGAACACGTTTCAGAAAAGGCAGGGATGCTGAGCAAGGGTCTTTCTATTTCAGGACAATGCAGCGCTACACACAATACGGCTACGGATAGATTCCCCTGCTTAAAGATGCAATAACATAGAAGAGAGACAGACACACAATGATTTCAAACACAGCAACGCACTGTGACGGATGTGGGAGACTGACACAAAAGCAACGCTACACTGCACATACAGTTCACAGTTCAAGGGCCGTGACGAGGTTGTGCTTTTCTCAATTTCAGTGTCGGATAACTTTGCTTTATCACCTACTTACTTCTAAACGTGTCTAGAATAGATGTGACATACAGATACAAGTCATCAACATCTCTTTCTCCTGGTAAACCCCCCCCGTTCAGTAAATGAAATGTCAAGAAAGGAAGGGTTGGAAAATTTGAATCTCTGGATACTTACTCCATTGATTTAAAACGCTATTCATATGCATCTTGGCAGATGGCGGGAGCAAACCCAGGTGTAGCTCTGTGCAGAAACTGAGGAGGAACCACATACATGCAACAGCAAATGAGACAAAAAGCAACAGACAGACACAGGACTTTCCACAACAAAGAAAAAAACAAACGTGTCAAAGGAGCAACATTCAAACAGAAGCTATAACATAATAAGACATGAATATCAGACATCAGACAATGTTCAAATGAGTCACAGATGAATGCATTTCCTGGTGACAGACAGTCAAGCAGTAAGTTATGCTCTTGACAAGGCACTGGGCTGTGAAATAGCTGTCACCCGTTTGCATTTTTGTTAAGAAACATCACAAGCATGGGGATATAGTAATAGCCCTACAGAGACTGCACTACGTTGATGTTTAAGCTCTATGGCAGTGGTTCCCAACATTGCGAATGTAATCTTGTTGAATCGAGTGATGTTGATTAGGGCAATGACAAGTGAAAAAAGTTGTGAACAGTAAAAAAATAAATAAATAAAAAATTAAAATCGATAAACTGCAAAATGGGTTAAAAAAGCTCAGTTTTTTCTTTTTAAGAAACTCAATACCTGAGTGGTAATTCTCTGTATCACAGCAAATAACACTGCATTGTTGATATAACGTGTTGATTGGTGCAGCTCTAAAAATGTGCATCATGTAGGCTACATTACTGTGATATCAACTGATCTTTTAAGGTTTTAAAAACTGTGTACGGTCTGAATATATAGCTTATACTTTTTCTACCCTTTCATCACCCTTTGAATTGCTGGGGTCCCCTTCAGATTTATTCAGGGACCCCTTTGAAGGACCCGATCCCTAGGTTAGGAACCACTGCAGAGAAGCACCATAACAGTGTTCTTGTTATAACAGTGTATTGTGCTTAACGACTAGGCTATAATACGCTTTTGTGCACTTTGGATTATTCCTGAAAGCTTTCTAAGGAGATTTAGCTGTTAATTTATTTTAGACTTTGGGCTTATATTTGCATACATTCTTCAGATTTAGAGTAGTAGGCTCTGATCTTAAGTTATTTAGTTGTGTGGTAGTCAGTGTAAAACTATTTGCGAACACAGAAGACTAATATTAATCTACTTACATACAATCGGTCGCAGTGTGGTTGTTGGTGGATGAGAAGGCAGCTGCAGGTTTTACAGTCCTCGGTTCAAGTCGTGTTCATCATCATAATAGTTCCGTTCAGGTATGTTGTTGTTTGTGTGCCCGGTGGTTTTGTCTCCCACGCAGCTCAACGTGTGTCCCCTGCAGCGTCTGTGCGTTCAGCCTGCTGTGGACGCTCTTCACTGTGGACGAGCCTCGCTAAAAGCAAATGCATGTTTTATGGGGTTGTCTTAGGAACCAGCTTCACGAACAGCAAGCGGCACGTCGGTGGATGCAACTCCACCCACCAACCACGAGCGGAGGAGGGCACGCACACAGGCAGACTGCTGGCAAAGTGGATGGCGCTGTCACGAGAACAGTGGTGAAACTGATGGAGTTTTTCACATAGGGATTTGTTTATTTATTCATATTTGTGGATAGAAAAAAAGGCGATCATAAAGCTGTAATATTTATTTACGCAGATGTTATATTTATTTACACGTATGGCTATTTTTTTAACCCCTATTTTTCATACACCTATAGTAACAGCACTGTTTGAGTCCTCACCATAATAATTAGGTAGTAATGCCTCATAATGACTAAATGAGATGAAGTGTTGATCAGCGGTTTGTGCTATTCAGAAGCATCCAGATACAAAACAACACAACACAACACAACACAGAGGTGGGAGTGTTTTGAACAATGTTAGAGCTCTGGCCCCACAGCATCAAACTCCCACTCACTCACTCAGTGTGTGTGTGTGTGTGTGTGTGTGTGTGTGTGTGTGTGTGTGTGTTGGACTGGGGAAATGAATAGACTGGAACAGAAAGCACACAAATAAACAGACAAATGGAGCGTCTGTGTGGAGAATGGGAGAGAGCTCTCTACATGGGGAAATTAGATGAAGAGGACCACAACAATATTGGCTAATTTTGGGCTCTTGTGGGCTATACAGTATGTAAATCACAAAATGCTGCAGACACAGAATATTGTCCACAAACATTGCATAAGAAATACATATTATTCTTTAAGGAAATGGTTGCTACACACTTCTTGTTTGCTTTAATTTTTGGACGATTCTGTTATTCAATCCATCTGTTGTGTAGACCCTTTTCAAAAACTGCAATACTAAACAGAATCAAACTGATAAATCAACACAAAATTATTTGGAAGCACACGCCCCAAACGTAAGACTAGAATGTGCTTGGCAACAAAACTGTGTGGGCCATGCTGCTGTAAACAAGTGAAACAGTAACTTTTCAGGAAGCTTTCTGACTTCAAACAGTGTTCCAGGGATCCAATTTTTCCAGTGAGTAAAGTTTGTTATTTCAGTTATGAGAATATGCCTTGGAAAAATGCCCCTTCTCTGACACACCCAAAGTTACATAGGTTGTGTTGTATCCCCTATTCTCCTCTCTACCTACATAAACACCATCTCCTGTGGTGGAAGAGAAGGAATGACTCTTTTGTAGTATGCAGATGACACATGGCCTTATTAGCCCATTTGACTAACACACTAGCACACTACTTCCTAGGAAATTTCTCTGGAACTGAACACTGACAAGACTGGGGGTAGCTTTGCTGTGGGAGCAGGGTAAAGTTGAACAACACACAGAATTTTTTTTTAAAGCCCTCAGTATCAAATGTCAGCCAGTTGAGCAGGTTGAATTCTTTCAATACCTTAGGCACACTTAACGAACGCTGACTCCGCAGCATTCGAAAAAAAAAAAAGCTCATACAACTTACTTAGCTTACTGGTAACTCCTTGAATCCATACTCGGTTTCAATATCTCGCACTGCCCACACCAAACACAAACCAAATCATGCACGGATAATAGTGTAAATTAGGCCAGCAAGATGATTGGCTCTCCCCAAACCCAACCCAACCCAACCTAAAAAAAACGTTATACCTGATCAGTACTAACCATAACTCTATGTTATGTTTGGTATTTTATCAAGATTTTTAAGTTTAAAATTGATCCAATCACTCTGTGTTATCTGAGAGCTGTCACTTAGTGTAGAGACAATCTCAGAAGATGATCACCAAACTCTACAGCGTGTTTCAACATTTCAAATGTCTATGTTGTTGGTTTAGTCTCAGCCCTCTCATCTTGTGTCCAGGTGCAGCAGGCAGCTTAGTGATCAGCAGAAAAAAAAAGCCCTTAAAATAAACTGAACACTACCTGCTCAGCAATACAGCGGACATAGAGGAACATGGAGCATCAGACAGACAGATATTCTTATAGAAAAACAGAGCTTAAAGGAAAGTCACCACTGAACTCAACATTCACCAGGCGTAATCGTCCTTAGAAAGTGTCTGCTTACACAGCCATAACTGCCTTTTAAGAGCATAATGTCAATAATATATAATATTGTGTTAACAGCGTATTATATCGCCCACTAGAGTGGCCAAAAATGTACTAAATGCTGCTATAAAGTGATAAAAATACATATTCCAGAGTTGTCCAATGGCCCGGGCTTTTGTTAACCTTAAACCTAAAAAAAAAGTGTGTGTATGACCAACTAACTATAAGGCCTTTTAAATGTATTCACAACTCAACATGTGCTCAACGCTCCAGGTAAGTTAGTTTGACATGAGCACAATAGGGTGTGTTGTGTATGCTGACAGGGCTTGGTGCAATTTTTGATAAAGTTCCTATAACAACTGGCACCACTTTTCCTCCCTAAGGCGTAGTTAGTTTTGCTGTTCAACCCAGGGGAAGAGAAACACTTGCATAATGACTGTGCCTTGGTTGGTGCAGTGCTGACGGTTCAGTAGGTGTTGCAGGTTTTTCTGTGTCGCTTGCCTTGTGCTGATGCTGGGCCAAACCGGTGAATCATGAGGCGGCAGCCGTCTATTGCAGAGCCCACTCACTCACTCACTCACTGCCTCTGCTGCATGGAGTCACACAAGCAGGCCGCTCGTTATGCTGTTACATTGTGTGCTCTATGGTTAACCCAGTATTACTGTAATCTGTTGATTTAATATGCAACAGGCAACAAGTCAGCCATTCTGGAGCATACTTGTGGTCAAAATGAGCCTGGCTAATTTAAATTCGCTCAGCCTGTTGCTCTTGACATGATCTAATGGAGCACATTAAAGACCTACTTCACCAGTGGGAATATGAAGGTGTATTGAACTTTGAGAATTTATGTGGTATAAATGTGCATTTTTTTTAAAATCAGTTAATCCTAGCCTGAGAAAAGGCAGAAAGAGTGTTGTATGTTCTCACTGTCTAACCCTGTGACATCACACTATGCGGATACGTTGTTTGAGTTTAAAAGGCTTTGGCCTCGATACTTGGGAAATAAGGCCGATCAAACAATTTGGAAGACGGCATTCAAATTATTATTTTTTTTTTAAAGATATTTTTTGGGCATTTCTTTTTATACTTTATTGATAGTGTAGAGACAGCGTTGAAATGGGGCAGAGAGGGGAGTGACATGCAGAGAACGACCGCGGGCTGGAATCGAACCCGGGTCCGCTGCTGGCCAAGGCCCATGGGGGGGACGCCCTACCAACTGAGCTAAGGGCGCCCCGTTCAAATTTTTCATTAGCAAGAAAACATTATTTTCTGTTTTGCCGACCGAACACGGCAAACGTTTAATTTACCAGTTAGACCCGCAGCTGTTTGCTTAATATGTCAACTTTATTATTGCTCTGATTGGTCATAGTGTTATCCAATTGTGTGCAGTGGTATTTGAAATGCTCGCGTAGGTGCCGCCCCTGGAGTTGGGAATGTACTGTATTTAGATCGTGGCCAGACCCTTTATCGTTCAAGATGTGGGTCTGGATTTCCAGACTAGGTCAAAATCAGTGAATACATGCTCATGATCCGCTACCTGTCTGTGCACTCAAAACAAATCTGGTGTTAATACAAAACCTAGACTCTGTAAATGGGCATTTTGATAGCTACATTGGGCCCCCTATGTTAACATACTAGTTTAGAGAGCCAAGGCTGTGTAATAATACTAGATTTCTTGTCAGGACACACATAGTATGTACAGGTAGCAGATCATGTTGAAATATTCACTGATTTGGACAAATGGGGATTATGTCAACAAGCGTTCTCTAGAATCGCTGACTCCACCAAGAGTAATTTAAACCAGGATTCAAATCAGTCAATCACCACTGTTGCAATACTGGAATTTATGTTCTTCAGTGGAGTATACGGACTAAAGACAGAGGGTGTCTTATTGCTGAGAAGATTCTGAAGATCACTGAGGCAAATGGGCGATTTGTGATATTGGGCTGTAGTATACATAGAAATGATATAAGTATCCACCAGCCTGTTCTGTATTAACTTATCAGTGTCAGTATAGTGCTCCATCCAGGAAGTAACTTTTAAAGAGAAGAAACTGGTTCCTGACTAACTACTCAGAAGGCAATAACAACACCTTTGTATGCGTGTTTGTGTGTGTTTTTAACAAGAAATTCTACATTACATTCAGCTGATAACGCTGCAACCTTACTGAAGTAGAACAGTGAATGGGGCTTTCGCTTCAAACAGAATACGTTCAGTCTGTAGTATTGCTATTTTTACTGAAGGAACCGATTCACACATTAACTTTACCTGCATCTTTTGTTTTCAACCTACTTCTTGCGTTAGCATTGCATTCACGGTTTTATTTTATTCTGGTCCTTATTTTTGCTTTTTAGAATGCCCCAAGTTGAAGAAATGACAGTCACTAAACATGTATGCATATTATACAGCTTATGATGTTGTATACGACCATCATGGGTTTAAATATGTAAAAATGGTGAAAACAAATGTGTTAAATTAATGCACAAGACTTTTTATTTTGTCTGGATGGAATCAGCGTTCATCCCAGTGAACAAAGGGAGCCAAGGCAGCAGCAGGATGGAAAACAGTGATAGAAAATGTCCCATGTCAAAAAAAAAACCCAAATACACTCAATTATACACAAACATTCAGAGTGAATAATAACTCACTGACAAACACTCAAAAAGCAACAGTGTGCATTATGTTCCCCCATATACAAATACATACACATTTCTCACGTATACAATAGATTCAAAATCCAGTGATGAGGTAACAATATATAAAAGGCATTGAGGTGTGAAGTATATCCGCTGGGTCAAACTTAGAAGAGAATAGGTATAAAAATTAAAAAAATACATGAACACTTTTTCAAACTAACTTCTTAAAATCATACAATACAAAACTCTTTCTTATAATATAACTCCATTAAGGCCATAAGTCTATCTAGCATGAGGCACTGTGAAGTGTGAATCAACAGTATATTTACATGTCATCTGCATGCACTTACTGCCACCAGGTGGTTGTCACGTGCAACTACAACACACACATACATAGATACATTCTGTACATAAATATAGGCACAATAACCTGGACAATCATCTCCAGGACATATAGAACAAAGCACAACGCTCTTAATATTACATTGTAGTAGTGTAATAAAGCAAGTCCTTCCACATGTTATCTTTATAGTTCAAAAGAATGTTTGCTCGCTAATGTGGCTCCTTGAGATTGATTATACACTCACAGCTCACCGGGCACTAAGGCTGCATTCCAAATCACACACTCTCTCTTCTGCATACTACATCTGATCATACAAATAATCTTGTTAGCATGCAGTAGGCATACAATTGGGACATACTTTAACTTATTTATTTCATCATAACATTGTGCCTTGATCTTGCCTCTTGTCGCATCCCTGCTTGTTTTCATACAGAGGCTCTGTCAATGTGACGTCACTTCCGGTGCACACTGGATTGTGGGTTATAATCGCATGCTGACTTCAACACTAAAAATCTCAGCCTGATGCAGTAGACATCTGGGTTTTTTCTAAGCATACTAAATCTGACAACAATAATTTGGACATCCTAAATCTTTTTGCTACCATACTAAATAGCAGAATATATTTCTGTAATTTTAGGTTGCCTTTTGACAACAACAAGGGACAACAGATGTAAACTAGCCTCTTAGGCTAACTCTGGCTCACTTACAGTTGACTGTTGATTAGTGTGCAATGTCCCATAAATAAACCAATAAAATAAAATAGAAGGTATGGGGATTGGAACGCAGCTTAACTGAACAATAAGTGCAATAGCAGTACAATTAACATTTTAAATAGTCTTTGGTTTAAACGGCGAGTTCTGAGGATATATAATGACATTTAGCTAATTCTAAGACAGACCTTTAGCTGTGCAAATGATACGACAGTTTCCAGCACTTTGGATAAAGAAAGTATTAGCACCTTGACGTTATGCATACATAAATATGCCGTCTCTTTAAAAGAGCCTACACATTTCAGCATGTCACACACAATAGTTTAAGGCTGCGGCATAAGGTTACTTTCATGACCAATTTCAGCTGAAACACCTCATCTACAGTAGTTGTCCAAACGTAGAAAAAATATCTCCCCAGGGGCCGATATTGTATTCCATATGCATAATGGTCCCTGCGTCCAGCTTCTCAATGGTTTTATGTCTTTTGTAAATGAAATCAACCTTATTTCTACAGTGTTTCAGAAACAAACAGCAAATACAATCATATGGCAGGGCAGAGAGAAGGAGCGCTTCTTTTTTGTCTATCAAGAGGCTCCTTGGTGCAGGGGTGAACTGATAGCAGCAGAACAGTGTGAAAACAAAGGCATTCTTATTGAAGAAAAAAGCTAAACACCCTTTATTAATATCTCTAATGCATAGCAAAACAAGTAAGAAAATACTCACCAACAATCATGTGGTCTTTCATGTTACTATTGGGATTGTCAGCTCAGTATGTATGCAAAGTCCTTTTCATTGTGGATTGACTTGGAAAACTTCTACCACTATTTCCCTGATAGTCATCCAACCATCCTCAACACAAAGATATACCATTTATGACGGCATTATAGAGAGAGAAAAGCAGCAAATTCGCACATTTGAGAAGCTGGAACCGATAGCAAGGGAGCACTGCAATCTAGAACTTTCACCACTAAATGATGCAGAAATACTCCTACACTACACACTGCACCTTTAAAAAGAAGAAGCTGTCTATGTGTCTATTAATGTTTTTACTTTATCCGTGTGTGTATCTGAATGTCATCTGAATGGACATTATAGGCACAGGGAGCGCAGAATGAAAAATAAAAGATTAGAGATGTCTAAAAATATGAAACACGTAAAAATGTTTTGAGTGAAAAGCTCAGTCTCCTGACCATTAACCCAGGAGGTTAGAGGGTTCATTGATCATCATTGACTCAATGGTTTCAGGACTGATACTGAACTTACACTCAACTAGAACTAGTTCATACAGCTAAACCCCTACCCGTAATGCTGTGGCATCTAATGGCTTTGTTTCCTTCACACAATGTTAACTAATGATTTAAAGGTGTAGTCAACCATTCTGGACAGTGCCCTTTAGGAGTTGTGGATCGTGAGGAGAGATATTCCACTGATTTGGATGAAAAGCGATATTGACAACAAGCGTTCTCCAGAATCACTGACTCCACCTTAAAATGCTGCTAACCCCACAACACCTCCACCCTTTTGACCTGATCACCCCCCCCCACCACCCCACACACACACACACACACGTAAAGGTTGCTTGTCTAATGGCTTTGTTTCCTTTAAGTGCTCACACTGGGTATACAAAATAAGAATCAAACCCTGGCCTTCAGCAGCTGCCCTGGCCTTTGGAGAAGTCCTGCCAGACGTGCAGCAGCTGGGACGGCTTAAACCCTGCGTTGACGATGATCAGTCCGGTGAAGGTGCACCTGTCGTACCCCAGCGTCCCTATCTCAAACAGGTTCCTGAGTGTGAGCAGGCTCCGGGCGTACACTGGCTGGACCCCCACCACTCTCAAACACAGGCCCACGTAGACATCTTCCATGGGGATCGCACGCACAAACCTGGACCCCCAAGAGATCCTTTGGGCCAGGTCTGCCGAGAACACGTACCCGGCTCCGGACACATACGGTGGGAATGCGTCCTCGGGGTACTGCTCCTCAGAAACGTACCATTTGCTTCTGATGTCCCTCCTGGGCCTGCCGTCTCTTATCACCGAGCCCGTGATGAAGCCCTGTCTTGGGGAACCCCTCAGCCGTCTTACAAGGTGGAAGACGTTCACAAAGATGTCCGCGTCCACTTTCATGGCATAGGTGGCATTGGGGCAGTGGGTCGCCAACCAGTGCATCATCATCATGGTCTTGATGGTCAGGTTCTGGTAACTGTCCTGGAAGTCCATCTGAACTATGTCTGCATTAGTCCTACTCTCCTCCTCCAACTTGTCCTGGATGGTGGACTCCAGCTGTCCCCTCTCAGGTAGTCCCACATAGAACAGAGTGAGGGTGTCCTGACTCGGGGCACCCCATGTTTTCCTAATTGCCTGCCTCGCTTCAGCCTCTTGGGGGGCGACTGGAACCATAAACACCAAAAAGGGCTGTCTGTCGTTGCATTTGTTGGGCTGGTTGAGAATATACTGGTATGTGTCTGGCGATATGATCCTGTATTCCTCCGCGGGAAGGGGACTAGGCTGTGGCGGATGTTTACTCAGTGTTAACTTTCCCAGTAAGACCTGAGCAGACAGCACGAGCACAGCTGAAACGGTGAGTAACTTCACTAACCTCGATGAATAAGTTATCCTCATCGCCTCGAAGTGTCCCGTTCACTCTAGTCTTTGGATAAATGACCGAAATAGAACGGTAAAATCTGGGTAAAGTCACACGGCATTTGAGTCCAGACGGCAGCTGCCACTCGAACCAGGAAATGTTTATGTGCCCAACACAAACATCATGGCGAGGGGCGTGATCATGGGCGTGATAGCCAGGGGATAGGTTTACCTGGCGACGCATGATGTCACGACAGCCTCACTCGTTGTGATTGGAGGATTTTATTGTCCATTTGGAAAAAAAGGTGAATTTTGTAAGAAATAAAGACTAAGATGAAAAGGAAAATGTGTCAGTTTCACATTAAAGCCAAGCATCTCGCCCATCATTTCAATGTTTTAGAATCGAATTTATCCAAATGATTTATAATGAGAAATGTTCATGTACAGATAGTAGGCTATGTCACAAGAACTTCTGAAATAAATGTAGCCTAATATGTATAATCTGATCTATTTTCTGTGCATCTGTAAGGCCTATAGCCTAACTAAGTGAGAATAAAGAATGTTTTTATTTTATCCTCCAAAAATAAATCACCACATCCAGTTTAATGATAATGATATTCCATTAATGGGTGTAGGGTGAAGTTGAATATATTTTCACTCGTTGTAAAGAGTGCTCACTTATAAGTCGAATAATTTAACTGTGAGATGGGACAGAGACTCCAGAGAAAGGTTAGACAGTGGACCAGTGAGTTGAGCTTATGATCAGCTTTCATTTATCAACCGACACTGAAGAATGAAGCGCCCCCTTCATTTTAAACAAACTGTTTTATTGTAATACAGTTTACAGAGAAACACCTGTTGTTCACCCAGTTATAAACAAACGAAACAATAAAAACAAACTTAACTTACACAGGTATTCTTTAGAAGGTCAGTGGTTTAGTATGCTGCTCTGTAGCAGGCGGGGAGGGGGCTTGGGAGGGGAGAAACAGGAACTCTAGTTCTCTAGTTTTGGCCTGGTCGGACACTATTGTCCTCAACAATAAGCATAGACACCTTTCTATGTCAAATGGAATTAAATTGGAATTGGCCTTTTTTCACAATTTTTTTTGAACATCAACATCTTTTGTGTTAAAACAACACATAACATTCTCTTGTTCCACATATACGTACTGTATTCACATTTAGCAAAGAAAGAAAATAAAACAAATGTAAAATCACCGCATTTCATTATATACTGAATAACAGGTCCTGCCTCGGATTCATAAGAGAAACAAAACAAATTGAAACACGTCAGCTTCTCTTTAGCCTTTTTTTTTTAAAAACACAATACTGTGGCTGTATAGCATGGTGCCTTCAGGGGCTCAAGTTAATGAATGGAAACATTGCCATCCACGTGGACATGGGATGCGGCAGGTTTAAATACTTTTTTTGCAAACTTTTTTTTTCCTCTTCTCTCTTTTCATTTCCATCTCTCTCACATCAGATGTTGGCGTGTGTTTGAATGAGGGGGAACCTGGGGAAGGATAAAGTGACACCGAGACCACTTAAAGTCGCACAGAGACAAACGAATGGCCAGTTCGATGGACATATCTGAGAAGTGCCATCCTTGGGGACGTCCCCTTTTTTCAAACGTTTAAATCAGATGCGTACATGTACAGCATTGTACCAGGAATAGAATTGATATGACAAACCAGTTGATTTATCACTGTAGTGTCGGGTTTTTATTTTTAGCAAAGAGGCCCTGAACCTAAACAAGACCACATTTTAGCGTACAATAAGCAGCCTCTCATGTCTGTCACACCCTCCAAACGTGGCTTGGATGTAAAACAGGGGAACTGTATTAATAACTGTACACAACATATTGCCACAAGCTGCACACTTGCCTCCCCACAAATGCTTGCAACACAAGAAAATGGAAGGGGGCAGAATCATCGGGTGAGATGGAGTTTTTTTTTTGTTGCTCTCTTTGGTGCGTGAGTAGAATCTGTGTGGGCTTTGATTTAAGTCCAGTTTGTTAACATGCACATCGATTTCCGCACTGGCAGCATTTTTTTCCACAACTGTATCACAGGGGTGGGAGGGGGGGGGGGGCTTATGAAGGTGTGTTGTTGTTGTTGTTGTTTTCTTTTTGCGTGGAGGCAGCGGGGCTCTTGGCAGTGGCTTTGGTCACTGCAGGATGTGTGGATGTGGGAGTGGAGGTGGTACTATGGAGAGTCCAGATCAGAGTGGTAGCAGTGTTTGCTGTTCTTGGTGCTGTTGTTGGTGGTGGGTGGGGGGGTCATGGTGGTGGTGGTAGGGGTTGTCTATGAGCGTTTCCTCCTCCCCTCCAGGTTCCTGAAGTTGGACGGCCTGATCTTCATCTCGGCGAACTCGATGGAGTGCTCGTGGCCTTTCCAGTGGAACCAGTTCACGCCCTGTAGAAGAGGAGAAGGTGGACAAACATGGTTTTAGTCTAAATGGGAATACAGTGGAGATAATCAGCCAGAGTTTCACAAATATGTGCAAATCAAAGCAACCCAGCACTTCAAAAGTCACCTATTATGCAATTTTTTTTTTCCACATTAGTATGTGTCTCCAGTGTGACTAGAGACTCCTAAAGTATGAGAAAAAAAAACAACAACCCTCTCTCGTTTTCTCTTCTTCTGCCTTTCAGAAAACATGTGTTCAAAATTCAGGGCCAATCAGAGCAGACCAGGGATTTTTGGAAGGCAGGGCGTAAAGAGACAGGCTCTAAAACGGAGTGTTTCAGACAGTAAAGAGGAGATTCTTCTTCAAATATTTTTTCCAGTTAACCCTCGTAATGTACTCCCGACAGACTTACACCCATGGTCCTCTGGGGTCATATTGACCCTAGTCTCGCAAAGCCAGACCAAACTACAGCACGTAGTATGGTCTGGAAGCACTCTGTTTAAAGCCGTCTATTCGGGTGGGGAAACCGGGGGAAACTGGACTAGCCTGTTTGTATTTGTTTAAACCAATCACAATCATCTAGGGCGGGGCTAACCCCGGGAAGCAGCAGCGGTGTCCTGCAAAATAGTGCCGGGGGGGGACTTATTTTGATGGAACGTCTTCACGTCCAGAGACTGTCAGAGAAATGGCTAAACCCGCAAACGCCACACAAAAACTATTAAAGACAAAAGGAATATACAGTATCTCACAAAAGTGAGTACACCCCTCACATTTCTTCACATTTTTCTTTATATCTTTCCATGGGACAACATTGAATAAATGACACTTTGATACAATGTAAAGTAGTCAGTGTACAGCTTGTATAACAGTGTAAATTTACTGTCCCCTCAAAATAACTCGACACACAGCCATTCATGTCTAAACTGCTGGCAACAAAAGTGAGTACACCCCTTAGAAAAAATTTACAAATTGGGCCCAAAGTGTAAATATTTTGTGTGGCCACCATTATTTTCCAGCACTGCCTTAACCCTCTTGGGCATGTAGTTCACTAGAGCTTCACAGGTTGCAACTGGAACCCTCTTCCACCCATTTATGACAGCATCACAGAGCTGGTGGATATTAAAGACCTTGCGCTCCTCCACCTTCTGTTTGAGGATGCCCCAAAGATGCTCAATAGGGTTTAGGTCTGGAGACAGGCTTGGCCAGGCCATAACCTTTACCCTCAGCTTTTTTAGCAAGCCTCTGGTCGTCTTGGAGGTGTGTTTGGGGTCGTTATCATGTTGCAATACCACCCTGCGGCCCAGTTTACGAAGGTTGAGTGCACGTGGTCAGCGTCGTACACAGAGGTTGGCTTTGGAAAATAGGCCTATGAATACTGCCAGCATTGCTGAAGGGCTTGAAGGGGTGGGGGGTCAACCTGTCAGTGCTCAGACCATACGCCACACTCTGCATCATACTGGTCTGCATGGCTGTCATCCCAGAAGGAAGCCTATTCTAAAGATGATGCACAAGAAACCCCACAAAAAGTTTGCTGAAGACAAACAGACTACGGACATGGATTACTGCAACCATGTCCTGTGGTCTGATGAGACCAAAATACATTTATTTGGTTCAGATGGTGTTAAGAGTGTGGAGCGGCAACCAGGTGAGGAGTACAAAGACAAGTGTGTCTTGCCTAGAGTCAAGCATGGTGGTTTGAGTGTCATGGTCTGGGGCTGCATGAGTGCTGCCAGCACTGGGGATCTACAGTTCATTGAATTCTAACATGTACTGTGACATACTGAAGCAGAGCATGATCCCCTCCCTTCATAAACTGGGCCGCAGGGCAGTACTGCAACATGATAACGACCCTAAACACCCCTCCGAACGACCACTGGCTTGCTAAAGAAGCTGAGGGTAAAGGTTATGGACTGGCCAAGCATGTCTCCAGTCTTAAACCCTATTGAGCATCTTTGGGGCATCCTCAAACGGGAGATGGAGGAGCGCAAGGACTCTAATATCCACCAGCTCCTTGATGTCGTCATGAATGGGTAGAAGAGGGTTCCAGTTGCAACCTGTGAAGCTCTAGTGAACTACATGCCCAAGAGGGTTAAGGCAGTGCTAGAAAATAATGATGGCAAAACAAAATATTGACACTTTGGGCCCAATTTGGACATTTTTTCTTAGGGGTGTACTCACTTTTGTTGCCAACAGTTGAGACATTAATGGCTGTGTGCCGAGTTATTTTGAGGGGACAGTAAATTTACACTGTTATACAAGCTGTACACTGACTACTTAACATTGTATCAAAGTGTCATTTATTCAGTGTTGTCGCATGGAAAGATATAATGAAATATTTGAAGAAATGTTAGGGGTGTACTCACTTTTGTGAGATACTGTACATAGTGTGTTGCTTTCTAACCAGCATGTCAAGACACCATACACTTTAGCCCCCGAGGAGCTCACGGGATAACTTAACCGGAGTTAACTAGCCACGTAGTGTTATCTCTGGTAACATTATCATCGGCGGTTGAGAGGACGGCTACGGCGGTCGAGTAGAATTTTTAGCATTCGAGAACTTATGTCACCACCTCCTATCGCTGTAGTCAGAGCCGTAGTCCGTCTGTTTACAGGCAGAACAGGGTTTTGACGTTGTGAGCGCTACACCAACTGCAGCAAGTAGCCGTAAGAGTTGCTAGGTGATAGTGGAAGCCGTTGGAATCTTTCCCCGTCGCTAAAACACCGCTGCTTAGTCCCTCACCAAAGAAAGGGAACGGCGGATCTTAATCTAGCTGGTTATAAGGTCCGGTGCTCAATTCAAACCCCCACGCTTCATTTTCCAGAGTTTATGAGGGTATTTCTGCCCGGGGGTAGTTGTACAATGAAGTTGGACAGCTAGGCTAGGCTAAGCTAGGCTGCGTCCCGGACCGCCGCCGCCAATATTATTATCCCGAAGTATAGCCACACTTTATTTCTGTCTACAGTAATGTGACTTCTCACACCCTGTGTGTGTGTGTGTGTGTGTGTGTGTGTGTGTGTGTGTGTGTGTGTGTGTGTGTGTGTGTGTGTGTGTGTGTGTGAGCGCTGCACATAAGCACACGGGTTGACTGTGAGCGAATTGTTTCCGAATTTGAGGGGGATCACAATAGGGGAAAGCCAGCAACCGGAAAAGGAGGGGGCTGCGTCAGGGCTGCGTTGCTTTTCGACGCAAGCGAATAGATGCTGGCGGAAGTGGTCATGCCAGACTATATTGACCCCAAACGGTTTGGTGTTTTTTTAAAGCCTAAAGTATAAATTGTCAATACATTTTGTTACACCTTTACTCTGACTTGAGTCCAACCCATTACCACAAATATTTGCCTTAGTTTTGGAATTTTAAGCCAACGGACCTTGTTTACATAAAAATATACAATTTTTTCGATTTGAAATAAAAAAAAATAAATAAAAAAAATCCCTTACTTGATTTTGACTATATGACTCATTAGAGAGTGGCTTATGTCAAAGGTTAGTGAAAAAACTGTTTTTGAATCACTTAGATTTTTTTAATAGGAGCAAATACAAACACCCATGGTCCTCTGGGGTCATATTGACCCCGCCCAGTTCGGCTGTTTTTTAAAGCCTATAAAGTATAAATGATCAATTAATTTTGTGTTACACCTTTAGTCTGACTTGAGTCCAACCCATTACCACAAATATTTCCCTTAGTTTTTTAATTTAGGGCCAACAGACCTTGTTTATATAAAAGTATGCATTTTTTGATTTAGACAGTCAAACCAGGCAGGGTCAGTTCTCGCCTGGTTTGACTGTTTCTAAGGCAAAAAGCATAAATAATCACTAACCTCAGTTTTTCAGTTTTATACTCAACTTTATCCTCACTCTTTACCTGACATAATAAACATCACATCACAACACAACATTAAAACATGTAAAACTTTGCAAAAATGTACTTTTTAGAAGTGAGTCACCCTCGATTTGGCCCTCAGTTGCATGCGAGGCCGGTAGTTATGGAGTGATCTTTGCTGATTCACTTCATTGCATTTTGTTGAACTTGGTTCAAAATGAGCTCACAAGCCTGTTAGGTAAAGCCTGCTGCCTACTGATCATGCTGCCTGTCTCAGACTAAGATTTGAAATGGTGCAGAGTCTGCGGGAAACGATCTGTTTATGTGTTTTGTTTTCCTAACCATTGCTTGACCCCACACATCAAAGGCACAGGTGTTGGTTCTGTTTGTGTGTCTGTGTGTGTTTTTTTGGGGGGGGAGTGCATGTGCGTGTGTGTGTGTGTGCGTGTGTGTGTGTGTGTGTGTGTGTGCTCGTGGGTGTGTGCTCATGTACAGGTATGTGCATGTGTGTGTGTGTGGCTGTGTGTGTGTATGTGTGTGTGGGTGTGTGTGTGTCTGTGTTGTGTGTGTGTGTGTGGGTCTGTGTGTGTGTGTGTGTGTATGTGCGTACTTGCGTGCGTGTGTGTGCTCGTGTGTGTGTGTGTGCTGGTGAAGTGTGTGTGTGTGTATGTGTATGTGTGTGTGTGTAGGTGTGTGTGTGTGTGTGTGTGTGTGTGTTTGTGTGTGTGTGTAGGTGTGTGTGTGTGTGTGTGTGGATGTCGTCAGAAGAAGGGGGGGCGGGTATTTAGAAGCAGTATAGTGTGACATTTTGCCCCATTGCACCATTGTGTGCTGCGGGGTCATATTGACCCCAGAGTACAACAGGTGTTATAAAATTCAATAAAACACCCATAATTTTATCAAAACACTTCAAATGTATAGGAATCATCAACAGCATAGTATTGAACAACCCCTATAATTTTCAGACCATTTGGTGAATGACAAACATGTTTTCCCCTCAAAAGAAATGTCTTGTGGGGTCAAATTGACCCCAGTACAATAGGAGGGTTAACCTTTATTTGACAGTTTGAAGCAGATAGTGACAGAGTGGAAATGGGGACAGAGAGGGGGGTTGACATGCAGTAAAGATCCACGGGTCGAAAATTGAACCCACAACCACTGCAACAAGGACTGAGCTTATATGGTATGCGCCCTATCCAATACGACACCGGAGCGCCCCCACATTACAATTTTTAACCTGACCATTAGCATGATATGTGAGTCCGAGATTTCCCGACAATCAGTGAATCCTGTTTGTACCTTGCTGTGACTGTTATCTCCATATCGTCCCATGAGGTTGACGCGGTGGCAGTTCTTGTACCAGAAGGCTCCCTTGTAGGACAGGGCACAGTTTGTGACGGCGATGTCGTTGTCGTGGTCATACGTGGAGAACGGACGCCCGTGGTGGTAGGTCATAGAGTCACCTTCAAAGACACACAGCAGAGAGAGAGAGCGAGAGAGAGAGAGACACAGAGAGAGAGAGAGAGAGAGAGAGAGAGACAGAAAGAGAGACACAGAGAGAGACAGAGAAGGAGAGGAAAAAAACTTGGGTTAAGTTTCTGTTGGGACTGCTACAACACTGCAAGAGCCAAGTGTGTAGCTATCAATGTGCAAACTAGATAATGTATTCTATCCTGGTCTGTTTTAGATTTATTTTTGAAAGTCGCTATAAGTAAGTATTCAGTTTGTCTTCATTCTTGCGCCCCCTTTGGACAAAAGCGGTAGTGTTTTTACCACGCCAGCTGTTGTTAATGGGTGAGCGTCCCAGGACAGGACAAAGGCAGTATGGAAAAACTATCTATAAAAGCCTTAATTTAACTGATGGTGTCCCCTCTGCTGTTAAACGAAATCAACAGCATTCACAGAATGGTGTGGTTCAAAGGGAAGTACAGTATTTGTCTTTCTTTCAAATCCATATGAAACTATATGCATGTGCGGGCTGTTTCAAAAGCTTTATATATGCCTTCAGTGGGAACTAATGGGTTTTGAGTGCCACAGACAGAAAGGGGGGGGCTCAGAAAGTACTGACAGACGGACTAAAACATGGCGCTACAGTGAGCTTTACCTGCTGTTCCACTGTATCCTCCGACGTGGACCTTGTAGCGGGATCGAGGTTCAGAGATGGAGAACTTGTCGTACTGAGCGAAGGCCAGCTCTCCCTTATCCCTCAAGTCCACTCGCAGCTCGTACTGACTGCCAGACGTGATCTTATGCAGGTTGGACAGACCTGAGTGACAGAGGAGAGGAGAAATAAGATGGACGGACAGAGATATTTACTATACAGCTCCGGAAAAAAAATTTAAGAGACCACTCCAAATGTTCAGTGTCTCTCGTTTTACTCTTTAGAGGCATACGTTTGAGTAAAATGAACCTTTTAGATTTTATAATATAAACTACTGACAACATTTCTACCAAATTCGAAATAAAAATATTGTCATTTAGAGCATTTTTTAAAAAGTAATGTAGAGATAAAGATTGAAGAAAAATCCAAACTGGTCTCTTCATTTTTTTTCGGAGCTGTATATCAAAGTGGTAACCGTATACGTTGTGCTTTTAATGTGTGAAGGTAAATTACCAAGCCAGAATTCATCGTTCATGTCCCCGAAGCCGGCCGTGTAATTCTTCCAGTTGCGGAAAAACTCCAGTCGACCACTCTGGCGCCTCAGGAACACCTGAGAAGAGAAAGACATAGAAACACTTTCACCGATCTGTGTTATCACTTTAATATATGGGTTTACCACACTGTTGTAGAAAAATCCAAAGAATCTAGAAATATAGCCTGGATATTTTTGTTATGCCTCCGCGTCGGCAAAAGCACAATATCTCATGAACGCTTTGAGGGATGAACTGATTAGATGTTGGAGGTCAAAGGCCATGGTCACTGTGACTTACATTGTCTCATTAACACAATATAACACTTTGAGGGATTTTTGTAACATTTTGTACAAACTCTCGCTTTGACTCAAGGATAAACTGATACATTTTGGAGTTCCTTGTGAACACGATATCTGAACACAATATCTCAAGAACACTTTCAGCTATTTTCTTTGGACATACGTGTCCACTCTGACTCAAAGATGAACTGAATAGATTTTGGAGGTCAAAGGTTACTGTGACCTTACCTATTGTCAGGTTGCAGTGACCTTGTTCCGTATTGTAGCTTCTTGGGAGCTTTACTGTCATTAAAGCATGGCTTACCACCGTTGTACTTTCACTGTTCAACAATTGTATGTCTCAAGGAGGTATGTAACCACCAGGCGGTATTTCTTGTTTAATATTTCCAGAAAAATCTCATCACAATCTCAATAAACAATCTAAAAATGTTTTTAATGTTTCACTCATTTGTCCTGTCCTCTTGGTGTAGTGGAACACACTTTAAATATTGACGTATTATCACATCATTAAATGATTACGGTAAACATATTGAGTATAAACGCGTGTCTCCGTCAGCCTGTGACTTACAATCCATCCTCCTCCATCAGTGGTCATGTCGCAGTACACCTGGATTGGCTGGCTCTCGTCTCCACCCAGGTAGATGGTGTACAGGTCGGAGGTGGTTTCACCATTCAGCAGGGCCTGGGAGCAGTCCCTTGGGTGTCTGTACAGAACGCCAGCTAAACACACAGACAAACAAACCAGAGCGTTTGATCATGGAATAATCAAACTAAGTGGACTTAACAGACTCCGCTACAGCAGATAATACATGGGACTGCCTTAATATCCTTACCATGCAGATAAATGTCTATTCTGCTTAAATGCACTTACTGCAAGTCACTTTGGATAAAAGAACAAGCTAAATGAATGTAATGTAACAGAGCTTAAGCTGACTCTTAGGGTTTTGTAAATCAATGTGCAGTTCATTAAGTGCACCGTGTGCAGGATGCACAGGGAGTGGCAGATCACTTTAAGTATATTTACGGCTACAGGCATGTGACTCTCCTAGGGCATCCCAGCATGCATTGAGAGAGAGAGAGGCAGTGAACAACCCAGGAAATGTCACCAATCAATCACAAGGACACAATTGTAGGTAATTGAACTCAATCTCACTGAGCCACAGTGTTACAATTGATCTTCTGTGCTGCCTTGACATTAATCTCACTACAACTGAGTTACCAAAACACCCAACTACTTCCCTGCTGTGTGAAGACAGAGGCTGTCTTTGAAACGGCCTACTGACGTCTTCCCTCCGATTGTGTATGCAGCGCTATTTAGGACCGTTTACACTGAAGTTTACAGAAGCAATAGAGAATATAGAAAAAAACCTTCTGTGTCGTTTGAAAATACGCAATGCATTGTGGGGCGGTTGAGTAGGAAAAGTAACCTATCGATCCATACACAAAATCTCATCATCATTTCTCGCCTACACAAACTCGCATACACAACCACAACATACTCAAATTGACGTCAAAATGAGTATGAGTAGGACGTTAGTAGGGCTTTTCGATCACAGCCAGAGCCTGTAAAAGCCCATAATGTATGTAATAATATAATTAAAGCCATAATGTAATAACTGATTGATAATGTAACACAATGCTGAGCCCATAGCCAACGTAATAACTTTTTGCCCATAATGTAACAACTCGTTACATTTTGGTTCACTTAGTACATTATTAAGCGAGCAAAATATTTTTCACATAATAGTGTAATAATTGTATTACATTATAAAGGGACTCAATGATTTATGAATTAAAGGGGTAATTGCTTCAATGTAGAGTGTAGTATGCACTAAAAGCAAGTGTGTGTGTGTGTGTGTGTGCGTGCGTGCGTGAGTGCGTGCGTGCGTGTGTGTGTGTGTTTGTGTGTGTGTGTGTGTGTACTAAACTCACTGGTGGTGAAGACAGTAGTGATGACTCTGCTTCTCTTGGGACCGGCGATGGCCTGCAGCTTGACTGAATACTCTGTGGAGGCGCTGAGCTGGGCCATGTTATAGGAGACAGCATTGGGACTCAGGACAACCTCCTAAAGAGAAAGACAGATGTATTTTTTACCAAACACATTTTAGATGCACACTGGCCAGTTTTGTGTTGTGTTGTGTTGTGTTGTGTTGTGTTGTGTGCTCACGCGGATGGTCCCGTCTGCAGACTCAAAGCTGAGGATGTATCCGGTGATGTCGGCTCGAGGAGGCTTCCAGGTCAACATGCCGCTCTCTGTCTGGATGTTACTGGCTGCCAGGTCCTGAGGCGCGTCCACATCTATACAAAAAACACACACAACGCCAATACAAACAATTTCATATTTTACAATTATTCCGGCAATTGCTTTTTGACTAAATTCTTTAAACCCTCATTTTCGGGTGTTATTAATGTGTTAATACATCTTTCATTCCCACATCTTTACATGACATCACTGCAGCTATGCATATTGTTATGAATCCTCCCCATCATTTAATAAAACAATTCCTCCTCTCCCACTTACATCTGGACATCATGCACGTTTGACTTGACTGCTAAGACTATTACTGTCACTCTAGTTGAATGCAAATGAACATGTTTGACTTATTTGGAATCAGTGAAGCCAATGATTGTAGGAAATAAAGTAACTGTATCAACATTAAGTGAGGAGTGCTCACCGGTGATGAAGTCTGTAGTGGTGGCTGCACTCTTGGCCATGTCCCTGACAGCGTAGACCTTGACAGTGTAGTGTGTGGCCGGAGTCAGAGAGACCATCTCAAACTCCACCACGTTCCCTGACACACGCTCCATCACCGGAGCCACTGGAAAATGGTAAATGGACTCCACTTATACAGCGCTTTTCCCTGGTTTTTTCACAGACTCAAAGCGCTTTACATTGTTTTGTTGACATTCACACACACACATTCATACAACGATAGCAGCAGCTACCACGCAAGGTGCAAGATAACTATCGGGAGCAATTCGGGGTTCAATGTCTTGCCCGAGGACACTTCGACATGTGGCGGGGAGACGGGGAATCAAACCACCGACCCTGCACTCCAGTGGCCGACCGCCCTACCCGCTTCGCCACAGCTGCTCCGAACAAGCCGAGCCGAACAACACACACACAGGCAACGCATTGAGTTAGACAAACATGCAGGAAAGGTACTGTACTGTATATGGACTGATGTACCAGACGGATATTATTCCGGAATAAACTGTAGGGTCATGCAATCTTACTAAGAAATAATTGAGATTCCTTTCCTGGCTTCTGGAAATGTTCCGGATACAACTAAGAAAACTGAATTTCCTTTTGCACGGTTAAACTAATTGGTTCCAGCAGGAGGCATTCATCATTAGTCCTCCCTTTGAAAGGCACTAATGATCATCCAGAGCTATTTCTGTTTTATAGCAGCTCTGTCATGATTAATACATGTAGGGCGGTAGAACTATTCAACAATTGGAACCCACACTTGTTATAGTTGGATGATGTTCCAGAGAACAGTGGGATATTTTAAGAAGTGGTATGATTTATTTGGTTGAATAAAATACCATCTTTCTCTGAGGATGAAATATAAAAATGTCTCCTTCATTTCTGTTTCCATCCCACGAACTGAACTAAAATCTAACGATAGTTGATTTTTGTGTTTAAAAGAAGCACAATGTGAGTAGGTCACTTTAGGCCTTTGAAATACACCGGTATGAAACTGTGTTTGACCATGCTCAACAGCCTTCAGGTTTGAGAGTGAATCATCGCTGTTGTTCGAGTATCTCATTATAAAACTGATGCTTGGCTTGAAAAGCAAGAAAAAGAAAATGGACACACTGTTGCTGGGTGAAAAATTAAATATTGAATTGTCTGTTTTATATGCAGTCTGTATGTTTATTTATATTGTCCATGTGTTTACACTACCTGAGTCTGCACTGTAGGAGATGACGTAGCCGTCTACAGTAGCAATGGCGGGCTGCCACAGCAGCAGGGCTTCTGTGTCTGTGATGTTGACTGCATTCAGACCACGGGGCTTATCCAGAGCTGTAACACACACACACACACACACACACACAAACAGTTAGCATCAGTTCACCCTTCTCAATTATCTCCCTATGGACGGAGCTGTTGCGAAAGGATTATTTTCAAAAGCAAATGTAATGTTGAATAAAAAAATCAAATGTTTTTATTTATTGTATTATTATTATTATTATTATTATTATTATTATTATTATTATTATTATTATTATTATTATTATTATTATTATTATTATTATTATTAGTATTATTATTAGTATTATTATTATTATTATTATTATTATTTAATATACAGTTTTATAACACACCTTAATTGGCACCATGAGTATTACATTGTTAGTTTCCCATAATTCCTACCTGTGGTGACACTTTCTGATCCAGGCTCGCTCTCCCTTGACCCCTTGACAGCGATGACGGTGACCTCATAGGTGACCCCGGGCGTCAGGTTGGGCAGCACTGTGTGAGACTCAGAGCCGTCCACTGTGATCGTCTTAGCATGACCTGGGAGTCAAAACATCACATGTTGTTTGGGTGAATACAATTAAGATAGTATGAGCTTGGCTGAAGTTGTGGTTAATAATGAGTAGTTACATTTCTACATTTTGCGCCTCCTATGCACACATTTTCCTACCGTTCTATTTGTATTATGTATTTCATCTTACAGCCATCTGAGCCACAGCCACTTGACATGCATGTGTTGAATAGAACCTACTTAGTTGGGGGATACATTCAAACAGTAAATTTTCATTACAATGGATGAAATAACATTAGCTACTTGTTGATTTAAATTAACGATATGTGCAGCTTTCACATTATAATGATAGCAATACATTTAATGATTACTTCATATTTTTTTGTTGCGTGTTGGACGACTTTTCATTTGCTCTAGTAATACCTATGTCTAGTCACTAGGGGGCAGGATCAGTCTATCATTATGGATAATGTTTTCACTGCAGATTATGGTGAAATAAACTTAGTATAGCTTGATGAGAATAAAGAATGTCCGTATTGGCTATAAAGTCCTTCGTGACAGTGTTAATCACACATTAGGGTTCTGACCTCTGTGAGCAGGCACATAGGTGACCCTGTAGCTGTCCACACGAGCTCTTGTCACCACCCAGTGAACGGTGGCGGACGTGTCGCTGACATCAGAGAAGCGGATGCCCTTGGGTGAGCCCAGATCTGGCATATAGACAGGACAGAAACAACAGGGGGGGGGGGACAAAACAGACAAAAAATATAAGGTTCAGTCAATATGTGTACTGCTCTCTTAGACTGGAAAAAGAGAACATACAGTACACTGGAACATCAGTGAATGCGCAAAACTGACATATACAAGAGATCATTTCCTGCAACAGAATTAATCAGCAGACAACGAAATAGACAACAACACACACACACACACACACACACACACACACATACAAACACACAGACACCACACACAAAGGCACACATATTTAGTTATTGTAGCCAAGGGAGATCCACCAAGGAAAGGCACTACTTTTTAGAACAGAGCGGAAGCAAGAGTGTGTAAAAGAGAGAGAGAGCAAGGTAGACAGACAAAGGGGGGCCTGGGGGGGGGGGGGGGGGGGGCCTGCGCTCACTGCAGACCAGACCCTTCCCTGCTGTAATGGCGAGCCATAGTATCTTGCGTGACAGACCTGAGGAGATTAACTTGCCCCCATTTCATGGCAACACAAAAGTGAAACATGCGCCACGCAACCCAAGAGTAAAGCCTTATACCCCCAGGGAGGACAGGGCGACACAGCCCCATAGACACCCGCTGTATTTGACACAGACAACAGCCCCCCCCCCCCCTCCTTTACTATACAAAGGACACATGGGGCCAGGCAGTCAAAGACAACATTTTGGGAGGACGACTGGACAGAGACGACACAATGAAAGGAGCAGGGTAAAGAGCTGTCCTGAGTGGGGGCCAACTCATAGTTATAGTCTTTGAGGCCATTTTCTGACAGTTTAGAGATGAAGCTGCTATGCTGATGGAATATTTTCTGCAGATATTCAGCATCTTTTCAATTTCTTACCCAGAATTATGTATAAGGTATAATTATATATTATATATATTATAAATAATGCAGACACCACTCAGGAACACAGATAGAAACACTGAACACCCCAACACATGGCCGCTGTCACAAGGCATACCATTTCTGAATAGAGTATTCTGTGTAATTATTACCTCATTAAAGTAATAGTTCAAATATTTTTCATTTTTCGCTTGTTTCGTCACTCTGGGGATCAAGACAAGGCGACATGAAACCATTGTTTTAACTGTGCGTGCATTTTTGAAGAAGAAATGTCTAGGTCAACAGTATGTATTTGATTGAAAATGCAAGAGCAAACTATATAGACCACAATGTAACATGATACATCAACAAGTCCCAACAAGCACACAGGACCATTAAGTGTTGTATCTTCTGACTGTTGGCGGAGGTAGACTAACGCTACCCACTGTAGCTGTGATTACTCTCGATGAGCAACCTTTGCCCATTTCTTCTTCCAAGATGCTCGCACAGATAAAGGAATGGTTTCTGTCGCCTCGTCTTGAACCCCGGTGTGACGCAACGAGCTCAGAAATAAAAACACGTTGCACTATTTCTTTAAGTGACTTCAATGAACGCCATGACACTTTTTTTTTTTACCAGGTTAGTAGACAAAAAGACCTCTGATGTAAAAGACGAACACGTATTAATGACCATCTCTTCATGCGGTTACCACAAAAAGACAACATTGACCAGATATGACATCATTCCACATTGACCACGTTGACAGGACCAAGTTCAGATTAGACGTATCACTTCACAGGTTCTCTTGTTTCCATCCCGTCACCACCGTGTACCTGTTGTCACCCCCTCAAAAAGAGACTTGGAGCGTCTTCCCAAAACCAGTCCAAAGATTTCCACTTTGTACTCTGTGTCCTCCATGAGATTCATGACATAGGCGCTGCGTTCCTCCCCGCCCAGCACCAGCTCTCTGGGTGGACCCGGGGCGTCCGCCTCGCTGACCATTACCACAAAGGTGTCGAAGGCGTCCTCTTCAGCCTCCCACTCCAGAGTAAACTCCCCAGAGGTGAAGTTGGACACTAGGACAGCCTGCACCTCTGGTTCGGCCTCTGAGTGACAGGGGGGGGAAAGTCAGTTTTCCTCCTCCTCTGTGGAATTTAAAGAGTGCTTTGACATTTTAAGGAACACGGCGGGCGAAAAAAGAGATGTATACGAGTCCATATAGTGCGAATGCCGGCATTGGTTATATGGAGGCTCAGCATTACAGAGTTTGCAAAGAGTGGAAAGAGAAAAGAGTTTTAACTGCAATCCAGTGAAAAACTAAGGAAGCAAAAAGGAACTTCAGGCGACAGAGGGAAGGTTGTTGAGCCAAAGAAAAGTTTTTGGACTCAAGTTAACTGGCCTGTCAAAGCCACTGTGGTTAGTAAGATGTGAAGCTGATTGTATCACCACTGTGACTGTTACCGGGAAGTTGAGTAAAGCGATACCGGAATATGACGTAGGGCTGCCACTTTTTATTTAAAAATCCAAACTACTGTTTATCATGGGAATATAATAATCAACCTCTAATGATCTATTTGAATTTCAAATTCACAGTGTGTAAGGGTCACAGCCTGTGCATTATACTCCAGCAGGGGGCGGTTCCCGGTAAACAAGGCTATTGTTGTGCTCTTCACAAATGCAAAATGGAGAAAACTAGGTTAGTGCTAGACTAGTTGCTTTAAATAGGGCAAGTCAGCTTGATAGCTAACTTTTAATTGCAAAAAAAACTTTAGATAGTAAAATGAATTATAATAGAATCCTTTAATTGTCATTATTCCATTGGAATGAGTCAATTTCACCACAGATGTAGTATGACATTTGATACGCTGCTGGGTGTAGGCTGTATTTCTGCAAGACAATGTAGGATGTGATTTGTAAACTTGAAACTAATTACATCGTTTGATATTTGTTTAATTTGAATAATCACATGTAATATGTATTCCTAAAAGCATAAGCCCCGGTCTGACCCCTAGGTATTACAAAGTAAAGAGGCATTGTCAAAAAACCGCTGTTTGTTTTAGAATAGTGCTCAGATACACTACAGTGAAGACACATAACTGTGTGAATACAGATGGGACTGTGTGTATGTGTGCTGCTGTAAAAGCTGGTAGTGGTAGTTACGCAGTCATTAGCAGCAGCTAATAATGGCAGTGATAGGAAGAAAGACTGAGAGACAGCAGGAGTCTACAGCTGCTGGAGAATAAAAAAAGAAGCTGTTTCTCCAGAGGATGAGTCCGCTCAAGCTAATTAGCAGGAGAAACTTCCGGTATAGCAGCAGCACAGATGGATACATGGAACCTGGACAGAGCTTTTAAAGCAGTCCGGATTGAAGCAGATTTAGTAAGTGGGCTCAGGGAAAGCCTCAATAAAGCTCAGTGCCACTGGCTCATTAAAACACTACACCAAATGTGGGGGTCTCAGGGGTCCTTGAACTAGCCTGAAACCCCTTCTTTTTTTTCATTGTGAGGGAAAAAGGCATGAGGCATTTGTTGTGAGAAGAAGCGGTGGAAATGAGAAGCAGAGCGGACAAATCCCAGGGAGCTGTCACTCTTCATTAGCCGGCGGGCGGCTTTAGCTGGTCAGTGGGAAGGGAGGGAGGGCTACATCCATCAGCTAACATGTGCTAGCTCGCTACTGAATTCACCCTCCCACCACCACTACCTCTTCTACCCCTCTACCCCATATCACCCCCCCCCCCCTTCCCCAAGACTTTAGGGAACACAATCCCTCGCTTACAAAAGGGAGCCTGTTATTGGAGGAGGTACGCCGGCGCCAGCTAACCTGCTGCAAAGGGAGTCTGCAAGGCAGAGCTGGTTCCAGTCTGGCCTGATAACTTTACGAGAGTGGCTTGTGGTGGTATGAATCACAACTGAGTCCATGTTTGTGCTGGCCACTGTCCACATCTCTGTGTGGTTCCATCAATCATTTGCTGTATAAAAATCCCTCTCTTTTTCATCTTTAACCGCCATTATCTCAGCATTCGTTTTTTTCAATACTCTGAACCATAAAATCTCAACTTCTAAAGCACTAACATCAACTAAACTTCCCAACAATACCCATTCACCTGCAGTGTCTCACCTTAACCTTAAAAGGTTCATTCTCACTGCCTTTTCAGAGGAGGACTATTTTGCCTTCAACATCTTCCTCCAGGGTAAGGCTGACGCTGACCACCGTGCATAACATAATCAAATTAGTCAGCGCTTGTATTCACAAGTTGGAATGTTTAATGGATTAAAGCGATGCTAATGAAAAATGTTAAGATGGTTTTTCACCAGCCATTAGCATGCAGACAATGGGGCAGCGTTGAGCACATGCCATATTCTGCGTGGCCCCAGAAGCCCCTTGGCACCCTAGCACCCCGGGCCCAGGGGCGATGGCAGCATGAGAATGAAGAGCGGTCCAGGCCTTTTGGGGGAAAACTGGGGATGCATACAGAAGAGAGGGCCTCACACAAAGTGACAAAAGCGCCTCAGGGATTTTTTTGTCCTCTCTCCGTCCTCCCATCTTTCTTCCACTTGACTGATCCTCATCACTGAAATGTTGAATGATAACGCTGGAATAGATGCTCATATTTAAAAAAATATATATATATAATTGTCGACCAACTCAAAACTGGTCATTTTTAACCTTGTCCTCTAGTCAAAACATTTTGACAGTGAGAAATGTCAGTCCGGGGGAAGGAGCCGGTTTTGGTTTTCACAGTTTACAGCCTTCTTATTAGGCACATACTGCAATCCACAGAGTGTTAATCGCTGGCAATGACTGTGATTTGGTGTGGTGGGTGGGGAGGCAGAGCACCTGTTGTGCCTGAGTTAAACAACACACAGGCCTTTTTTTTTTTACAACGTGTTTTCTTCCTGTTCACACAACAGACCAGGTGCTGTTTGAGGCTGGACCAGTACCAACAGGCATGCCGTCAGCTTGGAGTCAGATCAAATGCAGACGTGGGGCTTAGCTAATACACTGTAGATTGAATGGGATTTGTATGGGTGCTACGGGCGGATTGTGTAAGCCCATTTCACAAACCCTGTATCCCCGTATGATTGTATCACACCATCTCAATGACCAGAGTTAGCTAACTTTGTGAAAAATAACTTCACATCACAGTGGCCTTTAGGTAGATTGTCTTTTTGATGTACTTCCAATGCTGATGGTAAATAGTTTCTTGTCATAGATTGAGTACTGAGTTGTTGCCTTAAAACATGTATATGAAGAAGGTCCCAGTCGCAATGATTGGTCACATTAAAGATCAACTATTATGCAAAATGCACTTCCTGATGGTTTTTCAACATTGATATACTGAAGATCCCTGGTATGACTCAAGCCTCCTAAATTATGAGGAAAAACTACCCTCTGAAAAACCCCCAGTCAGATTTCTCTCCCATAATGACATCATATGGGGAGAAGCCATGCTCCCTCATTACCTACTTAACTTAGCACTAACTCCACCTGTGATAAGCACACCCCCAGATACCCCTGAAACTAACTAGCATTTAGATACAAACCAGCAGTTAGATTCAGACTAGGTTTTCTGGAAGGTGGGGCTTAAAGAGACAGGCTCTAAAACAGAGCATTTCAGACAGAGGCTGAAAAGGGCAGATTCAGCCATGGCACTGTGAGAAATACAAAGGTTCTTTTTGGACACTACACCATGAAAACAGTTTCTAGTAGAGACTCAAATATCGATTTTGAACCTGAAAACGGGCATAATATGTGACCTTTAAGAACTTTTCAATCAGATGCAAAAAATGCCATAGTCTACTTAAAAATGTTTTGCTTCCACTGTCACTGAAACACTCTCACAAGAATCCTCACAAAATCGTACTGACTTCTGTTACTTATGAAGGCTGACGGGCCTAGGAAAATCAATTAAAGTAAGCATAATAATATAGTAGCATAGTATGAATAGTATTAGTAGTAATTTAAGTATGACGGTGTAATGTGAATGATAGTGAATGTAACACTTGAATACACTGCCAAACCAACAGCGACACCAGAACTCAATGAAAAGAACAACACCATTTGTAACCGTCATTTAAATAAAAAAGTCCCCATGGAAAAAATGCACTTGTTAATTCGAGAAGAAGAAGAAGAAGGAAGCAAAGGGAAAAGATTGAGCGAGGCCTGCAGCGTTGACGATGTCGATATACCTGTGATGGTGTCTGCAAACACCGGGTCTAAGAGGGCCCCCCTGTACCAGCCGTACAGGTTGGCCCTGTACCAGGTGGTGGGGGACAGGCCAGAGACGGCCAGGCTGCGAGCGTCGGCGGGCACCGTGTGGTTCTGCCACTCGGCGCCCGTCTCCGCGTCGGTCACCTCGATCAAAAAGCCCTGGAAGGCCCCGTCCACTGCAGACCAGGACAAGAGGAAGCTGTCCCAAGAGACCTCGCTCACTGTCACATTGGTCACCACAGGCTTCTCCTCCTCTGGGTGACGACAAACACAATCCCACATATGGAGTTACGGGATTGGGGACAGACACATTACAGAATGGAAGACCAATGGTTAGACTGATACAGGTGTTCCAAAGTTGATCATGGATTTCTTTTGTTTTGGGGGTAGAAGTCGTCTGTCTAGGAATAGAGGTTCAACGTTATACACAACACGAAAAACAGGTTAAAAAAAAAGCTTTCTTTTCAACAACAATGTACATTGTTAAACATATACAACGAATAAGACCGAGG
Organism: Ammodytes marinus; assembly: GCF_949987685.1. Taxonomy (NCBI): domain Eukaryota; kingdom Metazoa; phylum Chordata; class Actinopteri; order Uranoscopiformes; family Ammodytidae; genus Ammodytes; species Ammodytes marinus. The sequence goes on from NC_137231.1 coordinate 5,811,584, forward strand.
ATCTGCTTAGCGGTATCAGCGGGACATTGGACATTGATGATCTCTCATTTGTATTTCAATCATTTCATTTTGCTGTCAAGAGAAAAGAACAAAAAAGAAAAGAAAAAAGACCTTCACGTTTGTCTGGAAATATTCCCTTATTTCCACTACAAAAGGAGGAAACCAGCCTCATAATCAATGGCCACCTATAGCCTATAGCCATCTCCTCTATATATTACCATATAAGTGGAAAGGCTTCAAGGTAGAAAGCAGCGGGCAGACATGCTGATGCAGCTTGTGCGTATTAATGGCTCTGAATAAGGCCATTAACATTTGAAGGTGCAGCGTAGCCCAGCCGGAATGGCATGAAGTACGCCGTCCACTTCAAACCTATGTGGGGGGGAGGCCATGCAGAGCCGGTAATGGGAGTCCATTGAGTGTGCAAGGCATTCAGTAGAGTAGATTAGAACGACACAGAGATAGATGGCGCAGGTAAACATCAAGGCAACCATTATCCTCTTTTCACTGTGTGGCAGAGTGAAGCGCAAATGGGGGCTGTTAGACAATAGGAATGTGATGGCTTTGCTGGATCAGCTGATTATCACTTATGAGAATTCACAAAGGACAAGGAAAATGCATTTATTCTGGTCCTCTAGTGTGGGGGAGATTTTGAGTCTCCGTTGTGTTCACAGCTGCTGACGTTTCACCTGCAGTTGCTACAAAGTTGCTCAGCATAGCTTTAGATGTCCTGCTATTTAGCATTTTAAAGTGCTGTATCAAATGTAATGAATGGTTTATAACACACTTTAATGTAGTAATTCACAGATATGTGATAATTCATTCGATTTCATAACTATAACTGCCGTATAGAAGGCATGCTGTATGAACAGATAATGCATGAAAAAGCCACCTGAAGTAGTCTCAATTCATATAACCCCAAATGTATTTTTTCTTTTGTCAAATAGGGTTATTATTACCCTTACAAAAATCTGCATTTGGCTTAATGAATTTGAAGAGACTTCCTATCATTTCAAGACATTCTTAGCTACAATTTGGGGTACGCCAAGTGAAAATGTCTTCAAAGCAAGCTTTCCCATTTGCGTAAAGACAGTGCCCATTCACAATTTGAGAAAAACAAAACATTTTCATTACTATCTACTGTAGTTGTTTTGTGTCTGGGTTAAGCAATATGTCGAGTTTATGGTGCTAACAACATTAAGAAAATGCCACGCACAAAAAATATTCAACAGCAGATTTCCAGTGACATACCTATTGTCAAAATAGTGTCATCATGGGTACTTTTTATTCTGCAGCATGTAGCTTATAGAAGTAGTGCTGTGTTGTCCAGGGTTAAGAGGTAAAACATGTATTTGGGAAGAAATTCTGCTGTTGTATTTTTTTCAAATGTCATGTTCCAATGCTGTAAAAAAAAAACGCGCACACACAAACAAAATGTAATTCATCTGCAATCTCAGAGCTGCTGGCTGGCTTTTGTTTTATGAAGGGAACCAACCCATTGAGCTCGGCTTCAGTTCTGGTTGTCACATGCAGGTGAAGGAGTGTGTCATCATCATGCCTAATTCAAATGCTCCCCAGAGATATCAACCTCCTCCATCTGATATCTGCCATTTGATACACACTCCTTCCTCTCATACTACAGCATCACACGTGCAGTCATCAGGGTGAGAGTCAAACCCTGGAACTCAGGCAATAACTATGTACATACAGCACAGATCATGTCAATGCATGCAGGACATTGATCTGGCTTTGTCATGCTTTCTCTTCTCTGTTTTATCCTCATTGCACTCTGTGTATGATAGATAGGAACTTAAAAGACAATAAAGTATATGTTTATGCGACAGATTACATCTTTAAGTAATATTTGTTGTATTTTGTCCATGCCGTACGCCATTTGTCTTGTTATTATTGTATGTTTGTGCTCCATACAACATAACAAATAATACATGGTATTATGGTCACAAGCTTTGAATAAATGAAATGCAATTATAACAAGAAAACCCAATATATTGCCCAAAAGATGTCAGTAGATGTACATTGATGACCGTCTTTAGTGATGTCTTGGTTTTTTCACATATGTACTGGTCCGTTGACATTGGTAAGACTACTTTTAATTTGTAACAATGCCATGTGAAACATTTAAAGCAAGACGATGAAGGCAAAGTTAGATATTGCCAACAATGCATACAGTATTTATTCACAGATTTCTGAAAAAAATTAATTGTCTAATGTTAGGAATAAACTAGCCAAGTTTTATGATGAAATCTGGAAGTTAAACTTTTACCTCTATAAACCTGCAGTGTCTCGCCTTATTAAATGTCAAACATGTTCAATTTCTTTACACATGTACAAATAAGGACAAAGAATTGTGTGACTAACGCTGAAGTCACTATCATTGCCAAATTGCCTGTTGTCACTAAGTGTTAAACTCTTCCAGGCTGCTGTGATTCTCTTCCAGTCAGATGATTAGTTTAAATTATGATAATCCTGGCTTTTTGTCTCCTGCTTTCCCTGGTCTACTGATTTCTAAAAGTATCTGGATATTTGACTGGAAAATTGATTCTCAGCAGGTCAGATAATAAGCAGCTCCTCTGGATCACTTGAAGACAAATTCTTGTAATCCTTTTCGATGACTATCGGGCACAAAATATAACCCCAAAGCTGGTCTCACCTCGCTCCGCACCCCTCCTCTTTCCTTCAATCCCTCGTGTACAAAACGAGCGTGATCTGTGTTTGCACTATACGCGTCTGGAGATGATAAAGGCTTGGGATCGGGCGGTGTGGGGATTAGAGGGCTGCTGTATTTGGGAGACAATGTTTTATAACAGGAGTCCCAGCATGTGGCCTTTTATCTGTTAAAGACCCACAGTTCATCGTGGTCAAATCGCACAAAACCAGAGGGGTAGCAGGGCTCACGCCAACAATTATCACATGAATGAACATTGTGTTTGAGCGCACACACAAGTCCACGCAAACACACCCACCCACACACACAAACGCTTGTCTTTATGGTATTGTGGGGACACCGGACCAGAACATCCATTCTAGGGACCACCCTTTCTGAAGGTTTTACAACACTGGAAAAATCAGCGAGTAACCTGGAGTGGACATGAACAGAGATGTCACTTCTTAATCAGACAAAGAAGAGTTCCCCGACCAGACTAGGACAACCGTTTTGGGGACTTGGGGGGTCAGGTATTAAGTTATAACTGGGGTCAAGTATACACACTGAATGGGTAACACACACACACACACACACACACACACACACACACACACACACACACACACACACACACACACACACACACACACACACACACACACACACACACACACACACACACACACACACACACACACACACACACACACACACACACACACACACACAGTTTCACTCTGTCTCAATCCTTTAAGCCATTGGGTTTCCCAATCATACGTGTCACACATGACCGCACAGACAAGTGGACATATAGGGTATAGACATGCACGTGCGCAATCACCCCCCACTCACACACACACACACACACACACACACACACACACACACACACACACACACACGACAATACACACACAGGGGTCTGTATTCTGTTCTTCTTGGCAGCGTGCAGTCGACAAAAAAAATGTTATAACGATGCTCGCAAACTTTTTTCCCTCATGCCATAGCGATTTGTTCCCGTAGCCATGCGTTAAATGGGCTCCCGTTGCATAACTGAGAAGATTTACTTGTGAATTGTTTGACTTGGAGGCGCCTTGACCGCAGCCGAAACATATGCTACAATCACCCCATTTGTCTTTGTCTTGTTTTGGTTTAAAAAAAAAGATGGGGAAAAAGGAAAAATAATCCCACATGCTATAAATGAGCCTTGGGGGAAGGAGGGTTAGAGACAGAGCCACTTACATTGAGGAGCTAACAATGAAGTCAATTCATTGCCTGAGTTTGGCTGCAGTACTGGGGGACAAGAAAAATCAACCTATGGTTAATGAGGACTTCTCTTATTCCCTGACCCTGCGCCACCAGCTACTAGAAAGCTCATGGAAACATTGGTCTGCATTCAGCGGAGCCTCGGCCACGGACACATTTCACACACTGCATATCCTGCATGCAGAGTATCAGCCTAGCTACTGATATAGTCAAAGTCCAAACTTTACCCCATCTCTGTTTTAGTTATTTACAGAAGTTGGCTCTTAAAGTTCTCACTTATTACTGGTGATATCTAGCCATGCAGATGTTGTTTTTTATCTGCCCAGATTTTACGATATTTTTACAGGACATTCAAAGGGACTTGATTGCATTAGTTCTGGTTGGGAGCCTTGGCTGAGATTATCCGGCCTCTGTAGTTTTCTGCATGTCATTCCCCTCTCTGCCCCATTTCATCTCTGTCTCTCCAAAACAAAAACTAATTTAAAAAAGAAGAGGCTGTGTGTGTGTTTTGCAGTGCTGACCTGTGGGTGCGGAGATGGTGGCGGGCACGCTGGTTCTGCGGCCCCTCTCTGCGATGATGGTGATGGTGTAGAGCATGCCGGGCGTGAGGCTCCTCAGGGTGTGAGACTCTGCGCTGCCTGGGATAACCACCTCTTCCCGGTGGCCGTCAGCCGACACGTACACCAGCCTATAGGAGTCCAGCTTGGCCAGTGGGCGTGTCCACTCCAGCACCATGGTGACCTCTGTCACCTCGGCTACAGTCAGGTCCTTGGGCGCATCCAGGGCTGATGCCACAAGTAAGAGGACATGGTGTGAGTATAGGGGTTTTAACGTTCGAGATGACGCAGATGCATCCACACCAGTTCAAAATGATTCAGATTATGGAATCCCAGGCTTTTATGAACCGTCCAGCAGCCAATTATGTAGTAATGGTTGATAATAATGAAATAACTGGCGATAGCTAACAAATGTTTTTGAATGTAATAATGTTGGTAATAATGTTATTACTTTTCTGATGGTACTATAAATAAATGTTTCTATAAATCAGAAAAATATAGACTGTGTAATATGTCCATCCATTATGTAACAAAAAGTGCAGATTAAAGTGATAGGTGAAAGCCTCTTACCAGTCACTGCGTTGGTGGTGGTGGGCAGACTCTCCCGCTCATCTTTCACCGCCGTCACACCCATCCCATACTCTGTGCCGGGCCTCAAGCCTACGAGACATGACCAACACATAACAACACTGTCATGTAGAAAATAAAAAGCAATGTCATGTTGGGATTGTACAAAATCCACTGAGGTGTCACCAAGTGAGCGGGGGGGGGGGGGGGGGAGGGGGGGGGGGTGCTCTGTAGTCAAGTGGGCATGCAGCTGTAGTTTGGGCTAATGGATCCGGAGGTGCCCATGCCAAACACAACAAAAAAACTCTCTCAAAAACATTGCAGCCTAATTGCATTTCATGGTAAGCCCCTGCGCCCACTGTGGAACCATCAGTGTTGCATTTGCATTGATGGATCTATAGGGGCCCTTGTGGCGGGGCAGAAAACACTACTACAGTGGAGCTCTCTCCAGAGGCCCTTTCGGTCTCTACAATTAAGCCCTCTCTCTGGGCCCTGATCGGCTCTAATTCCTTTATTAACTCCCACAGAGGTCACATCACGCACAGAGTCCTGCAGCATGAAATTACACCTAATGCCCAGGAAACTCATTATCAATAAAATCACGAGCGTGAAGGCAATTACAGATAATAACTGTGTGAAAGAAGTGCTGAGGTGTGTGTGTGTGGAGCGGAGGGGAGGGGGGCGTCGGCTCAATGGACACAGTGCTTTATTTCCATGGGATGGGATGGGCGGATGGGCCCCCCCCCAAGGACAAAGAATTGGGCCAGACAAAGACACTATTAGACTGTTTTTGGAAGCTTTTTTTTCTCATGGTGTCTAATCCTAGCCATGCCATAGCACACAGTGTAGAAACAAACAGGGGCAAAAACACGTCCGCCTCAAAGCATGGCTTTATAATGTCAGCGGTGCAGATGGATGAAAAACACGTCCGCTTTTTCTTGTCGGAGCGAGATGTCACAGTGAAACAAGCGGCAGTGTTATTTCCATTTACCAGACTGAATGCCAAACCCCCCCTGGGTGGTTTTTCTAATAAAGTGGGCCTTTTGTGAGACATTTCACCACACAAAACAAAGGCAAACCCATTTTGGGAATGTGCAGGCTCAATATAACAGTGGCCATTTGAAAAGGGAGCACCGTAAACACTTGCCCGAAGAATTAAGAGAATAAACACTTCACACTGTATAATTTGTCCCCCCCTCCCCGAAGGCTCTGTTTCGCTGTGTCACTTGGATTCAAAGTGGTACTCGCCTAATGTGAACTCAAGGAAGACAAAAGAATGAAAATAGAGCTTGTGCGCCGCTAAGCAACCCACTGGTTTGTCTGAGCAGGACTGGTTGTTATTTACTGTAGCTGCAAACAGTTCTAGGCTGATAGTCTACTAATTGGTCTGACATGTTGAGTCGGAGGGAGGGGCATACATTAAAGAAGTCCAAGACAATGCAAAGTCCCTTTTACCTTAAACTCTGAGATTATTTAGTCTCAATTAGGTAACACCTTACTATAAGGGTAGATTAATTAACTTTAATTAATGTTTACTTAATGCTTTATATGCATTAGCTATACATCGTTAATGTTATTAACAATATTAACTGTATAGTTCATGCATATGAAGCATGAAATAACTGTTATGCTTAGTTGTTGCTAAACTAAGCATTAGTTAACCAAGCGTTGACTTAACGTTAATAAGTAAGCATTTACAGTTAGTTAATGCTTACTACACATGAACTAACCGTTAATAGAATTAACTAAGCATTAACTAACTGTTAATTAATATACTCTTAGTGTAAAGTGTTATGCTAAAGGATAATAAAATACATATCTATGAAGCTACAACTTTCTAATTAACATAATGTATTAAGGGTCTATGAGGTTTAACTTCTGACTGTAATACATGTTCTATAAATGTTAAGAGTGAATTGTGTAACATTAACAAAACAATTACTAACAACAGGTACAGCTGTACGATCTAATGCAGTCAGATCAGCCCTGCCATAACACTGAATGAACAATGACAATGTCAACAATAACTGGACCTAATAAAAGCAGCATTTTATAGCAGAACCCTTGAGATAGGTTGCGTCGAGCTGAAAAGGTTTACCTAATTAAGTCGCCGATGAGTGTTTGTCTTTATATAAATGTTTGATGCCATTGTGTGTGTGTGTGTGTGTGTGTGTGTGTGTGTGTGTGTGTGTGTGTGTGTGTGTGTGTGTGTGTGTGTGTACCGGTGATCTTAGCCTGGGTGCTGTCCTTGGGTCCCGGGGGGAATAGCAGCTCTCCGTGCTCCCCTCCAGACAGAGGACCGTACTTGATGCGGTAGTTGTCCACCCTGGCCTGGCTGTTCTTCCACTCCAGCGTGATGCTCTCGTCTGTCAGCTCCACTGTCTGCAAGTCTCTGGGGGCGTCCAGGTCTGCAACACACACATGGACTTAAGAATAGATGTAGGCTAAATGTAGCTGTATTTATAATCCATGCCCAAAACCCTTAAAGTGGCTACGAGGGACGTTGAGTTTCTGTTGATTATTACGGCACCTTTGGGCCAAAAGAGGTAGTTCTTTTTTAAAACACAAGCACCCAAGCGTGTGAATTTGTTTAGGAAGAGAGAGAAAGAGAGGGAGAGAGAGAGAGAGACGGCAGTATGCAACGCAATGAGGCAATGTATTTACTGTATATGTGACTATGTTAGATTAATGATGGCAATATGACAACGGTGAAGCAGATTAAACAATGATTAGAACACAGGATTGTCTTGTCTGCCTGCCGTAAATCATTTAGTCTGGCCCGGTAGATTGGACCAGAGGAAAGGCATTAATGATATAGAATTACATGCTTTTCACTTATGGTCTTGTTTGCTGTTAGTGATTATTTATAATTGAACATTTTTAACATTTAAAGTTCCACTTTAGAATTGGCATATTCCTCATTATTCTATACTTGGGGGGACTTCAGCCCTTCAAGGAACACACATGTCCACGTAGACACATGCAGCAGGATTTTCCTTCCTTGTAAACATATATGTAAAGCTAAAGTATGTGTGGTCCGGTGCCCCCCCCCCCCCCCACCCCACCCCCTGAAAAACAGCTTATAAAACCTGGCTTTCGTAATAATTTAACGACCGTGGCTGTTTTTTTTTAATCCAGGAAGAAGGTTTTTATTATTTTCTGTAAAAAAAAAGTTCAGGTAGATCCAAATCAATTTCAGCCTTACGGTACCTGTGAGGAAGGACTCGTAGACAGGAACACTGGTCTGGTCTGCCCTGCGAGCCATCAGAGACACATCGTACTGTGTGTCGGGGACGAGGCCTCCCAGGTGGTACTGTGTCTCAGTGGAGGACAGCTCCACCACGCTGCGCTCAACCGGGTTAGAGCTGGGCCCGTAGGAGACGCTGATCCCCTCCACCATGGCAACGGGCTGGAACCAAGTCACCAGCGCTGTGCTATCCGTCACATCGCGCACGTCCACCTGGCTCGGCCCGTCAATCACTGGAGAGGTAAAGAGGTGACGTGAGGCAGACGGTTAGTTAGAAGACTTTAACAGCAGGAGCCAAATGTCCTTCTATTGTGGGAAATCTTCAGTCGTCCGTCAAATGTTCACAGCACAGGTCAATAAAAAATAAATAAAAACGTTGACATAATTCTTATTCATAAAATAAAAAGGGATCATTAGGGTTAAGGATAGGTTACACACTTTTTTCAGTCTATCTAAAAATAAGTGCCCATATCACATTTTTTATGTGCTGTAATCTTTCCTCGTGTTCACACTGGCCATTAGGAGGTCCCTTTTTAATACACACTCAATGTAAATGATGGAGGACAAAATCCACAGCCTTCTTTCCATGAACAGTAAAACAGAAAATATGCTTTACTATGTCTTTATAGTGTATATGTCTCAGTTTCATTTTCCGCCATTGTCTTTCCCGACTGAGTGTACGCATGCCACAGGCATTAAGAAAAAACTATATAAAAGGTAGTTAGCAGCACATGGTTGAGTCATGAAGGTCGGTATGGGATGGAAGTATGAAGTGTCAGGGTGTACTGTGTATACGCATACAGCCATTTCAGCATTGCAAGTGCTGAGAAACAACCATCTTGCCTTTATGATGTTATTGAAAATATTTACTGATCAAATCCATGAAGGGTGCGCCTTTCACCAGCGCTGGAATTGATTTGTCACATGCTGGCAACTTTAGGAAAGTCAACCCTCTGTTCAGGGCTGATAAAATGGAGAATCTGCATTTGAGCTTAACACAGATTTGGTTTCTGAGGGAGGCTGCGAGGGAGCGTGTCGTTTGGGTGTCACGATACCATTCTCCTGAGAGGCTGGCGTCCCTCTGAGCCTGACTGCTCTACTGACTGATGCCTCCCACGTATGGTGGGTTGAGTTGGGTTGGAGGGGGAGGAGAGAAGAGGACAGCACAGGGACTCGCACAATTAGCCCCTCAACATGCAAATCCCACAGAACGCAGCCTCACACCGGTGTAATGGGAGACGTTAAGAGAGCCTGAGTGACAGGAAGAACTCTGGACCTCATAATCCAAGTAGTGCTGACGTGCATTTACACAAGTGCAATTCACCAGTGCATGCACAAACAGCGTTTTTGCATCTCCTTTGACTTAATGACTTTTTGAATATACAGTACAAGTTTTGTTGATAATCCAATAATTACATTTTTGTTAAAAAAATTACAAAAATAATTGATAATTGAGCTTTGTCGTATTTACCTCGAGCAGGATTACGCTAGTTTTTAAACTATTAGAGGTACGAATTATTAGGGGCGCAGCCTCTTGAGTGACAGCTAGCCGCCCGCTGGCCCTCACTTCGCCTCAGCTAGATGGGTGTATCTCCCTCCCCCCGACGTCACATCAATGCCTTTTCGGTAAGAGGTAAGAACTGCCAATATACTGACTTCATACAATCAATAATGTTCGGTTTTGAAGGAAACCCTGGTCCAGAAGTGCCTGCTATGACATTGACGGACACATTTACGCCTTGTGTCCGAAATGTGCTTTAGAAATAAACTTGCCTTGCCTAGAAATAACGGATAATAGCTTTAAAAAAGTAATATTCTCTCTTTGTAAAGGATTTCGTTTTTATGTTACAAAAGATAATCAAACTATAACAAGAGCTTATATGTTATAGTGACATACTTAATTAATACATGTTTCCTTTATTAGCAGTGATGAGCTTATCAACCTTCCTAGCCACACATTCAGGAAGTATGTTTGGCTATATACCATGGACCTATTATATACAGTATTATTTGACCATGTGAAAAGTGTTTTATATATATATATAAAAAAAAGAGGATATTCTTCTTTATTCATATAAAGGAGCTTTTACTACTCCAAGTTATCACTGCAATTTACCAGCCTGCTCTTACTGTTGCGTGTAAGGAAAGGTTATGACAGGCCTCTAATGGCATTCCAATTCAAACTGATGTTGATCCTGGCAAATTATAGGCCATATTCACCACCTTAATACGAAGAGCGGCCTGAGCCATTGCTAGACAGAGCTGCCATTTATTAAACTTAGTGCTGAGTGTGGCGAACATTGCTGCTCCTGTTGAATCTGCTTTGTGGAAACTGATCTCCCATGGGTAACAGCTTGCAAAGTCGGAGCCCGGTTTTAAGTTTCAGCCTGCTAAGCAAGCCACTGAGGCTTACTTTGAAAGAAAACACACATTTAATAACTTTACAAGAGCTGGAGCAGTGTTTCAACCTATACCCCCTAGGCAAGACAACTAAAAATAGCCTGCCCGATGGTTGGTGGCTAGTCTGGCAGGTGCAGTCAAGAATTCAACCCCATTTTCTCTCTTTGTTTTATTGATCCCCAGCCCTGAGTTCCTCAGTGTGATACAAGCGATTGGGCTTTATAGCCTGATGGCGCTATGGAGATATCTCATAACTTGCCAATAGGGTTGGAAATCTATATCTCTTTTTACTACCCCTGCTAACTCACAACAATGCAATGAAATCTAATGAGCTAATCACTCAGGGTTGACATGTCGGGCTGTTTTCAGTACTCTGTTGGGGGCTGCAAGATGGATTGCCCCGATATAAAAACCAATGAACCATATGCAAGGTATGAAGGTGACAACCTGTTTTTGCATTCCACTTTGACACCTCTAAGTGACAATGAATTCCACAGTAACTTCTATTTCTAGAAATGCACAAACATCTCTAAATCTCCAGCACAAGGTCAGCATGGTATTTATAATTTACTGCATGTAATTTAGCAGACTTACAACTGTAGGTAGGCAGTTAGCATTAGGGGTCTTGCCTAAGGACCCTCACTGGACTTGCCCCACCTTGACCGGGAATCGAAATCTGGTATCACCAGTGGTGTTGCCTACTGAACTATCAAAAGGTGAATAAAGTGATTAGGTTTATTCTTCTGCTAATGTGTTTTGAATACAATGATTAGGATTACCTACATAAGGTTTAGAATGATTTTTTTATGTATATTTATATATTTGAGTATTGTTAAATAGCAGAAGTGGTGGTAGTTATTTGCACATGCTTTTCTAGAATCTATCAGTCAGGAATACATCCCTCCATTGTATAAGTACCTACAGTATATAAGATTTATAAGGGTCATAAAGGGCAAACTATGCATCAAGACTGATAAGCTAGGGCAGACCAGCAGACCGTGCCCTGAGTCAACCGTTCACAATCTGCTTTTTAAATGTGGATTAATAAATGAGAGGTTTTGGAGAACCCATTGCAAACCAATCATATGTACTCCCTTGCAGAAAGGAAGCTATTTGAGTTAGTCTAAAAACAAAAGAATGATAAACCAGTTCGCGGTTAATGAATGTGTCCACTTACTTGTGATGACGTTCTTGGAGGCAGGCGGTCCACGCTTGTTGTTCTTCACCACTTCCAGTTTGACCTCGTACTCCTGGCCAGGGCCCAAGCCTGACTGCTCAAAGGTGGTCTCTGGACGGCCCAGGGAGTTCAGAATCTCACCATCCTCCTCTTTCTGCCAGCACCCCAAAAAACATCAGTCATCAACCAACACAAAGACTTATTCTGGCATAATATTCTGAGTGGGGGTGGAGAAATACCAGTCAGATCATACAGAATGTGTCGCTTTGGATGGTGTTTGGACTTAAGAGTTGAAAGGGGACTTATGCCTCGTTTCCACTGAGTACAGCGGGTCGGGTCAGAGCGGCTCAGAGCGGGACAGCTCACTTTTAAGAATCTCGGTGGTGTTTCCACCGCCGACCCTACCCTTACTGGTAGGGCGGGGTTTAGGCTGGACTGCGAGAGCCGCCGCCAGAATATGGGTCAAACTATCGGGCTGTGGAACAACTGTGGTCAAGCCAGCGGTCTCTCGTTTTTGCTTGGTCAAACCAGCCGCTTCTTTATTTATTCCCCCCGTGTTGTTGTGAGCACAGAGACGGCTCGGTGCAACTGATAGAGACAGTGAGCTAACAGCGCTGGCTGCGGTAGCTACGTGACATCGTAGCAGTGGGACACACTGTAGCCAACTGATTCATTTAATGACGAGGAAAAACACCACACAATAAACAGTGCTGCGCTCACATTTTCGCCAAAACACAAGACTCTCTCTAGCCGAGGTGACTATACACGGCGGAAATGATTCTTTCTACCCACTGTGGTCAAGCCAGCGGTCTCTCGTTTTTGCTTGGTCAAACCAGCCGCTTCTTTATTTATTCCCCCCGTGTTGTTGTGAGCGTGTATTTACTACTATCTATGGCGTAAACACAGAGACGACTCGGTGCAACTCATAGAGACAGTGAGCAAACAATGCTGGCTGCGGCAGCTACGTAGGACACAATGTAACCAACTGATTAATGTATTGACGAGGAAAAACACCACACAATAAACAGTGCTGTGCTCACATTTTCGCCAAAACACAAGACTCTCTTCACTCTTGCCGAGATGACTACACATGGCGGAAATTATTCTTTCAACCAATCAAATGACGGCAGTGTGTAGCTCCGCCTTTTCGGCACCCTTTCAGGCGGCTAGTACCCCTACGGATGAGTACTGAGATTAGGAGCGGCTCAGAGCGGTTAGGTGCGCTTAAACCGTACCCTACCCAATTTTTGGCAAATGAAAAGCCAAACTACCCGGATCGAACCGCTCCGATCCGACCCGCTCTACTCGGTGGAAACGAGGCATTAGTTTGATAGAGTGTGGCTTTTAGAAGTTCCCAATAGCACTGTGGAAAAAAGTCTTCTCAAAAAGAAAAGGAAACATTTAAAAGTGCCGTATGGTCAATGAAGCTGTTTGACATGGCTAACAGTTATTACGTCTGTGTCTCTGCATTCTGGTTTGGACAAAAAACGCTTTCCAGAGGATACACTCCGTGACCCTAATGTATGCACATTTAGCAATTGCTGAATTTGAAGTTGGGGGGTCTGCAGTGGGTCATAGTATGGGGTTCCTGCCAGATAATGATAGAGACTGTGGTAGGCTCTAGGAGTTCACCCCCATCCTCGGATACAGAAATGGCATTAAAATGTTGGGTTAGAATGACTCACTGTGTTTCTGAAGATGAGGTTCCAGCCATCGAAAGAAATGTCCAACGGGTCCCACTGCACCTCGACTGACGACTCGCGCACCGACTTGAACTTAAGTCCCTCGGGCTCAGGCAGATCTGAAAAGCATAGATCAAAACCTTGACTACATTTCATCTAAATAACTACACTGCATTTCGTTAACGGCCCCAGAGGGGATTGACATACGTGTAGCCACCCTTGCGCTGACAGGAACACTCTTCTTGTTGTTAAGCACAGCATAGACACTGATCAGGTACTCTACTCCTGGCTCGAGCTCCCGAATAGTGGCCTTCTTCTGGTCCCCAGTAACCGTCATGTCCAGTTCAAGACCTCCATGGGCCGTGGGCGCATACGTGATCAGGTAGTTGGTCACACGCATCTCGTGCTCCCAGGACAAGTCCACCGACTCTGGGCTGACCACCACCACTGTTAGGTCCTTGGCAGGTGAGACTGTGGAGAAGCACTGAAAATCACTGATCTGTACTGAGGGTTTAACATGTAAGTAACATTGAATAGCAGTAATGAGAGAGAATATTAGTGCAGTATTTTAAGCACTGTGCCAATGGGAATATAAATTGACTTGGTGAGCATTTTTAAACCAAGTGACATTTTTAAACAAGAGATACATTCAAGCTGATGCCTCCACAATTTGGAAATACATTTTCTGCAGACGCATGTGATTTTATCTCAATTCATATTTTGCAGAGAATGTAAATAATATCTCACAGGTAAGTAAAGAATAAAGCATCTGGCACTTAAGGATGTAACAGCTTAAGTGCCAGAAGTTGGTGGAAACCATAAGAGAGCTATAATGCAGAGTTAATGATTTGTTCATTCACATTGTGGCCTCAAGGGACCACAACATGATGAATGCAGTATAAAAGTTACTATTTGTAGAATGTTTCTAATTTCTTGAATACCTACAGGGCTGTACGCTTATTTTTTTAGGTGGTAGCACTGGTGCTAGCAAGCCAAAAAAATCAGTAGCACAAAAATAAATTTGGTAGCACAGAAAGTATGTTCGAAAACTTGCATAACCTTAACCCTTGCATTTCGCTCTAATTACCTTTGAGGCTGTCATCTTGGTCTAATTTGAGATTCACAATTAATATTATATCCTAGTGTGTGCAGTAATAATTGTAGAAAAATTAATAGGGTTGCACTGATTGCAATTTAGACAAAAGAATCTAACCTGCCAATTGCAATTTTTTGCTGATTCAGAATTATTTCTCCCCATAAGAATATAAAAATAATATCTGTATCTATATATTTTTTTGTATATATAATTATTATATTAATAATAATAACAAAAATAGAAAATGTCCTTCTGTTAATTAAAACCAAACTTTAAAACATTAAACATAGCTTGTTAAATGAATAAGTATACATATTGGTAAAATTTAGGATAAATTAAATTGGTTGTTGTGAATGTGCTGAGAGTAGTTCTTCAGTGGCTTATTTCAAACTCTCTGCAGCTGAATGAGTTGCCTTTGTAGCTAGAGCACTGCAAGCTGAAGCGCTAACTTCCTGTTTTACCGGCTTCAGAATAAAAGTCAACTCATGTTGGCTAGTAACAGGCTTTTAATGTGAAGGCGCACAGGAAATGTTCTGCTTGCACACGCGCTAACTTAACTGCGGTAACGTAAAGAGCCGTCTCTTTCCGGTTATATCGCCGCACAAGCACAGATCCAGAGCGCACATCTTTCACCAGCCAAAGACTACATTTACCCGCATTTGGAGATAGTTATTGAAGAGCCCTCTAAGCAGTGTTGTGCATCTGCTCATTAGCACTAGTGCGAGTGGACTTGTATTTATCATCGCACGTGATCAATTCCAGTAGCAAATGCGATCAAAACTGTCGCACTGTACAGCCCTGACCTACCAGTAGTTTACTGAAAAGACACTGGTGCAAACAGCATGGAATAATTCCCTTAACACTGTAGGGCCTCAGTAGTACATACACTATCTGATACAGATCTTCTATTACAACTCTGTAATAAACGTGTGGAAAGCTGCACTGTATTGCATTCATGTTCTCTCTTACCCTGAGAGCAGTCCTCCCCAATGAAGCCCTCGTCACAGACGCACACTCCGTTCTCGCAGCGTCCCTGGTTCTGGCAGTCGTCTGGGCAGGTCAGTACGGAGCAGTCCGGCCCGCTGAAGCCTTCGTAACACACACAGATGCCATCGGCGCAGTATCCTCGATCGAGGCAGTTCTTGGGACACGTCTTCTCACTGCAGTCCTCGCCGGCATAGCCCTCGTGACAAACACACTGTCCGTTCACACAGCGACCTTGGTCCAGGCAGTCATTGGGGCAGGTCAGCTCGCCGCAGTCCTTCCCTGTGAAGCCCACGAAGCACACGCACTTGCCGTCCACACACTCTCCGCGCCCCATGCAATCTTTCGGACACTTCTTGACGCTGCAGTCTTCCCCGGTGAAGCCCCTGTTGCACACGCATTGTCCGTTAACGCAGCGCCCGCGATCTTGGCAGTTGTTGAGGCAGGAGAGCTCGCCGCAGTCTTCGCCTTGGTACCCTATGTCGCATACGCATTCTCCGTTGATGCACTGGCCCCTGTTGCTGCAGTTCTCGGGGCACGAGAGGACGGAGCAATCTTCGCCCTCGTATCCTGGATCGCAGATGCACTTCCCGTTGAAGCAATGGCCTCTCTCGTTGCAGTTCTTGGGGCAGGTGAGTTTGGAGCAGTCCTCTCCGATGTAGCCGGTCTGGCACACGCACAGGCCGTTGACGCACATGCCGCGGTTGTTGCAGTTGCCGGGACAGGTGAGCTCGCCGCAGTCTTCCCCGGCGAATCCCTGGTCGCAGAAGCAGGTGCCGTTGACGCAGCGTCCGCGGTCGTAGCAGTCGTTGGGACAGATGAGCTCGGAGCAGTCAAAGCCCGTCCACGGCTCGTCACAAACGCACTCGTCGTCCACACAGCGCCCACGGCCCAGGCAGTTGTTGAGGCAGTTGGTGTGGCCGCAGTCTACACCGATGAAGCCTTCCTCACAGAGGCAGGAGCCCTCGACGCAGTGGCCATAGTCGCCGCAGTCCAACAGGCAGAGTTCGATACTGCAGTCGTCCCCACCGAAGCCCTCGAAGCATTCGCATTTGCCGTCCACGCAGCGGCCCTGGTCCTGGCAGTCATTGGGGCACTCGGGCTCGGTGCAGTTGGGGCCCTTCCATCCAGACTCACATACGCAGCCGCAGGTGTCAGCGCTCCAATTCCCGCGACCATTACAGTAGGGCTTTGTGGACACTTCACCTGGGAGAAGGCAGGTAGAAGTTTTAGGATTTTAAAATGATTCCAATGAGATCACAAATCATTCAATATGTTATTGTTTTAAATATGATTCCAGGTCCTTTCAGAAACAGTGAGTTTCTTAAAAACTGTATCCCAACAAGTGCATCACTATTTGACAATAACGTAACTGACAATAAATGAAAGAAATATAAATATTCCCTGTATAGTATATCAATCATTTTATAACTGTTTCATATCTTTAGGCGTTGTAGGGAAATAAATGGAGAAAATTACTAAAATGTACCATTAAAACTAGAAATATAAATCTATGCACTCCTCCACACTTTTGAAAGGGAATGGCATAACTGTAAAATACAGCCAATTTGTGGTTAATGGTCTAGAGAAGATGCCAATTCATTGCTGTAGTCTGTGTGAAATGATTGCCTGGAGCAGCTTTTTAAAAGACTTTCAGCACTTGTTCCCTTATTTGAAATCTGTCTGGTCTTCATACACAATTTGCTGGAACTGGTACTTTAGAAATAGAATGCATGCAGCACTCTGTCTAACCGCACATACAGTGAAACTTATATACCTGTAACTTGAGCACCACAGCAGCCTGCTCCACCACTGCTGCACTGATCTCTCAAACTGGACAGCTCGGACTCCAGCATCTCCAGCCTGCTCAGGATATCCTTCATGTCGGGCATCTGGTTGTCACAGCCACACGCTTGCTTGGGGATACTGATGCGATGTGTGAAGACGATCTGATTGTCTCCATCCTCAGTGTGCTCCAGGTGTTCTTCAGTATTCTGCATGCCCATGGGGACGCTCTTGTGTTTGGGCTCGGTGCCTCCGGGCGACTCCAGGTCCACGGAGCAGAGGGAGGTGGAGGGAACGTTGATGTTGTAAACATGGTTGAACACGACTGGTTGGTCAGGGTTGGGTAAGGTGAGGTTCTCCAGGGTTTTCCTAGGCATGAGGGCCTCTCGACGGTGGCGGATGATCTTCTTGACCAGGCCGGCGGTGGATAGCTCCAGGAGCACGGCCACGGTCAGGCAGCCTAAGAGGAAGCCTTTCATCCCCATGATGAGAAGACGTATAGCAGCGGACTGCAGAATAGCCTATTCAGGTATCAAATAGGTGTTCCTGTCCTGGAGTAAAGAAAGAAGAAACGTACAGAGGAACCAATTAGGACGATTGATTGAGAATTTACTTTCCAGGCAAATAACTTTGTCTTGGTTCTTATGTATGTAGAACAAATACATCTCAGAGCAATCCACACATAATTCTGTTGGCTATTCACTCTGAGGCGAGACACTGCAGGTGAACGGGGTAACATTTTAAACTTATTGATATCATCATGAATCTTTGCCAGTTATTTACTCATATTAAAACTTGTATTCTCATGTGTAGTTTTTTATCTTGTGACAGCTCCTGACAGCTCCTGACACCTCCTGATTGGCAGGCTGCCAGGAGCTGATTGCTGATCCTCAACACCCATGCTGGCTGCTCTCCTGAGCTATAAAAGCTGCAGGAGTCAGCCACTTGGGCCCCCTCCTTTGACGTTTGGTTTGGTTGGTTTTGATTTGTTTTAGTTAGTGCTGCTTTACACACCCCATACACTCTTCACTCACACAGACACTGCACTCACTACTGATTACTGACATTCACGCACTCTTTATTAGGTTACTTTAAACTTGGTTAAATAAATTATAATTTGGTTAAACTAACTTTCTTGTGTGGTCTCCTCTTTTGTCCTTCCCTTGAGCCGGGTTGTGACAATCTCTTTAAAAACTAAAAACCAAGATGTTGGATAAAGCCAGATTTAAAATCTTCTTTCTCATTTTAACAAATTATTAGTTTTTTCAGCATGTTTTTTAAGAACAAAATGTATCATAAATCAGACAATAATAAATGTATGAACAAATCCTTCTGTAATAACCTTCAGAGTAGAGCTTAACATTATTATGGAAAGTTCAGTTGAGATTTCTGGTTCAGAGTATTGTATAAAACGAATGTTGAGATAATGGCCATTAAAGGTGGTTGTATAGGAGAAAAATATACAGACGAAAACAGACAAGGTTTAGTCAAATAAACACCTAAATGTTTTGCCTGTCGTGTCTCACCTTAATGGTTTGCCCTTGCCAATTGGAATAGATTCATTAACACTATCCTCCATACACACACACACACACACACACACACACACACACACACACACTCCTGTATACATCCACACTGGGGACCTTTGCTGGACTGATATATTACAGTATCTCAATAAAAAGCAATTAACCTTCTTCGGTATCCCCTTAACAAAAGACCACTTTCTATCCTGTTGCTGCCACTCTGACCCATTTGAGCCCCCTCTAGCTCTCAGTGGAGGAGACACACACTTAGCGGAAGACATGGGGGCCATTCTTCCTCCCAGGACCAGAAGCAGCAATTACTGGGCGGGGGGGGGGGGGGGGGGGGGGTTGACCTTGGGGGGGAACTGGAGCTTTTTCTTAATCTGACCGTGTTGAGACAGGTTGCCACAAAACAGCCCCGGCAACACCTGCATTGGTTGGAAAGCGGCAACTTTTTTTCCCACAACCCCAAGCTGACACATTAATACCGGTGTATGGTTAGACCATCTGTGCATTCCTGTAAAGCACAGAGGTCTGCACAAACGTCCCTGCTGACCGCAAAGAAAGGCAGGTCAGCATTCCCGGACCGCTCTCCTCCCGACAGCCACTGGGTTTCCTTTTTATGTCTGTAACATGATTCCCATTGCTTTCAACGAATGCTTCTGAGACATGGTTCTTTTCATGAGGTCTGCTGGAAAATTGTGCTCTAGTTGTGCCAACCTTTTAAGCCTGATGTTGTTTCTTACTCGTTGATATTAGCATTAAGGCGAGACACACTGACAACATCTTATCCAACATCTAGATTTTAAATAAATAAATAATTAATTAATTGCATAATTAATGAAATATTGCCAAATTTACATATTCAAACATTTCTGAAGATAATTGTAATCCAAAAATAATGTTTTAATATAAGTTAACAACTTGCAAAGTTTCATGATAATATCTATAACAATGATATCCGATTCACCTTCAGTGTCTGGCCTTGATGTAAATGTACAGATTTGTATGGTATGCCCTTGATATGTGCAGGTCTGGGTCTGTATCGTTTGGTGTTATTTATGGATAAGAGCACTGATTCTTAAAGTATTTTTTTACTAGAATTATGTTTCTAATTCTTTATATGGTGAAAGATGTTGAAAGAAATAAAGTTGAACTATTAGCCTGTCAGTACTGGAACCGAAGGGGGGGGGGGGGGGGGGGAGAGAATAAAGATTCTGTGCTTGGCATTATACAGTACTTCCTGCTTTTTAGTGTCTGGCTCAACCTGAGATTGAATAATTCCACTTTTTACCAGCACCTTGTCAGAGATGCTGACACTGATACTTTCCTACCTCTCATAAAACCAGTGTGTGATTTGGCTTCTGTAAAAGCTTAACAGCAGACATTAGCAGCCAACTAGAAAATGTCTGGATAAGCAGCAGACATTAAAATGCACGATTGCAGTACATAGTGTTTTCCAACTCGGTGGTGGAATATGTATTAATTATTATATTTCCTTCACCTGAGTCACACTAATGGTGGATGTCGTAAAAAAGGCGAGGAATTTTTGCTGGCCATATTCATGTATGCAGATACAAGGATGCTGACAGTCAGCAGGTAATACAACCAGGAAAAGGTGCTTCGTTTTACGTGTGATTATAAGCAAGCTGACAGGGCAGCTCAGCTTGGAGGGATCCCACGGCCCCCCGACCCCTATAGCCCTATGATTAGACAGGCTGGGATGAGCGCCTCTAGGATGGGTAGACTGTTAAAGTGCTAATGTAGCTTACTGATGGGAGAGCTGAAGATCTGGGCCCTTGGGGGTCCAAACCCCCCTACATACACACACACACACACACACACACACACACACACACACACACACACACACACACACAAGCAGGCCAATACAGTCACACCGCTGTGCCCAAGCATCACAAACTAGGGATTAAATCAACAAAATAGCCAGAAAATTGCTTTGAGTCGCTGCTAAGGTTTTAGTTCTGGGCGGATGGCTGGCTTTCTCACTTGGAAGGGCTGGCTGCTCTCCACATGGACCTCTGGAGCAAGGCAACCCTGAGAGAGACCAAAGCGGGCCATTGTGTGTGAGAATCTGTGGTTCTGGCAAAAACTAGGCTTCATTCAGAAATAGATGAACAGAAGAAACTCAGACAATGAAGAAATCTGATTTGGCCTTTTTTTCTCCTCTTTCCTCTGCCATCTACTACTGTTTAATATGAAGCAGAACAATCACAATACGAGAATCTGAGTGTGACCCTGAGAAACACAGAGTTGATCCCTCTGTTTGGACTTCCTTGGTGAGCTCCCTGTGGCCCTGCTGGCACTATGCTAATGTGGCTGGTAGCTGGCACAGTACACATGGACTTGATACAATCTGACTGCTGCTGCTTTGTTATGGCCCCCACTTGGTTTTGCTCAATAGTTAGCTTCCCAAACAGCAACAAAGCTTGTTGTTGTGCCCGCCTTGTGGTCAAAGATGTGAGGCGAATTATACCAGGAGAAACCTACTGGCACACACACACACACACACACACACACACACACACACACACACACACACACACACACACACACACACACACACACACACACATTTGGAGGTGCAACTAATCTATACTACCCATTTGTGGATGAGTGCTGCAGGGGAACACTACTATTAGTATTAGCCACTTCTATGGTTAGAGTTTGGTTAAATTTAAGCAACTAAAACTATGTAGTTATGGAAAGGGAAAGATCATATTCATGGATTAAATAATTGTTGTGGGAGTGACATTTTTTGCTAATGAGCAATCTGGACAAGCATATCCAAGCCTTGTAGGGTTGCTTGTCATTATCAGAGGAAAACATTTTGAGTGCATGACCAAATTAAAAATAATACGAGGACAGCCTCATAAAACACGCCTCTACAAATCCACGTCAATTCTGTGTGCAACATGCATGCAGTCAGTGGTAAGCACAAAAACTTCCTTTAAGGTGCAAAATGCACTTTTTCATTGCTTTTCAACTATAATATGGGTCTCCTGTGTGACTGGACACTCTTCAAGTATGAGAAAAAACAACCCTCTTTCATCTTCTTCACCTCCATCTTTATGAAAACCCCAGTTATATTTCTCTCCCCTTACGAGGTAATAACGGGAGAAGCCACACCCCCACATTACCAAACTAACATAGCACTACCTCCACCTGTGATAAGCACAACCCCAGTACCCCTGAATCCTACTGCCAGTCCGCCACATGAGGCTGTCCTCACCATATTGAGCTGGCGGGCGGTGCCTGTTCCCCCAAGTGGGTCTGACCAATCAGAGCAGACTGGGCTTCTTGAAGGCGGGGCTTAAAGACACTCTGTTCTGTGTTCTGATTGGTCAATCATGGCATTCTACAGGTAATTTAATTACCGGTGTCAAGGATAAGGACCGTTGCTAAGTGCTTACGTCATTGTTTTGAGCGATCATTTCCACGTCATATCAATCTGCTGACAGACGTATACAAACAGTTAGTGCTTGTACTACTCCTCCACAAAACAATGGAATACTATTTCAACATGACTTTGAATGTATGTGGAGAGCAGGGTATGTCAGAGTCATGGGTTAATGTCTGACAAGACTCCAGTCAAGACAACGTGATCAGACAGACGGTGAAAAGAGGAAATTCAGCAATGGCACTGTGAGAAATATAAAAAAATGTTTTGGACACTACACCATGAAAACAGTTTTGAGTCGAAATCCAAACTACAATTTTGAACCGGAAAATTAGCATTATATGTTACCTTTAATAGTTGATATTTCTTCATGTGTTTAGGCAGAATCAACCGTGACATCCAAAGTGTTTAAAATGTACAATCTATAGAATGTCTTATTTACATTAGTCCTCTCATACCTTTCTGATTTTCCCATTAGTGTAATGTAAAAAACATTGCACCGGCTTCAACAAGCTGAGACAGCAGTTACTTCCTTCCTTTGCCAGAACAAGTGTTTTTCAGTATGTCGCCTTGAAGTTGCTTCTTTTTTTTCAAAATCCGTGTGCATGGATACTAGAACCCCTAATCCCTGGGTAAATCAAGAGAATGCATTTATCTCACACAAAGGAGGACCAAGGGGATCTAGATAAGAGTAAAACCAGGACAGTCCAGTCAGCACAAATCCCCATAAGCTATGGAATACCCCCAAGCCCAACATTGGCCTGCAAGGTTCGATCTTATTATAGTGGCTTTTTCGCTTGGCATTGATCTTCTTTTCCACTTGGATAGTGCTACACACTTTCAATGGAGAATTAATAAATCCTTGGTGGATAATTTCTTTACCAGTTTTCCCTCCCTTCCTACTGTCTCCCATCTTTTTGACACAAGTTCGACTTTCAGTTATTTGAGAGATTGACGAGGAGACTTTCTGTCTGGGAAAGATTGCAGACCTCATACGCACAAGTCTCTGGGTTTTTCTTTCAAACTCAGCCAGGGCTCCATGCTGACAAACGTATTTCTCAGTTTAGTTGAAGTTCACCTTTGCGGAGACTCTACCATATGGCAGGTCCAAGATAAATCAAATAAGAAAACTATTACTCGTTGAGCCTTCAGCAGCTATCATCTGTATAGTAGCCGCTCTGATGACAATTGTTGCCATTTGTTTTGGCATGAGAGAAAGGCAAGTGCTATCAATCCATGAAACGACAACGAGTGGTAGGTTGTTTCCTAAAGCCGACGACAATGAGTGCAATCAGCGCTTTTGTTTCGAAGGGACAACAAAGATTAGAAAAACTATCAGTGGATAATGGCAGCAATGTGAACAGATGACGCAGCATCCCACCGATAAACTCGACAACAAACAAACTGAATAATGAAGCAGCGTGCCCCACTTGGTGTGTAAAAGCTGTTAATATTCAATGACTACATACTACAACTCAAGTCCCAGGACTGTATGTTAAACAGGTCTGATAGACAGGATAAGCGTGCATGCTTTCCTTTTCATTTCTGAAGAATTTATCAAGCTTGCCTAGTTTTGTAGGTCACCCATGCCATGACAAAACCTCATGTTTGCCTCCTTTGGTACAGAAATCCAAATCTGGGTCGTTGGTATAAGGACTGAATGAAGGGCTATGGTCTGGGGCTCTTTTCACCTTGAGATGCTGCCACAAAATGACCAGCAAAGTGGCCCTCAGCAACAGACACTCATTGCCATTTCAAGAATCATGAAATACATTATTTTTTAATTCCACTTTAAAGACCAATCTCACATTTAGCAGAGCCACAGTTCCACTCCAATTGAAATCTGTTGATGGACTTACTGTATTTTTGACAATCAACGTGTCTGCTGCAAGGTGAAAGAAAAACCTGCCACATATGTCCTGAGCTATAGAGTAGGTGAATATTGATTTGGATCCTATATTTCCACCAAGGTCATAACCAGAGAGATAGCAAGCTGCTGAGGACAGCACTATATCGCTGTGAGTTATAATCATCAAACACAGAAATGAATTTCCCGGCATGGGGGCTTAGCTTGAGTCGACGGGCTCAACGCGCGATCGATGGCACAATTGTTTCTGCTTCTCAGAAGAATGAAAAAACGTTTTTTTTTTTTTTTTCAAATTTGATCACCTCACGCTCTGAGAGACACACGCCATCTTTCTCTTTTCTTTGCCTTTTATGACTGATAAGGCCAGTGAGGTTGTGCTGAACCACACAAAACCCAGACGGCAGAATAATGGAGTAAAAACGGATTGCTTAATGGCTGAGGAGATGCAGTGTTAGAAAATGTGACCAAGAGGCAATCAGTCTCGACTCATTTCATGCGAGGGAAATGACTGAGCAGGTAAGACAATGACATTAGGACACAGCTAATTGGGTAAAGACAAGTTTCTGCTCAGTTTGTTCCAGTGGAAAATCCTCCCTGCTTCTGCCAGATGCACATTTCAAAAGGCAGGTTGAGTCTAGCAGGGTCAATGCACACTTCACAGACCAACATGAATAACCATAATAAACTGCCTCATAGATTGGGGAAATAATGTCTTTTAAGGTAGTGGATAGGGTTACATTTACAACTTATAGATTTCATGTAACTTTGCCAGTTACTTAATAAGTTACCTTAAAACAATTTTAATTTTTATTGCAATTTCTTTCGGAATTTTTTAATGTATTATGTAAATTTGGCTAAATCTAACTATATGTTGTTAATTAAATAAAGATTGAACTCTGGCTTTATCCAACAACTACATTTTTTGTTATTGACCTAAATGCAAAATTACACAAAATAACAACATATAAACAAATCCTTCTGTAATAACCTAGAATAGTGCTAAAAAAATATCATGGAGAGTTTAGTTGATGCTTTAGAAGTTGAGATTTTTGGTTTGGAGTATTGAAAAGTTGAAAATCTAGCAGCTAAAGAAACTGATATTTTCCTCAGGTGTTGGCAGAGACAAAAGTTAAGCATAAAAGAAGACAAAATATTGGACTTACATTTACCTGGGGACCAGAAACAGGCCTATAAATGAATGCTAATGTAGTCTGAGTCACTTTGATGTGTGAACGGGGACCTTTTTGCGAACATCTTTAAAGCCATATAGTTTAGTCTTCCAAATTCATAGTATTCTTTAGAGAGGATACCTGCTGCTTTTCTTTTCAGACGTCAAAACGACGACAACAACCTTTCTCCATTTAACTACACCTCCACCTTTCTGAAAACTGGTGTTCTCAAACCGCAGTCATATTTTCTCCTCTTACTATGTCATAATGGGAGAAGCCACACCCCCTCACTATCAACTTAACTGAGCACAACACCCACCTGTGATAAGCAAACCCCTAGATACTAGTTAGATTCAAACAGGCAGTTAGATTTAGGGACAATCAGAGCAGACTGGGCTTTATGGAATGCAGGGCTTAAAGAGACAAGCTCTAAAATGGAGCGTTTCAGACCAGGCTAACAAGATGAGATTCAATAATGGCACTATGAGAATATAACGTATTTTCTGGACAATATACTATGAAAACAGTTTCTAGTACAAAACCCAAAAGAAAAAATTGGAATCTGAAAATGAGCATAATATGTGACCTTTAAAATGAGAGTGTAGTGAAATGACTTGACTTTGAAAATGATATTTCATACTTTACTGTAAATACAATGACTTAGGATGCCCCAATAGATTTGAGAGAAGGATTCCACCGTGGTCCTGATGAGACTTTAAGATATGGCTGATGAGGTTGTATTGATGAGTGTGAAATATATGTAATTGACTATAATAACTACATTACCATCATTTAACTTTCATGCTCCAAATGTACTTTGCATTGATAGAATAACAGCTATCTATCCCTTCTCACTACAAAGAAAACTGACATGAAATCATAAAGCATGTAAATATTTTCATGAAATCCTTTTAAACATATCAATACTTTCAGCATTTTACATTCTGCATTATTATTTCCCATATGGTTGAAAAAATTATAATAATTTCACTTGCCAAACCAAAATGAAATAGGGGAATACGCTGTTTTTGATGGATGAAAAGGAGACTTGGTTTCATCAAAGAAAGGCTGCTCTCATTGGCTCTCCACTGTGACCCCATTGGATCTGATGACACAGATAGCGGCGGGGAGTGGTGGGGGTTGGTGTGTTCATGGCTGATAAGGGGGGACGGTGGGAAGCTGGATCCGAGATACCGGCAGAAAACACTTAACTGGATACTCGGAGAGAGTGCTCTGCCAAGACTGAGCCCTATCGCGCTAACAGAACCAACCAGAGTGATTTGGAGCCAAGGTTGACACGTCTGACTGATACCGTCCCTAAAAAAGTCTATTTTTTCAACCAAAACCAATTTCCCGACTTTGACACTTAGATATGGAGAAAATGAATGTTGAGCAAACGAGAGCGATTCCCTGGGTCAATTGTACCGCAGACAGTCAAATCTCAATTGAGATTTTCACGGCATTGTGATTTGACTGGTTCGCCAGCCAGGCCCATCAATATTATTTATGTCCCTTTCCCTGCGGTGCCTCTGTCTGCCGCTGCTGTTCCTCGGTTGGGTCCAGATGGAGAGGTTGGATGCTAGTCATTGTTCGTGAGCTTCTTAACATGCTGGGTGCTGGTGACCTACTGTTTATTGGCCTAACCCCTGTGTGGTGTGGAGGCTTTGGCAGACTTCATGTGGCAGCCTTTACAGCTCATCCACCTGCTGTTTTCTCCAGACACTTGTAATTGCGTAGCCCCTATCCGTTCTACCTACTTCCCCTCTCCTCAGTTTTCACACTGCACTGCAATTACTATAAAAATCTGGCGTGTATCGGGCTGCTGTCTGTGTCGTAATGCTACACAGAGGTATTGTTGTCGACTCCTGGGACCCATCTAGACTTACTGAGTAACTAACACCCATTCCTCTCTCAGGTATAGGCAGCTGCAAGGTGAGAGCGCTATCTCCTTGCAATCGCAGAAGGGTGTTTGGCTCGCTGACTCGCTGGCTTGTTCCCCATTGAACATGTAATTGCTACCAGTGTATTTTCTTAAGTGGCACAACAGCAAACCGATATAGAACTGTACAAGTACAGTATGTGCGACAGAATGGATGAGTTGACCCACAGACCAAAGACGATTTTTGTTTTGATAAAGTCCAAAGAACGCTGAATGAACATGTAGGAAGACTCTGCAAGGTCTTTCCATGACTGCTTATTTCAGCACGTTTACACTGGAGGTTCAATGGTTTCCTTCAATTCAAACGGGATGGAAAGGTTTTTTTGAATGGAGAGCGAGCATGTTGGCTGTGATATGCGGACATCTGTTTGTCCTTGTCTGTGATGAAAGCCTGAAGCGTGTTGCGTGTCCAAATTGGGAGTGCCTTCCTTTCAGACACTTGTATGAGCCTAATGACCCCGGTGCGAGGGGTCGACTCTTCATTGGCTTCCCCGTTTTTTACCGTTTTCCCCTCATTTAAATAGTCTGCCCCTCTCAAAAAGGGCCCCCATCTTGTTCCAAGAACATCATGGCTCATGCATTCCAATGTGCGAGGTCACTGGTGGAGGCAAAAGTGTCAGAGTAAAGTGTCTAGCACATGTGTTCGTCTATTGGATGCCTCCAATGGTAGCCCTGGCAATACAAAGGCATCCCGGATCCCACAGCTCCAACATTTCTACTTCTTTCCCCCCGTCGCACATTATCTGTGAAGAGTGGAACATTAAAACCCATCTGGGATGCGTAAAACACTGGGTTTCTTTGAGGGGGGTCTTTCTTCTGTGGTGATGACTAATCTGACTGGGACTGAGTGGGAAAAAACGAAAAGACTGTGGTGACTTTAGTGGGAAGGATACACTCAAAAGTGCAAATTATAAGTCAAACAAACATTTATTTGAACATAAAGCCAGTGACGAGAGAAGGCAGGCTACTCATTTCAATCCTTCAACTTAGGCCAAGAACGTTAGACTCTGAGAAAACAGGATTTTCTCTTCCATAACCAGATTTTCCAAAGATGAGCTTAATTCAGAAATTGGGGTATTCATTATGTCATAAAACTGGCTACTTCTCTTATAAAATGAGTGATAGTCCAAATATGATTGATACGCTTTTGGAAAGAACAGCAGATTTCCCAAGTATCTGGTTGACCAGTTAGATAATACTATGTGATAAAGGTTGGATCCTTAATAAGACATGTGAGGCATTATTTTTTCTTAATACAACTTTAGTTTTTGGACAATACAGAGCTTTGAGCAAAATGAAAAGACCAGACTGTCAACTTGTTCAAAATGACCATGCCAACATGCTTTTGTCAAGCAGGTATAATGTCAACAATCATAGTTTAGCATGTTACTGAGCTAACATTTGTTATTAAGCTCTAAACACAAGGTATAGCTGAGGCTCACGGGAAGGGAGATTTGCAAGTATTTGGTCACAAACCAGACTATTAGATAAATCAAAAGTACTACATTTTGGGATCACTGGACAAAAAGTCAGGGGGCTACCAACATCATTAGGAGTCATCATCTGGGAACCATGAATCCCTTTACAAATGTTCTTAGAATATATATATCAGGCAAATATGTTATGACCACAACCAGGAGTGCACACTCTCCTGTCTTATCTTCAATATATCTGTGCCGAAGTTTTTTGGACTAGACTCAAAGTTTTGAGGACCATCTGGACCACATGTGGTCATATGCACTGGGTAGCATTAACCCAGGTGAAATAATGCAAATATGTATTCATACATTATGTCAAATCTGGTTACATTTAATTGAACACCATGATATCTAGAGCCAGCAATACATTTCACCAGAAACCAGTGACAATGTTGAATAATTGAGACAAAGGAAAGGACAGCAGCGGGAGGCAACAATGGGAGTCCGGATCAGTGTAAATTCAAGATGACATTAATTTAGTCCAATCAAAACATCTCTGCTCTTGCCGGGCGTGGGTCATCTTCAACACCCATGAATACTGTTTTCTCTCAACCACCAATGGAGGAGCTAAGTGGGGTTAAAGACAGTCACCCTCTCCCAGGACATGGTAGGGCGTTTGGGAGCTAACAGCTGTCCAAACAAAGGCCCGTTTCCCACTATTCGTTACGTTGAGTGTCACTGTCAGTGGCCACTCATATGCGTAGCCAAAGCATCATTAAATATTAATGCACCAAGCCTGAACTGCTACCTACGATCAGATAGCATGCCTATTATGCAAAGGTAGTGAGAAGAAAGTCATGTTCGACATGTTCTTGTATCTTTAAGTTGTGAAAATAATTCAAATATATACAAAAGTCTTCCACAATGGATATTTAAGATATATTGCCAGTCTGCAGTGAACCTGTGAGCAGACCTACTGAAACAAAACCAGGCTCTTTCACTCTCTGTATCTCCTCAACATACACAATTACCATCCAGCAGATGCTGCCCTGGTATCCTGAAGGTCTCCTCCATCACACGCCACACTTACATCTCCATACACACCCCTTTCTTTCTTTCATTCTTTCTTTCTCTCCTCACTGACTCACCCTTTTAACTCCCTCCTTCCCTCTAACCCTCTCTTGCTGATATGTACATAGGGGTTCCATCTTCAGGCACCATGAGGATACCATTTCCCTGAGACAGCTTCAGGGGTATAAAGTGTAAATCAGACAAACCCGCAATAAATCCTGCCTCACCTTTGAGAACTTCATTAGCTGTCAGTGGAGGATTCCGCTGTGGTCTGGCCACAGTTCTGGAGGCTTGCTCAAGAATAAGAATTGCGGCTTATTAAAAGGGACATTTTGAAAGCATAAACAAAATCTCAATCTGCTGCTGTCAAACATACAGATTAGTGAATAATAGTTGATTCACTATTCCATCTAACAACCTTTACTTTACATTTTATGATTATCTACCGGCAATCTCTGTGAGACACAACTGAAAAAATAATGAACCTGACCTGGAGATATAGGAGACTGGGAAGCACATGGAGATGAACAGTCACCGAATGTGTGCGTGTGTGTGTCTAATGCGTGCGCCTGGCGTGTATGTTTGTGTGTGTGTGTGTGTGTGTGTGTGTGTGTGTGTGTGTCAGTGAAGCTGCCAGTTTACAGCCGACAGTGTGTTCGCTGGCGATCTGGGAGAGGAACCAACCAGCAGCATCTAATGCAGAGCAGCTGCCTGTCTCCTGGGTAACACAAGCCTACTGTCTGCTGGCAACCGTAAAGTGTACAGCTGGACCAACTCCGGCAAGCAGCATACACATACACACACGCGCACACACACACACACACACACACACACACACACACACACACACACACACACACACACACACACACACACACACACACACACACACACACACACACACACACACACACACACACACACACACACACACACACACACACACACACACACACACACACACACACACACACACACACTAAACCTACCCATCTCTCCTCTGCTATCCTATCAGACCACCAGTCAGCATCAGACCCAACGCAGGCAGAATAACTCACTATATCATCACAGACTTTCATCTCTGCAGACATTGCTCTTTTACCAGCTCTTGTAATACATAAAAAATAGCCAACAAAAAGAAAAACTTTCACAGTAAAACATAATTGGCACCCAGGTGTGTGCAGTAAAGAGCAACATTACGCCAGTCTCTGAAGTCCTCGCTCGTAAAACACGAGGATGAATTGCAGAGGCTGCTGTGATGAATGGAAATATTTTTTTATTGCTACCATCGCGCACATTCTTCACTGTAGGTGAGAATACAGCATGCAGCATGGTTACAAATTTGATTGGTGATTATTAGACAGAATATGAATTAACAGCCATTTTAATTTTAAAAAACATTGAGTCATTTATCAAACAAATATATAAAGTGTTGGTTTGTTTAAGCTTATCAGATGGGAGGATTTGCAGGTTGTGTGCTGAGTATATCATGTCAAACTGGATATTTGGGGGGTTTGGACAACATTAGTTGAATTTCACTCTATTTCAGAATTTGAGATAAGCATTTCTCACTAATCTGTTTCATTCGGTAGGCTAACAAATGAATTAGTCTCACAAAAAATGCTAACAGAAGTCATCCTTGGTTGTAACCCTACAGTACAATTCATGAACATGATTACCACAACAAAATATAATTCCTCCAAAAAGTTTAAATATTAACTCATATAAAAGTGGAAATGAGCTGAGAAAAGTTACAAAGTCCCGAAGCTCTGCTGTGCAATTGTCTCAATCATCTTCATCAGATGAAGTGATCAGCCCATTCATTCCGCTCCCATCCAAACACACTGTCTCCATGCAGGTAAAGAAGGTGACTTACCTCACACACAATGCTCACAAGCCAACACTCCCAATGACTAGAAAACTGAAGCAGAAGCCGTGTTGAAGAGAGCCTTATCAGCCCGCCCCTTGACAAATGTTCTCAACCGGTCCGTATCTCTCAGTGCGCTGACAGCTCTGTCATCTTCCCTCTTCTTCTCTGTTTTCTCCAAGAGTGTTTACTGGAGTCTGTACCTAGAGAGCCGGCTGATGTTGTGCAGCCAGTGAGGAGACAGACAGAGAGAGAGGGAGAGGGAGAGAGTGAGTGAGTGAAAGAGAGAATTCCCTTTTCTCTTAAACAGTACACCCTCTGCGGTCAGACTCCACTCCCACCTACTGCTCTCTTTAAATGCCCCCCACCCATTCAGCCACTCCACAGCATTGTGACTGAAAGCGAAGGAGCTGAAACGGGACGCCTCAAGGCTGGGAAGAGAGAGAGAGAGAGAGAGAGAGAGAGAGAGAGAGAGAGGCTGAGAGAAAGAGAGTAGCACACGAAAATGGAGAGGGGGGGTGATGGAGGGGGTTGGTTGAACCATTAGCAGCAAATTGCAGCAGGCAAGCCAATGGGAAGCAAGATATGAGAGAATGCAGGGGCCTGCATTAACATAGCATTTAAGAATTTGAAAGCTGGGAGTAAACAGGGGCCAACCATGCAGCGTTTGTTAAACTGATGAGAATGCAGATCCCAGGACACACTAAATATGTAGCAAAATGATGGACTAAGCCACATTGAATGTATGGCACCAAATTCAAAGTTTAGAAAATGTTGAGTTGCTCAATACTGCTATGCTGGTAGTTTTGTATAGAAGCCCAATCACACCTGAAAAAAGGGGTACTATGAAATCCACACTATGGCCATGTTCCAATCCCCATACTTCCTTGCTATAAAGTATGGAAGAAAAAGATTCAGGACGTCCCAATGTATGCGGTCAGAAGCAACATGCTAAAAATACCCATATACCCTATTACATCTTTTTGTGATTTTTAGGGTGGAAATCAGCATGCTTTTTTGGCGATTCTGACCCACAATCCATTATGCAGCAGAAGTTATGTCACATCGACGGAGCCTCTGAGTGAAGACAACGATTTGGACCACATGGCTAATGTGGCTGATTGGCTTATGGCTTGCCTAATGGCCCATGCTATCTTACTAACATGCCAGTTGGTGTCGATGTTCAAAGTTAAATTCGGCCCAAACTATTTTTGCTGATTTATTTAAACCCTGCAAGCAACAATGTTGACTGCACCGTTTCAATGCAATGAACCGATTTCAGCAGAAAATGTTACTGCTTTGACTGCTAGTGTGACTCGAATAAAACAAACTTGCCCTGAGTCTATTCAGTTTGTTTCAGTATGGTTTGGTTAGAAACACGATTCTAACTTGAGTTTCCAATGCCAACAGTACCCTAACTTGGTAGGCCAGATTTACTGTATGATGGAAAGCGATAGCCGTGGCAACTACATAACTATTATGACATCATAGCAGCGCAACACAGTGTAGCCCACCAATACATTAATTGAATAGGAACAATGCACCACAGAAAACAAAGAGCTGTGAGACAACAATTTTCTCTGAACACAAAATTCTTCACTTTTGGCGAAGAGATTGCACAAGGCGGGTATTGTGCTCGTCCCTTCAATCCCCACGTAACACGTAAATGAAAAGTTGACCAATAGACTGATTGCTGTGTGTGTAGCTCCACCCTCTTGGGACCGCTTAGTACTCCTACGAAGGGGTGACTAAAACAGGTACTGTACTGTTATGTTATGTTGGTAGCCTCCCCAACTTTTGACAGTGGAAACGCTAATAATTGTGTGCCGTACCAAACCGAACTGTACTGCTCAGTGGAAAAGAGGCTTTAGAAATGCAACCAACTTCTGTCCACACAGTTTACAGCGCAACCAAATTGACCAGGTTCTGAAATGATTTATGTGTCCTGTTGTATCATTATTGCCATGCTTTACTCACTGTCAGACTACTTAGATCATAGATTCATACATGTTTTGTGGTGGTTTGGCCTAGAGACATGACTACACATTGGCCCCCAAATCGAAAATAGCCTGCTGCATTTTTAAGAGTTGCGTTCGTAATCAGGAAGGTGGTTGGAGGGGCCAACACCATCATTTCTCTTTCGCTTCACCATGTCAGCGATTTTGGGAGAAGGTCCTGTTGTACTAGGCCAGAGTAGACCAAAAACAATTGCCATTTGTTTTATTTCAGATGTCCTAAATCTACATTTAACACACTGACATTGTCTCAATTATACCCAGGCCCATTTGATTAAGGATTGCCATCTTGTCTGGCTTACCGATATCTCGATCCTAGTCTGATACTAGCATAAAGAAAGACAGTCAACAACAAAAGCCTTGTTCAAATGTCCAGCACTGACTGATGACTACTGCATACGGTAACATCCAAAACATGCATGGACCTCTTCCCTGATTATGTTGATGGAACAGTTGAATGGTTGCTTTTAAGCCTCCCGACTCATCCATTCAGCAGCTCTGGCGACGACCACTAAGTCGACCCCCTGACATGCCTGGATCAAACATGCGTGTCGGTAACCATCTCTTGATTAGATTTTGCTTAGGGTGCTAAAGGACGATGGTTGCAATTACCAGCCGTTCTGCACTCATGAATGTGCTGTAAACTCACAAACCCACCTCAAATAAACACAAGGAACAAAGCGTTCCATGGAGGATCCAGTGCCGCACAGCTCATATCATCACTCCTTATTCTGAGGGAAAAAATATGCCGACTTGAAAGGGCTGAGATAGGCCATCATCAAAAGATCTTGGTTGAGAGCCGGTGTGGAGGATGGAGTGACACTCATTAAGTCAGAATTTGACCCCTCAGATTGATCAGATAGGCTTTGCTGGTGGGGATGATGGTGAGGAATGATAAAGACCTTCGACAATACAGGTTCTCCGTTCTGCTCGATCGCCAACATTATTTATTGAGAATACTTTGAGTGGTGGAGATGACGCTAAATATTTATACAGTGTTTCTAATTTTATAGTTTCCTTATGAAAAAGCCTCAAGGGAATATAATTAATTTCCCAACCTTCAACGGTGGAGTCAGCGATTCTGGAGAAAGCTTGTTGTCAAAATCACTTTTTGTCAAAATCAGTGAATATCTCTTCAAAATTGGCAACCTGTCTGTATTGTGTTTGCGCTGAAAAAAAGCTGTTAATACACAGCCTAGACTCTGTAAAGGGCATGTTGCTAGCTATGGTGGGCCCCCTTTGTTTACAAACCCTTTGTTTTAAATACTCCACCTTTACTGCCCAACAGGTTGATAAAGACCAGTGGTATGTGAGTTGAGATCCATGTCTCTCTGTCTTCTTAGGGGTGTCTGTGTGTGCTATGTGTCTCTTCCAGGGCTGATTGAAGCGTTTCTCAGCAGGGGAAATGATCCTCATCTTGTTGCAGAGAGCTGGTAGGCAGTCAGGCAGAAAAAAAGAGCCTTTCTAATCCTATATACAGCACAATGGCAAATATGTAGCACCACTATCGGGTGATAAAAAGCAAATTCAATGACTTGAGGGGCCCCTTAAATTCATTTTCATCCCCGCTCCCCAGGGAGAGTCAGGAAATCTATACAGTCTGGGGGGGCATGGATCTCTTTTTAATGACTTCTGGCTGTAATGATATCATTTAGATAAGATGATGGCTTTGAAGGCTTGGCTATGTATAGGCACTTGCTTTAAACGACAGTAAGTGTAGATCCCCCTGCATCTCTCCATCTGTTCCTGTTCTCACCTCCCTTTCACACTCTCTCTCTCTCTTTCTGTCTCCTGCGTTCACAGCCTCGCCATGCTGGTTTAGCAGAGAATTGCTGTGGGACTTCTCCGCCTCCCTGTCTAGCAAAGGCGTACCTGTTCGCTGACTTTCAGAGCAAGTGAACCGAGCGGGTCTGATTTCCCAGATGACACCCTGCGTACGTGCATCCTCCTTGCCTGTCAACCAATTCTATTGCTGCTCCCGAACCAGACTTGTCTGTTTTTGAGCGAGCCCATTTTATTTCCATTAGAGCACAACAACGCTCAGTTATATCGGCTGTCATTTAAAATACACACAGACACAGAAATGCTACAAAATGCAGAGAAAAGAGAGAGATAGAACAACTACTTGCACTGAACCTTATAGACTCGTTTCCACAGTTCGGTGCAGTACGGAACACAATTACTGTATATAGCGTTTCCACTGTCAAAAGTTGGGAAGAGTACCAAAATAAGCGTACCGTGCCGTACCTATTTTTGTCTACCTTTCGTTTGGGTACCAAGCGGTCCCAAAAGGATCCCTTCACACTGCAGTCTGTTGATTTGTCGACAGAATTTTCATTACAATGCAAGAGACAGTGTATCGTCACCTCAGCGAGAGTGAATAATCTTATGTTTAGATAAAAATGTTGTTGTGAAGTAAGCCAGATATAGGGTTGCCATTCCGCACCAAAACATACCGTACTAAACCCAACTTTACTGCTCAGTGGAAACGAGGCATTGATGGTGCTGCAAAAGGATCAGCTATTTTCAAAAACAGTTTTCCACTACACAACCTGTTTCAAATTCAATTTATGAGCTGCAAAGTGCAAATCAATTGATTATGAAACTATATACAGTAACTTAATTCTTGCTGGTATTGTGTACAGTGTATAACTCACTGCTGGAAAACTTAATGTATAGAGGCAGCGATAGGAAAAGTGAGGCAAAGGTTGCCTGGAGCACTCATAAAAATAAGGAGGTCTTCTTGCCACTGTATAATTGGTGGCAGCTTTACTTGAAGGAAAGGAAAGGGACTGTGGAAAGTGAGACACATTCTGTCAATGACAGTGAGACCTAATTATACTATGGAGCCCCTGCAGCCATGGAGGATGTCAAAGCGGGCAGCAATAAGGCAGCCAATATAGGTGTGTGTGTGTGTGTGTGTGTGTGTGTGTGTGTGTGTGTGTGTGTGTGTGCGTGTGTGTGCGTGTGTGTGTGTGTGTGTGTGTGTGTGTGTGCGTGTGTGTGTGTGTGTGTGTGTGTGTGTGTGTGCGTGTGTGTGTGTGTGTGTGCCTGTGAGCTCGCAGGTGACCTGGAAAGACCTGTTTACCTCATTAAAAATGAATCACAAGGTAATAAGGGGCTCTCTCCACTCCCCATCCCTACCCTCCATACCCTCTCTCCCTCCCAACGTCTGTCCTTCATCCATTATGCAGCAACATGGTGGGACGGTGTGGGTTAAGTCCTCAGGGAGGGTCACTCGGACAGAGATCTCCTCCCTATAAGCTACTGACTGAAGCTCCTGCCTCTGTAATGCAATGATGAGACAATAGTGATGGGCAGCATAATGTTAGGCAATGGGATTCCCAAGTAGAATTAGCCATCAGCGATAAGCCCCGTGGCCACAATAAGTTAAACACAGGGAGAAACAGCCTATTAGCAGCGATCCATAATTCATAACCCTGGCAATGCAGTAGACTGGCCCCATGCTAGCTTTCATGAGACACGGAGGCTCAGACAAACCAAACATTTCTGTTTGGCACTCTGTCAGCTGTTTGCATCACATTTGTTGAATAAATGGTCCAATCTGAGATGGTTTGTAGTTCAGAGGTAAGAGAAACTGATCTGAGATCTGAAGGTCACTCAGAATTCCTGAAAGGAGAGACTCATATCATGTCTGTACAGAGCTGGACTTGGGTTTAGCTTAGCCTAACATCAATGACTCTACAAGTAGAAAATGTTCCTATAGCAGCACCTTCCAGCTGTTGCACCTGTACATAAAGAGATATCATTTGTCTTGTGGGTGTCTTTCTGGCTGATCTGAAGCCCCCCTGAGCAGTTTCTTAGTTAAGTATTCTTCTGCATTCTTTTGAGAAAGTTAAACACGCACAAGAAAGTGCCGAGGGCAGCACATGTGTACGAGACCTGGTATCAGCATAAGCCCAGACGAGGCGAATGTACGGGTCTGAGGTACTGAACAGTCTCTGCAGCCAGCACGTATAGCTACCGCGGGGAGAAACCTGTATCCGTCAGTAGTGCCCATCTGGACTGATTAAAACTAGTTACATTTTTTATGTGAGTTTGGAAAATGATGTGGTTCAAAACATGCACAAGTGACTATCTATCTATCTTGTCTCACAAACCTGCCGTGCTGAATGTTATGATGCTGACTGCCTCCCGACTCTAAATCATTCCATTTGACACATGTTTAACCATCCCCTATAAAGACGGAGAAGACATAACAAGTCCATAAAACATTCAACGTATTCAGCTCATTGTTAGAACTGTTAGTCTTATGTCTCATTGGGAAGAAAACCCTGCATTGCTATGAGGCTAACAGAGCTGTTATTTTAGGCCACACACACTCACAACTGCTGCACCCATTGGTATGAATGGGGCTAATAAATGTCCTCAACAGTGTCAGGACCTTGTATCTTTGCTGTGGTCCGTGGCCTTTGACCCCATAACCACCTCCACACCCTTTGTGTTGCTACAGTTGGCACCCTCTTTCCCTGCACAAGACAGCTGCTCCGGCCATACAAGCTGACGGCCCACATACAACACTTTTAACTCTCTGGATCTGTGTGATACACAATACATTTTAATGCAACAGGACGGCATATAACATGAGAACTCCTTTCAGACAGCTGACTGATTTAAATGCCACATTTTCCTCAATAAACAACAACCCGCAAAAATCTCTTTTATTTGTCTTTACAATAAATGGTCCATTTTTAAGCAGCGAACACCACAGCTCCCTCTATAAACAAACAGTGGTCTAACAGAACATTGTCAAGATAAGTAAACCATTTCCTTCTCACTGGCTGTGCACAAAACACTCTGGGTTTTTTAGGTTGAAGGGGAATTGTATTGCCAGGGATCAGACTTAAGCCACAGAAAGCCAATGTTGAATGTTAAAATCATCTTGAAAATAGATATTAAATCATTGTATTTAAAAGGTGTACTATGTAACTGGGTGTTTTAGAGAAGTGAACATTTTCTAATGTATATTCTCATAACTGAGTAAAAAAAAAACTTTCTTCACAGGAAAATTGGATCATTGGAACACTGGTTGAAGTTAGAAAGCTTCCTGAAAAGTTACTGTTTCACTGTGGTTGTTTGCAGCTGCAGGGCCAACAGTTTTGTTGACAACACATATTCTAGTCTCATGTTTGGTTCCAGGTTCCTCGAAAAAAATCTTGAATCATGATGATAGAATTATTCAATAATATGAATTACATCTAGAGACAATATGTTCTATATGTTTGTGTAATATGTTTTTAACTGCAGGCTCTGCAAATGTGAACTTATCCCCCCCTCCTCTGAAAATGCATAGTGCACCTTTAATTCAAAGTAACCATATTTGTTTCAGAAAGTGAAACTGATAGTGTACCTATGATTGCAAATGGCCATACTGTCCATTCCTACACAGCACAGAGATCAGTAAGAGCTTGGGACCTCCTGGGTGAAATGACCCCCTTAGGCTTGACCTCACCCAGGAATGACAGAAAGCAATAACACAGAAAACCTCTGGGACACCCGAGCTAGCCCAGGTCACAAGACTCTCCTCTTTTATCCGCTCCGTCCTACTGCAGGGTTACACGGGGCCGAGAAACAACTCCAAAGTTTAGCTGAAGAAGATAGTGAACTTTCTGCACTACATCAGGCACTGACAGACAATAAGTAATTCCTAATCTCCAAGGCAGTATTATGTTTTTCTATAAAATTATGAATTTTATCTAAGTAATGTGACTGGCTTGTCTGAGCTTGAGAGAAATGTGTTGACAAATTGCTATCAAGCTAGATTCATACAAATATAATTACTGGTGGTCTAGAAAATGTGATTTCACACAGACCCAGAGTGAATATCAGTGTAAGTTAAAGTCACAATATGCTAACACAACAATTTAAAACATTTGCATCAACTAGATATCATTTTACAGGATTCTTTTTTAAGATTAATTGGCTGGCTTTCATTTTAAGATAAATTGTTCCCACTTCAAATTCATAAAGATACTCTGATCCAAATGTTCTTAAGGACATTTGGAATACAGTTTTTTGAGGTCCAATACAGACTTTTAGGAATAAGTTTCAAACAAGGAACTTTTTTGATTGCTGGGTTAGACTTATATGGTAACTTTCTAAAAGCATTTCCACCCCATGCAACTAAGTTGTTGCGATGAGATGTAATGTAACCCCTTCACGTCATTGATGAAAATGATCAACCACATCAAGGTTCTTCCAGTTCAGTACAATTATTCCCATGCCGTTTCCATCTCATCACATTTACTACACGCTGGGGAATTTGTCTGTTATCTGCCATTGAAATCACAAATTTGACAGGGATTTCAAACAAGTGGCAATCCACCGATCCGCTAATCCACTACTAATGCAATCAGACCTCGTTAGAAAAGGAAAGTAATGCAATTTGTCTATGAAATTCCTCTGTGAAAATCGTGGATGAGCAGAATGGGCAGGATGGGCAGGATGGTTGCTGTGGGAGGAGAATTTACATCACTTAAGTTTATGACACAGAACACTGATCTTTCCTCTCGTGGCTTTTTTTTATTTCCTGTCATGCCTGGCAACACCGGCAACACTTCATTTCCTACACACATTGCTCATTTGTGAATTCTCTATCACATTACTGGTATTGACTTGCTGTTGTTGTTTTTTCAGTTTTTTCAGCTTTTTCAGTTCCATGCCAATGTCATTTTGCACGAGCCGGCATTTATCTTCAGGAGATAATGGATATCTCGTTATAAAACCTTTACATTTTTCAGGTTACAATTTTGCAGGGTTCATTTTCTATGTGCAACACATATCTGCCCACACCATATTCTTCTCTTTTTTTTAAGTAGTATGTAGCAGCATGGATGCCTGCCGAGACTTGGTCCTTATCTCTTTCTATTTTAAGCCGTGCAGAGGAGCCCCCCTATAGAACACTATGGCAGATCCCACCCGTTGTCTCCTGGCTGAACCCGAGCATCACACAGGTG
This sequence comes from Ammodytes marinus, assembly GCF_949987685.1. Classification (NCBI taxonomy): domain Eukaryota; kingdom Metazoa; phylum Chordata; class Actinopteri; order Uranoscopiformes; family Ammodytidae; genus Ammodytes; species Ammodytes marinus. The sequence goes on from NC_137231.1 coordinate 5,852,277, forward strand.
GATAGACAGATACACGGCATACTATATATCTCAGACTGTATATTGCTTTGTAGATTAACATGTCGGAGAGTTCAGAATTGTATTCCCGCAAGCCTATAAAGCCTAAGCTACAGTAATATAGCTTACCATTTAAATACCATGTGATTTGTGCCGTAAAACCATAACAGAAGCGTAGGATTCAATCTGACAAAAAATATATTTTATTTAAAAATAATTTAAATTCCCCTATAATGCTTCCTCAGCACACTAACACTGACACCCGTCACTGTATCCTACTGTGGCCCTCAATGCTTAATGCACATTTTAAACTAACTTGTATTACATGTACAGTATGTGTGTTGAGGTTGATTGAAGTTCTAGACTCTCCAAAGGTTAAAGGACCACATAGACACATTCTGTTAAAACAGGGGTTCTATTAGAATTGCGAGGTAGTTTAAGAGCCACTCCTTTCCCAATGACAGTATGGGGAAAGTGTGATGTCACGTGATGATGGTTCCAGATAATGCAGCAACCTATGTGGCCGACTGTACATCAACATCTCTTCAGACCCCCAGTACATTTTATAGGAGCTTGGTGTTAAGTGGTATTAAAGGGATAGTTTTGTGTCCGAACAGTCCACATGAGGCCCATTCCTTCTCCCTCTAGAAAAGTTCTTCTTCAGTAAACTGTGGTTCATAAAGGTATCCTCTTATGTCTACAGTGAATGGCTTGTCGTTGTCGCATTCATAATCACACATTTCTGTTTCATTGTGACTCTTCAGTAAGCCGCGGTAGCTCTGAGTCGAAGAGCTGATTGGTGGAGTGATACGCTGCACTGCACAGGCCAGAATTGGAAGAGTTACACATGGCCGAACTGGGCTTGAAAAAAAGTGCAGAAATCAACGACTGTCTGCTGGCAAACTCCAAAAATCCAACATTTAGCATAGTATTTAGTTGATATTTCCAACGTCAATCTTCTCCAAACTCCTTATAGGAACTGCGCTGATTTCTATCTCCACAAGGTATTACACTAACTATGCATAAGTACTTCATACATCCTCACTTAAAAAATAATGAACTGCCCCTTTAATTTCCGCTGTAAACATGGTTCCTGTGATTGTTATGTTGTTTCGCACAACTTGCAATGCTTCTTTGTTCATGTTATCTGTTCATTATTTGCGTAACTGTATTTTGTCATATCCGTTGTGTGTTTCAGTATTTGGTTTCATAATGCTACTTTCTCCATTCGCGTTCTGTCTATTTGCCAGTGTGTTCGTCAGTTGCAGTGCATTTAGCTCTCATGGCCTACATAATTCACACTATACACACTAAGGAAATATAAAGATCTACACAGTAACCAAACCTTCCCTCAACACACATTGCTTAGATGAGGACATCCTCACAGACAGAGGCCATAGTTGAAGCTAGAGAGAGCTCCATTCAAAACATAGCATCTCTTTATGGTTGCTTTAACCACAGTCTGTCTGGGCAAAGGGGGTTCAGGCCTGTGTCTTTTTCCTCCTTTTGTCTGCTCTCCTGGTGGGGGGGGGGGGACATGAATGGGAAGGGTTGGGGCACGGAACAAAAGGCAGATCATGGGTCTATTGCTGGGGGACAAATGAGCTTAGTTTGGGGTAATGGCATCCAAAAAGGAAAGGGAGGTCTTGGGGGAAGTTATTGAGGAGGTTCACCTAGGACCGGAACAGGAGGGGAGATGAGATGAGTTCTCCAGCCATAGAACAGCTGAGAATGCTTCTTCCCACACTCACGCTGCACATATGACAACAACGCTGCACACATGACAACAACAAAAACAACAGGGCCGTACTGTCAGCGTACTGCGGAGGATGGGGATGGTGAGACAGAGGGCACTGGGCGGTGAAAGGGACACAGAGAAACACCAGCTGATTGCATGTTTCCTCCATGGTAACCGTCAGCGGCCATCAGTAATGTGCTCCTAATAAAAAAAAAAAGAGTGGTGAACTGTGACCTTCTCTGATGATCGTCACAACAAACTCTATTGCCAATGCATTCTTCCATGCCTTCTTCACGCCCCTAATCTTGTAGGCCTTCAGCATTTACTCACTAATTAATACTGTGTGATCCTGGTAGTAACGAGTTTCATGGCTGAGAGCGTAGTGTTAATAAAGATTTTTTTTAAAGTTGTGACGTTCTGTTTTAAAAAAGCACATTACTAGGGAAACTGAATTTAGGTAGGTTTTACCCTCCATTACGACCTAAATGTGATATAAGCTTATTAATGGCTTCTTTTGCCAATTAAACGGGCGACATTTTACAAAATGTCTCATGCTGACACTATATTCCTTTAGCAACAGCCAGGATCTTTTTTTTTTAGATTAAGATAAGACCTTTTATTCGTTTCAAAAGGAGATGGAGTCGACATTTCTTTAAATGTCACCTTATCATAAATACCATCTGAATTCCACCTTTTGCTGCTGCGCCACGCTCTCATTTCATATATATTTTATTGTCAAAAAACATTCTTTGTGCACACCCCTACTCCTCCCACACACACACACATACACACACACACACACACACACACACACACACACACACACACACACACACACACACACACACACACACACACACACACACACACACACACAAATACTATTCATCGTCCCCATGTAATTCTTGACACCACAGCCTACATAAGCAAGATTTAGGGTCTGGCCATGAGCAATAGACCTTCCCAACTCAAGGGGCGACACCAACACATGCACTGGATGGCACTACGACTGACTACGACCACTCAGAGAAATGAATAAAGTGACATAAGCCCCATCATTAAGCGACCAACGGGGCTAACTGGTAAAAAGCAAATACATCCTTCTTGCTAATGAAAGATTTGAGTGATGTCTTCTGTTCATTTTTTCATTTTCTGTTTATAAGTCCAAATCGTCAAGTGTCAAGGCCAAAGCCGTTTCAAAAACCGCATCCGTAGCCGTTGTTGTTTACTATCACAACTTCGACGGCGCATGTGCAGCACTTTTGTCATCCGGTTACGCCCGCCTTTATCAGATAGTACGATTTGATTGGTGCCTCTGAGTTGCCCGACATAGTTATTGAGCTCCAATGGTTTCGTCATCAGAGTAAGCTGTGGAGCAAATTAAAAATCTGCTAGCGGCGAGTCTGGATTTCCAAGGTATTAATCATGGGGATATTTCAGTGATTTTTACCAAAACAAATCGTATCCCTGTTAAATGTTTTGTTTTGTATTTCTATTTCAAGTTTTCTTTGACAAACTTGTAGAATCCTCTGTTGTCTCAGATGTTAATAGATGCTCTCTTACTGACTGACATCTGATAAGCAACTTGTTGAAAAAACACAGTCTGGAGCCGGCTCTACTACGTCATTGATGTGACTGATGACCGCTGTTGACCTCTGGCCACAGTACTGACAGGTGACGTGTGAAGCGGACAGGCGATGAGCTCACTGAATAATGGGCCCTTGTCAAAGCCTTCCCCTTTGCTTTAAGTAGAGCTGTAGCAACACAAGGCAGCACAGCCATGATTGATGCTCAGCTCGGTACCGGGGCTCTGTTTGTTCGGTTTGTTGTTAGTTTCCCTAGATGTGAATGAAATGTATAGCCATTTGTTTTTCGTTCATGTCACAATGCCGCGGCGGCCGTTCCAAAACATCTTCATTTGCTATGGTGGGCGAAGGGCGTTTTAAAAATACAATGTTTTGCAAATCTGTTTTAAGCTCTGTGAGGGGTATCTGTTGGAGAAAAGGGTGGCGCAATGAATTCTGATGAGGCTCCTTCTCTAAAAAAAACCCATAAAAGAAAGTTTTTTTTTCTAATGGAAAATGAGGCGTGGGGATGTTAACTTTTAAGAGCTTATCTCCACTCTTTTCCTATTACCCAGGACACAGGAGCTGCAGGCGAGGAACACCTTGTCTTTTCATTCTCCCCCTCAAACCCGTTCTTACTTTCCTCCTGCCTTACCTTCACATAACCAATCTTTTTTTTTCTCTCTCAGGTTTTTCGTCAAGCAGTGACATAATCCAGGATGAGCCAAACTTAATAATATTTCAAAGCTCTTGTCATTTTACCATTATTTCTCTGGAATAAATCCCCCCCTGGTAGCCTCGAGAAGGGGAGTTTGTACCTTTAGCCGTCTATCATCACAAACGCAGCAGCTGTGTTGGATAAAGGTGAGAGGTGAGGGCAGGCTGGGGTCAGCCCAGAGCAGAAGGTCTAGCGGACAATAGAGTGGAGAGAGCTTGGACTCAAGAGGCACTGGTGGCTTTGGATGGATCACATTAGGGCGTCCTAGTCCTGCTCTGCTACCAAAACGCCCTTTATGTTTTTCTCAATCGGCTCTGAGGATGAGCCATTAGGATGCTATTCTATGGTTGCGTTCCGAATCGCATACTCTTTCTTTTTTCTATTCTACATTTTCAAAATTCTGCATAACACCGCTCCTCCTCCTTTAAAATCATTCATAATCCAACGTAACAGCAGCAATCAGATCACCAGAAGCACCACACGGGGTGACCTTCTAATCCCATTTAGAAAAAGCACATTTGGTCAACAATCATTTTCTGTTAGGGCAATACAAAATTGGAATTCACTGCCTACCACTATCAATGATATACATACATATTCCACCTTTACAGGACATCTTAAAACATGGCTGTCCGACAACTATAACTGCACACATTAATTTCTGTCAGACGTGATGTGTGTGTTTGATGTGTCATTGTTGCTGCCGCTCCATCTCTGCTACCTGCCTGCATGTTCTGCCCTATGTACTTTCAATGTGATCTTTGTGGCCTATTTTCCCTTGTCTCCTGTGTGTTTGTGTTGTTGTTGCATGAACTGCCTTGATATCTTTGCCATCATCTGTGCTTGCCTGTTTGTTCTTGCTCCAACTGTGTGCAATATGTTTGTTTGTCTTTTTCCCCTTCTTGCTCAGGCCTGCTGTAATTATAAATGTAATGTATTTTTTTAAATTTTTTTACTGTTATGTATTGTAGGTTGCCTACTGAGAACTGGCCGGGGACTACAGCTGGAAATTAGCCAAATAGGCTAAAGCTGCTCCTTCTCAAAGGGGACTGTCCACGAAACTATAAACAAATAAACTAAACTAAACTAAACTAAACATACTACATCCGACGATAAAAAGAATCTAGTTAGGATGCTGTAGGCATACTATTGGGACATACTTTACTCTCTTATTTCATCATAACATTGTGCCTTGATCTTGCCTCTTGCTTTTATATCCGTCGCATCCCCGTTTGTTTTCATATGGAGGCTTCGTCGATGTGACGTCACTTCACGTGCGCACTGGATTGTGGGTCAGAATCGCCCAAATAGGATGCAGTTTTCAACACTAACAATCTTGGCCGCATGAAGTAGGACATCCGGGTACTTCTAACCATCCTAAATCTGGCCACAAGAATCGGGACATCCTAATTCTTTTTTTCTACATACTATATAGTAGAAAGTATGCGATTCGGAACGCAACCTATGTGTCGTCAAGGTACTGAGAGTGACTGATGCTCTGTAAAATGCTAGTAATTAGCCTCTCGCCAGCCTTTTAAATGGTGTAGTCTGCTGCCATCTGTGTCCAGTAAAAACATTTTGAATTTCAAATTCAATAAAGTGCCCGAACAACCCTCTCTTTTTTTTCCACCTCCACCTTCTGAAAACCTTTGTGACAAAACCAGCTTTTCTGTCACTTCTCAATGTATACGAATGAGTGTAACACTATGAATGCCTGCTAGGAGAGACTGTCTGAAAATCTAAGCAGTTATTACCATATTTAAACAATATATAATGAATCAGCAATTTTAACAATCTTAAGTGTACCCCTTGTCCCGACTGTCTTCTAACTTTGGATGGACGTTCGGAATAGTTATAAACACCATGGTTGGGGGGCGCTCTGTGGTGTAGTGGATGGAGCCTGTACCACATAGCTTCAGCCTTTGTCGCAGTGGTCGCGGGTTCGAATCCGACTCGTGGACCTTTACTGCATGTCATCCCCCCTATCTCTCCCCATCTCCACCCTGTACTCTCTGCTCTCAACTGTCAGCAAGGGTTAAAATAAATACAAAAACACCATGGTTGGACAACTTTGGCAAACAGAGGAAGGTAGTTAGTTTATTCAGCCCAAAATTTTCACTGACTTAATTAATGGTTTAAATACTGTTGGAGTACATCTTTATTCTGGCTCTAGGATTCTACTGCGATGCTTGTTCGTGGGAGATAAAGTGAAGCTGCTTTGGGAAACAAATTAAAAGTATTTCTCTGAGCCCGACGGCGGTTGTTTCATGGCACAGTGTCGAGCCAAACTCATTTCCATGCAGCTATTGTGGCGGATGTAGCAACAGACTGGGTGTGCAGACACAATAGTGCTTCTGAAAAGGTCACACTTTCAATCTTCACAGCAGTCCATCAACTGCAAAAGCGTCCCTGGGCAAGAAAACCAAAGTACACCTGACAGCGGCACAGATGGCAAATGCTGTTTCGAGATGCTGTGTTTCGGTTGCAGATTAGTGGAGACATGATGTTCTTTTTTTTGTAACGCCTTGTGGTTCACTCGCTGGAAACGTTTTCTTATCAGGTCATTCATCCTGGTGAGGAATAAGGAATAAGGAAGGCAACAGCAGGTGTGGGAAAATGTCATATTACTTTTTTACAGATTTGTATTTTTTTGTCATTTTCTGCCTGCATTTCATAGTGGGGATTGACATGCAACAAGTGTCCCTTGGCCTCCAGGACACCCAAGTTTAAATACTCCCTGTTAAGCCATAGTAATACTGATTCAACTAATACTAGGCCTTTTGCTTGAATTGAATGTATTTTATGGTATAGTTGTATTTGGTGCGTAACAAGAAATGCTGAGACATTCATCTTGATTCTCTAATATAATATAAATATTTAAAAGTTCCTTTAAGGTAAGGGAAACATTGTGGGTGCTTTTCCTAGGGACAACATCACGTTGCTAAGTCTACTATGTGCAGGTAGCAAACAGTGGATTCCTCAAAACTTTTTTCTAAATACCGCTTCCCTCTTTGGTTAAAAATGATAAACAGGAGCTGTGAGTGTGAACAGAACAGTGAAGTTACAGGCTGGAAAGAAGTAACTTATTAGCTGAAAGAAGCTCTCACACTTTCCCGTACAGCTGAAGGGAACTACAGTCAAGTGCATTATCCTTTCAGTTAATGACTAGTAGTGACACCTTGATCCATTGTCACATTATTGATTGTAGCTCCTTTAACTGTCACATATGATCAATAGCTCTGTACTAGCTTCCTAAAAACAGTAAACTGTAATGAAATGCTCAGTCCTCCACCCAAAGAGCTATCTTCCGCTGAATGCCACTGGGCCAATACAGAGCCTGTGTTTCGACCTAACGTTCCTCCCTTATAGTGGAAGGTAGCCCCTCATTGGTGCACACAGTCGTAGATCTAGCCTCCCCGAGACAAGCCTATATTTCACAATCTTAAAATTCGCCAAACCATGTTGAGAATAACAACTACCCGAACCAATAAGGGACCAACGTTAGGTCTGAATCACAGGCTCTGATTGGCTCGGTCCCTTTCTGACCGGCTCCGTCCCACAGAGATTGGAGAAAGGCCAGACTGATTTGCGCTTGTTAAAAAACAAATGTGAAGCTTGCGAGATCAGGTAGGAAGCAGCACAGGCAGTCAAAAAAGGAACAAATAAAATACAGTACATTGTCAACAAGGGACTCAAAATCATAACCCACTCACCTCAGTTGAATCTCTACATGCTCAACAAACTGTGAAGCGTGCAAAGACAATCATGTGGGATCGCCCACACCCCATTAATCAACTCTTAACAGGACTCACATTCTCCCTCTAGTTCTTTTTTCATATACGAGAATTATGAGTATTTGTATATGAAAAAGGGTTCTGTTGTTGTTCTGCTGCTTAATATAACATACTGTACTGTAAAAACAAATTCCACCAGCCTTGTTCATGTGACTATAAGAAACAAGCTATGTATCTTTTCTCTGTGAGCTTGTAGGCATATTCATCTGTTCAAAAAATTAAAGAAAGAAAAAAGACTTGTTTTATGATTCATCTTCTCTACACTGAGATGTGAGAAACGGAGGATGAGAAGCGGAGAGAGAGAGGGGAGGACTGAGGGAAATTGGGACTACTAAGTGTTTATTAATGATAAAACTAGCTACAGAGACTCCAGAGGGTTCAGAGATATCTCCCCGAGGTGTAGAGTCTGCTCTATTTATTCTCACAACCTGTCAGCCGTCTCAAACAGAGAGAGAATATATATATGGAGCCCTGCTGTGCTCACTTACGGAGCCTTGCAAATGTCTCGCAAACATGAATTACATCCAAAATTTACCCAAGAGCTTTTTCATTAATGATGTCAGTGGGTTGGCTTGAATTTTAATGGATTTAAATTAAGGATGGAAGCCCAGAGTTATAGGAAGAAGACATATGTAAGGCTTTTGGTTATAATGGTGGAGATTACTGGTTATAGAAAATGCACTGTGTTCTCGGAAAAGTGGCTTATAGGTCAAGAAAAAAAATAAGACTGCAAAATATTTCATATGTTCTCATTAGATTGAGCAATAGCATTATTCACAACAGTGGTTCTGAAGCCCTGGTTCTAAAAGGAACTAACGTACCGCAGATTTCCATCCCACCACATTAATAATTACAAACCCAAGTATAAGTCAGTTCATCATTACATGGCCACGAGATGAAAAAGCAGGAGAACCAAGACTGGCATTCACTGATCCTTAGTAATGACACTGATCTTTTAAGGAAATTAAAATAGGTTGTGCTTTTCTGGCCCCAGTCATGAAAGTAATTACTGTTGTCTCTTATTGGTAGTGTAACTCTCGTTCTACCATTCCAAAAACTCTTCTTGGGGGTGGATGGCTTGTCACACAACACTGCAATATGAATGCATTGTAAAGCTGACATGTGTCGCCTATTTACACATTCAGCAGACACATCAACAGTATCTTTCACTTCAATTCATGTAGATTTATATCCACAAATCACTTTTTCTTTTTAGCTCTATTTTGGCTTTCAAAACTCCTCTGAGAAAAACAATATTTGTCTCTTTAGATGCTCTACATTAACTCCCCTTTTCCACCAAGGCACCAAAACAGCTTAACATCATCGAAACATCATCGTTGTCTATTATAGCCATAACAACGAGTAGCAAGAAGAATACACTGGAACAATCTTGTTTGGGTGTAGGTTTACAAATAAAAGACAGAAGCAAAGCTTGTAAAAATGCATTGTAGTCCCGTCCGCCATTGTTGTTGTTGTGATGGTTGTGTTTGACGTTAGCATTAGCTGTGAGATTGGACACATGGCATATACAGATGTGTACTATGATGTAATGACACACTCTAGCCTGCGTTAAAGCAAATTAGTTATTCTTCGCAAGGTGAACCAACTAGCACCAGTCCAGAATTATAGAGCCAGGTTTGCTGAACAACTCTTAATAGGCTTGTGGTGGTAGGCCTGACACTCAAAGGACCAAATCAATGTGCCAATAAATGCAGCAATGGAGAGGACTGCAAGCTAACAAACATGGATGTCAACAATGAATGGTTTAAAATATTAACAATAAATTGGCTTAGAGTAGAAAATGCATTCAACATATTTGTTAGACATCGACCAAGCTGTTGGACTCCAATACTATAGCATCTCTGGGTACTTCAGTCTTAAAAACATAAGACATTTAACAATTTCCCTGCATGAACTAACACAAGCTTAAATGAGTCAACCTTCATGAATGACTGATAATCTAACATTTGAAATGAAGATAGAAATTGTTCATCAAAAAGACAAGACTCCTCCACAATGTAAGTCACATGAGGTTAGGCGAAAAAAATTCAGGCAAAAACATTGTTTTTTTTTCAAGTACTGGTCAATTTAGAGATTTGTGTTCCATAACATGTCTTCTCTCATACTAGTATAAATAATAGGTCTAATTTGTACATTGAGGTGTTTATTTGACCAAACTTTCTCTATTTGCGTCTGTATATTTGTCCTATACAATCGTCTTTTACTGCCATTATTTCAACATTTTTATAAAACTCTAAACCAAAAACCAAAGTTTCATGATGATATCTATCTATAAGTTGTACAATCTTACCCTACCTACCTGCAGTGTCTCACCTTATAGACCAAATTGAACTGCCAATATGAATAAAAACATTGTGCCTTCTTTTTAAGATCCTTTCTTCAGATTGACTCTCTGTACTGCATAGTGCTGTGCCTGTTCCTCCCTGGGTATATTGTGGTTGTGCTTTAATGCTCTCTCAGCTCACCCTTGTCTGACCTGGATCTCAGCACAGCTATAGTATACTGCACATCTGTATGCCACAAGCAGCACTGCCAGCCCTGGAACACAGTCAACGCAGTAGCCTTGGAAGAGCAGAGAGAATAGCTATAGAGCAGCCCGTTGAGGGTAATAATCACACACAGTGGTGAGATTCACTCTTTGGAACAGTAGTGTCGGGGAGAAATGTAATGGTTTCCATGTGTATGTATGTAACATGTGCCGCCGCCGCTGTCTGAACTCACTGAGCACTCATCGGTCTCAGCCATGTTCCCCCCCCCCCCCCCCCCTCATGTTCACACTCAGAGCTAAAAATCTATTTGAGCACGTACAGTTTGCACACGTATGTGGATGGTGTGTCCACTGTTTTACCTTCACATTCCTCAACTCTGTGTGTGTGTGTGTGTGTGTGTGTGTGTGTGTGTGTGTGTGTGTGTGTGTGTGTGTGTGTGTGTGTGTGTGTGTGTGTGTGTGTGCGTACATGCATGGATGTTGCTTACACAATTCTGGTGTGCTGAGAGGCGATGATGCTATAGCCTCAGTAGCAGCAGCCTATAATTACAAAGGCAGCTTCAGTGTGTGAGAGCAGAGGAGCCTGCTGGGTAATTGCCTCTAAGAGCACCGGAGGAAGTATACGGCTCCTTTACGTTCAGCACTTATTCAAATGGATCAACTCGAAGCCTTTTCCAGAAAATCAGCAGGGCCAAAACAAAAAAAAAAAAATCACAAGCCAGCTGAGTGGCAGGAAAAATCAGCAAGAGTCACCTCTATGAGAACATACCAATGGAAAAGTTAATACACTATACTGCTGAATCTGGATTGGGACTACATTGTCATGACAACATCAAGTGAGAAATTGGGTATTGATGAATAAGACCTGGGTTTCATCCAAGTATTTTCAGTTGAAGTAACAGTGTTACAATTTTAGTGAGTCAAGTCACTCACTTAATGTTGGCTTGAGACAGTTTTTGCAGATTCAATCTGGCTTCTGTATAAAGTCACCACTTTCATATGGCTATGTATTGCGTTAAAAGCATTAAAGTAAGCAGGGGTACAGCACTCATATTTTGAAGAATATCTATAGATATGTTTGTTTGAATGAACGGTTCAAATTGATGCAGCAGAAGATGAGATACATACCGACTTTTAGTCCTACATATAAGTCAAACTACAGACAGGCTAGAACTTAATTTTTTCCCCCAATGATATCAATAGCACCCCCGTATAGATCCTCCCTCATCTGCCATGCGGCCTTTCTGTCATAAATGTGTGTTCTCAAAGTACAGGCCTAATGACTTCATCTGGGTTATGTCCTCAGACTTCGGATCAACAGACTTTATACATCTGCTGTCAGGCGCTGAGCAGTGATCCCTGAGCCCAGACATGTAAAGTGATCTCCATGTGTATTATGTAAATGAGTAAACCTACCCTTTAAAAGCAAAACATGTCAGGCAGTGAAATTGCAGTAAAATCAGGGAAGCATGTTACATATCTGGTCATTTTTGGTTTTGTGTGTGAAAACAATCCTGTGTTAATAAACAGCCTAGGTTCTGTAAGTGGACATTTTGCTTTATATGGTGGTCCCCTTTTGTACATACCCTTTGTTTACATACCCGTTTACAGAGCCTAGACTGTGTATTAACACTGATTTCGACAAAACGTGATTTTTACAACTTGCGTTCTCCAAGATTGCTGCCTCCATCTTTGAAGTATATGACTGGAAAACAAAAACGAAAATAGGGGAAAAAGTGATTTTTTACATGACCTCCTGACCAAGCAACATAAATCAATCTTCCTTGTCTGTCTGGTGTGGCCTCTTCAAAAGCATGCTGGACAGTTAATTACAGCACAGGGCAATAAATACAAACACACACACACACACACACACACACACACACACACACAAAGACACACGCATGCCTTGGCAAGCCAGTAAAAATGTGAGACATCCCTGAGGATCCCAGGCTGCTGGCAGAGGGCTGTACCCCCTGTCTGAGTGAGCTGACAATTTACTGCAAGAGAAGTCTGCTTTCTCATATATACAAGCAGCTCAAACCGCCAACAAAAATTTGAGGGGGCCTTCAGAGCCGAAGCAAGTCATAACGCAAAAACACAGCCATCTGTAGCATGTCATTATTGTTCTTTATGGAGGAAGGCCCCATCTCTTCAACTGATAGAACATGTTGCTTAAATTGGTTTTGCTATGCCTACTCTGATACCCACATTTCCTCTCAAGCATACATGAATACAAAAGAATATAGGCTATACTTTAGTGCTTCTACAGTATATACACCAATGCATTTGAGTTAAAATCTATCTAAGTCTTCTTTTCACAATTGTGCTTGGAAAAGACGGTTAAAATTGCTGATTGATTGTAAAGGCTGGCTTTACGCTGCTTTCAGAAGCTGGCATTTGGATTGAATAACAATACTGTTTTGCAGCCGACTGTCAATACATATCACGATACAGCTAAGGGACTTGATGAAGTGCTAATTAAGAGTTTTTTTTCTTTTAGATAACTTGGTTTTAAGGGCAACTTTCTGCACAGCATCTTCAACAGTTCAGTGTTATTGGAAAGTTATCTTACTCTGACAGCTGCCTAAGGGTGTCTCTGCCATTTGCTGTATCCTGCTGAATTTGTTATATTTTCCCTCTGCCGATGTCCAAAAGCAGGACTCCATGGGTATTTTTAGAAATACCCATGGAGTCCTGCTGGCCAAAAAACAGAGTGTAACAGGTCGACTTACATGGCAATATTAGGGGAATCAATTATGTAAATTATTAAATGTCATGATCATACACCTTCTTATGAACAGGTGGCATTCATTAAGTTGATACCAGGCATTTTTGGCAAGTGTGTCTAGTAAAGACACTTTAGAGAATCTGACTTGGAGCAATTGAGCTGGAAAAGGTGTATATAATAATAGGAATACGCAAATGTTCATTTGGCCAAATAAAAACACATTTGTGTAAAAATGTGTCCTTTAATCACCTCACGTCACCCAAAAATGTATATTGTGACCCTTTGGAGGGTTCCAACCCCTAGGTTGAGAACCACTGGACTAAACTGCACTATATAGCAGTTAATTGGCTTTATAAAATAGACTCTGAGGAACACTTTTTAACTCATCATTGCCTTTTACATTGATTTCTTTATACTCAGTCAGCACATTGTTATGGCCTTTATATTACACATTTTCAATTTCTTGAGTTTTCTGTACTGCTTTGTTTTTACAATATTTAGAATGTATTTATTGCACATATTATACTTATCTTTTTTATTTGTAACTTTTGTACTAATTGCACCATGGGTTGGAGAACGTATCATCCATTACTCTATGTATGTCTGTCACATATTCAGAATTGACGATAAAAGTGACTTCAAACTAGCCCCACAAGACTACCTATGCAGCAGTGCTAACAATGCAGTATCTGTGTCAGTCAGGGGGACCATTTATCTGCCGAAAGGGTACTTTTTGCTTTTATACAGTGTGTACATAATACATATTGCTAATAATATTGACATTCGCCACAACCAGCCCCTTGTGAGTTAGCCAGTCTTTATGTGAAATTGGTTGAGTGCACCAGATATCTTGTTTCAGATGCGTAATACAAATACCCAGTATTCCTGTGTGGTAGTCTCTATCAGAGATGTGTATAGGGTGTCTGTCTTCCATAAAACATGTAGAGAACACAAGTAAACACACACACATACACAAACGTGCACCTTGAGGAAAACCCTTTTGGGTGTTTGTTTGCATTCACACACAACCACTGAGCTGTGAGCGCAATAAAACAACAGACAGTGAGACCTTGACTCTGACCCTGGACCATACATTTAACCAAGCCAGCACAAAACTGCTTACACATCAAGATCCTCACTTTATACTGTGAATATGGCAGTAAATCCTATTCTATCGCTCTAACCTAAAAAGACAGAGAGGGAACTGAAACCAAGATGCACAAAAGTTGAGGCCAAAAGCCGCCTTGTGAAGGATGAAAGAGATCGGGGGGTTCAGCGCTCGTACGTGTGGATTTATGAGAGACAGTGGAGTGAATATAAAACAACTGAAGGCAGCCGACACAGCTCATCTTAGCTTTCAGCAGCAGTACTTGTTTGTTCAAGGCTGAAGTACCAGCATCACACACACACACACACACACACACACAACTCCCTGACTCTCAATAACCACAGGGTCAACACTGATCAAGTACTATATAATAGACATAGGAGGAGAGTCCGGGAGCCTCATGAAGTCACTTGTATTTGTATGGGCATAAGCTAGTATGGTCCACGTGTATGGCTGACTCTGAGCATTTGTAGCCACGCAAAGCTATTTGGATCTTTAAAGCTAGTGTTGTATCAGGGCTGGTTTGACCACAAATATCACGTGAATCAAATTTACGAAGCCCTAGCTGTGACTACTTCAACCAACCATCTGCTTGGTGTTGCTTGCTTGATATATTTGTTGTAGTGATCCTTGGCGATTTGCACAGCTGAAGTGCACCTAGAAATATGTTGCACTAAGCTATACATTCAAACCTGTTGTAGCAGAAAGACTATATATAATTGATATGCATGTGAATATTTACATTTTGATGTATTAATTAGCCTATGCAATGGTATGACATTTTCAACCTGCATGGCTTATATAATCCTCCTCTAAGAATCAAAGGTGTAAGGATATATGGAGTGTAAACCAAGGATCCATATCGGTGATTTAACATCCTGTCCTGGAAGAGTTGCATGGTGGGCTTCACTAAATTTGACATATGGTGGCCATGTATGTTCTAAGCCTTTGGACAATGCAATGTCCAAAGGCAATGTATGTTCTCTAAGCATGTAAATAAATGCATTGCAGATACATTTGGCATTGACCTGCACTTGCTTCTTTGGAGAAACTCTGTGTCAATCATTTAAATCACTGCTGTCTGCCCCTAGAGACAGGGCTTTGAGAACCCCCGAACAGTGCAGCAAAATTGATTATAGCGTGGAGTCAGCTGGGATGTGTTGAATCCAAATACAGAACATTCAGGAATTCAGCCTTTGGAAGTGTAAAACCTGAAAGAAATTCTGCAAACTTTTCCCTCGACTTCAACGCATTGGAAGATAGCGCAGTGCTACATGACATTCTTGGCTTTTCACCCAGCTGCCCTAAAATCAGTATTATGCCTAATTCATCCTTCAATATTCATTACTTCTTGTGTGTATGTGTGTGTGTTTTGAGAAATATAGGCATCTACAAGTCTGCATATTACTTATTTATTATTGGATGGTTTGGTAGAGCATTCCTTGCCTTTCTTGTTCACCACTGACAGCCCAGAAGGCTTGGGGTATCACTATGTCTCCCGTTGAGTGTGATTGGCAAGCGGCCGCTGCCTCTGTAATCTCATTGCATGGCTGACTGGCGCAATCTGCCGAGTCAAACAGAATAAGGCCCTTTTGCATTGACATGCTAGGAGAGTTCCAGGACTGAATGGACGGAGACCAGTGGGTTTCCTATAGCTGGGATTTCCGCTTCCATTCTACACAACCATGCTAGTGCCTGACAGGGAGCCATACAAAGGGTTCAGTGTGTGTGAGTGTCTAGGTGGAGAGAAAAAGAGGAAACAGGAATGATCTGGGTGTATACAGTGGGTTGGTATTAAACCCAAACACAGACACTCTTAAGACGAGGACTTTCCACCATACACTCCCAGCTATTGGCTTTTTGGAGATTTTTTTGTCAAATTGGATTTCATGATTGTGTAAGATAGTGTGTGATTTATGTACTACACACTTGATGACTAGTTGCATTTGGATGACATAACTCATGGTCTGACCCTGTGCAACCTTCAAATCTGTCCAAAAACCTTCCTGACGCAAAACCAACCCCAAAACAAACTGATTTTAACTCTGCAACCAGCTTACGCCACATATTGAGATGGCAAGAGAAACTTGTACCAAACCAAACATGTTTGACATGCATTGGTCTCAGCAGGATTAGGAAGGAAGAGATCAGAGACATCAAGCATTATACAGTCCAAAACAAGAGGACCTGAATGGCTGCCAAAACGCTTGCACATCCAATCTCAACAATCACATGTTGGCTACAGTTGCCCTGACTGACTGTAAGACCTGTGTTATGAACTGCACATACTGTTTAAGTGTTTGCTGTATGATTATAGAGTGATTTAACAGACACATATCACTCACTTCTCCTCTAATATAAAAGTGCAGCTTTAAAAATGCATATCGTCTAGGAGTCAAGTGAAAGTCTAAAGACACAATCTTCTCACAAACATTGGGGTGAGTCCCAGGTATTTTTTCTTTCTCCTGGTGTGGTTGCATCCACAGCAGCTTGATGAAAATGGGATCTCCAGTCAACTTGCCGTGAGCACTGAGCCATGCCTGATTGAAGGGCTCCTCACCATCTAAGCGAAGGGCCTTTTTACCACAACCTATCCCCTGTGATGACGTGTCAAAGTGAGCCTATAGTATAGATGGATCATCCATTGTCTCTCCTCACTGTCCATAACCATAAAAACTGAATCATCCGTTCGCAGCACTGACCCCATATAAGTAGCAAAAGCATTTATCAGAGTTAGAGAAATCTGTACTGTGGCACAAGCACTGAAATATTGTGCTGAGTTGAGTGTTTCCTCTTTTCCTTCATCACAGTGAGAAGAGGCGACGTGATGGAGAACTAGCCCTACACTCTCTCTCTCTCTCTGTCTCCTGACTCTGAGACACATGTATACCGGGGGAAAGCCCCTCTGGTCTGGCACAAGGCTGGAATATACAGCTGATGTGAACTGAAAATATGTTGAACTAAGCTATAAATTCAAACTACTGTATACTATACTATATATATAATATTTATATGCATATTAATATTTACATTTAGATTTATTAGCCTATGGAATAGTATTAGATAACTTACTTATATAATCCTCTTCTGAGAATCAAAGGGATAAGGATATATGGTATAAAAAACCAATGGTCCATCTCAGTGATTTAACATGTGTCTCGAAAGAGTTTGGAAGTCTGGGCTTCCTTGAACTTCACATGTGGTTGACATGCATGTTCCAAGCCTTTAGACACATTGCCAGACAGGAGAAAATACACTAAAGGAACAAACGCTTTATATCTGTTATGACCCATACAGATAAGAACTGACAGTGATGTTAAAGGCATACTTGGCGATTGCAATCCAGAACACTTTTTGTCAAAATCGGCTAATATCTACTCACCATCTGCTACCTGTCAGTCGTGTGTGTAAAAGTAGCAATCTAAAAAAGCCTGGCTCAGAGCCAGCAGCTGCCCAGAACATTGCTGATCGACATTTCGTGAAATGGCCAGGCCACTCGCTCTGAGCGTTAAGTATTGCCGTGGTCAGTAAAAACATAAACAATCGTTCGCTGGAGATCGCTTGGTATGCCTTTGAGAGGAAAACAAGTCTGTAAAAGTAGCACCTATGATTTTTAAATGGGGTGAAGCAAAATACCAATCGAATTGGTCCTTTTTTTCCCCCACATGATTGAAGCTGAAGACCAAACATTGACAATATAGTGAAATAACTTGAACCGCGGCAACAGATCTTAAAATATTGCAAGAAGCCCAACCTCTTTACTATCTCACTCTTTGCCTCGCTCCTTTAAAAGTATGTTCTGACTGGTCGTCAACTGCAATGCTCAAGATGAAAGAGCTGTTATAGTGTCCTCCTAAATTACACACACAGACAGCTAACTGTCTTTGTAATTGATATTTCAGCGCTGAGTGAGGATGTACTACAAGGAAATGATCGGTAACAGCTCCTCGAGGCAAAATCATTTACACAGCATGGCACAGTAGCAGTCTATAAACACCATGTATTTGGATGAGCTTTAAAGGGGTCTGGGGTGACAGGGGCTGTAAATTACAATTACAACAACGGCATGATGTAACACTGCAGGTATGTGGAGGAAAAACATATACTGCAACAATTGTAGTACACGTTAATTATATCACAGGACGACAAGGATATACTGTAAACATCTGGCAGCTCTGCTTTCTACTGAAGATATGATCTCTCCACACATCCGAGCTGGACATAATAATGACGTCGGGGGATTTTAATAGCAAGATAGATTCGGACTGTCTGAGGGATGAATCATGCAGCTGCAAAACAGACCCATCTGCATGTGGATGAGAACCGCAGTATTGTCATTATCAAAGCCAGGTTTTTAGCTCAGTCCCCATGTTTGGTTAATAAAATATACACATATCAAAAAGAAATGCCGGCTAAGAATAGAAGTGTGGATTCACAGACACTGAAGCCATGTCTGTGTCCAGTGGCTAGTAAATCTTATTACATAACCTGACCTGTCACACCAATAACTGGAAATACCGTCTGGCGGTTATATGCCTCTGCGAGGCGTACAATTTCCGAATGGTGAAAGCACAGTGCTGGTATGCAATGCTTAACAGAAGGTAATGCTCATAAGGCAACAATATGGTAACAAGTCAATGTGATCTGACAATATGTAAGGTTGCAGTAACCTTTGACCTCCAAAATCTATTCAGTTCATCTTTGAGTGTGAGTGGACATTTGGGCAAAGTTTGAAGAAAATCCCTAAAAGCGTTCAGAAGATATTGGGTTCAGCAGGTATGATGTCACAGTGACCTTGCTCTCTAACCACCAAAATCGAATCAGTTCATCGTTGAAGTAGATTGGAACTGTGTGCAGAGTTTTGAGAGAATCCTTTAAAGTCTTCATGAGATATTGCGGCCCACAAGAATGGGCCGGATGGACAGACGGACGGAGGCATAAAAAGCAGCCGTGGAGGAGGATAATCACCTCATCAATGCTGTGAGCCAGCACCTAGGAGCTAATTTACTGCTTTGAATGGCCAGCAGGGATAAGGCACAATCCTGTTTGGCCCTTTGGAGCGGACCAGACGCTCTGATTACACATCTTGGAGCGCAGCACTCCCCCCCCCCCCCACCCCCCCCCAAACGGTAAGGTAGAGTGTCTGATGGCAATACAACAGTGGGTGGAATGACACCGATCAGCGGGGCAAGCGGGCTGGACAGGTCACACAGATATAAACAGTGGGGATAACTGGCATGGCAGCCTACTGTCTGACCTTCCCCACATCATCACTTGGCCATTAACCAGGCAGAGGAGAAGGGCCAGCGTTTTAACAGCCACTTAGTGAGAGTGCACCGTGGAAGCCGGAGCGTGCTTTGTAAACACATTTATCCCCGGCCGTGTGGAGTGCGGACATGCTTTAAATCTACTCTACTGCTTGTTTTGCTGGTGTCGGTGGGTAAAGTGCATCAACACTTCACGGGTAGCACTCG
Source organism: Ammodytes marinus (assembly GCF_949987685.1). Lineage (NCBI taxonomy): Eukaryota > Metazoa > Chordata > Actinopteri > Uranoscopiformes > Ammodytidae > Ammodytes > Ammodytes marinus. The sequence continues at coordinate 5,871,911 of NC_137231.1, forward strand.
GATATCGCTCAGACTCATCACTGTCTAATACATTTGGAAGAAAAACATCCTGCATGGCTGGGGTTTTTAAGCCCTGAACTCATCCTCTGGCAAATGCACTTGGACTGGCACAGCGAAGGAGCGCTTCAAACACATTCTGCCGAAAAATATATATATATTGTAATGTGCACGGCAAAATATATCTGTTGGTAAAGTGTGTAGCCCGGGTAAGCCTGGCAGAGGGATAGGCGATCCATCTTAGGGAGATGGCAGGCTGAATAATGCAGGCGTTTGTTCAGTTTGAGTGAAAAGGAGCTGGCACCGGGGCTGGCCCTGCTGGCAGATGATCCGGTGGCAAAGTGCCGACCTCTCTCAGAGGAGAGGAGAGGGGGTCAAAAAAATAAAGAGTTCTCCCAACAGAATCCGCCTTCATATAGCCACCAGACCGGAGGGGGAGACGGAGAGATCACATATTCTATCAGTCTTTTAAGTTTGCTAAAGTTTGGAGCTGATGGTTAAAGCCTCTGAAAACCTGATCTAAAAGAGTAAAAAAATAAATAAATATGGTATCCAAGTTGGGTGTCTCAATAAGCTTAAAAAAAATCGTATTGACGATAAATATTCATAAATATTATAAAACTTAGTTTGTGGGAGTGGCGTCCTTTTCTCTCTAAACCGTTTGAAAGGACTGGGTGGGCGTATCAAACAGTCTCCATGGTAACAGTCATTGTTTTTATAGAATGTTCGTGCAGAAAACCTGTGGGATTGGTTCTTTATACTTTTTGTGAAAAGGAATAACCAGAGCATTTCTGTTAAGTTTCTCAATCTTAAATGAGAATAATTTGTATTGATGAATATGCCTAACTCTTTTCAGATGCTTACTAATATGTCATTAACTCCCCCAAATAGCATAGTTTGAAGGATGTTGTGGATTTGGGTAGACTGCGCCTTTAAGTTTGCAAAGTTTGCAGCTGATAGTTGAAAAAAAAACTACAACGATGTAATTGATCTCAAAGGCGCTGTAGTGTAGCTACCTGTAACTATCTGACATCACCCACCCTGGGAGCTCGTGCCCATGGAAACAGGAGCCTGAGAAAAGCCCTGTTAAAAGGTGCTTTTTTCTTACCCTTCTTTTTTCCCCTTTTGCTAACAGTAATTGGTTGCCAACAGCACTTGACTGTAGCGAGTTGAGCGAGGCCTCCCTTTCGGGCTAAGACTTCAGCCCAGTCTTAGAGAAAGCAAAAGGGGGCCAGTTAGAGAGTGGGATTTTGCCAGCTCACCACGCCAAGCCGCCAGGGAAGCCCGGATCGTTTGCATTAGTCCGCGATCAGATACCCGTTATGTGTCACACAAACCTGGGTCTTGCTTTTTCTTCCGAGCCGTCTACTGAGGGAAATGATTTCATCCCTTAAGTCTGGGGGGCCACTGATGACAAGTTTGGGGGAGCGTCCTCCTAACTAGGTCACTGTGTTATTCAAGTCCAGCAGGAGACTGGAAAGCAGCAGACATGTTTCAACTCCCCCTCACCCACTGCTGGAGATCTTGTTAAAAGATGCCTACAGAAAACTAAGGAAGTGAAAAAAAATGGAGCAACCCTAATTTATTTTTTTAGAACAAGAAAAGTGTAACAGACAAAAAACTTTTAACGATTTGGCCATTTTTTTTTCCTGTAATGGGCCCAGTATGGGTAGCAGGAATAATAGCAACTGTCAATTATACTGTACATCTCGAAGGTGAGACATGGGCAGGTAAAAACATTATGCAAAAGCACTGGTCAATTTAGAGAATTTGGGCTATTTTGCTCCCACAAAATGTCTTCTTTCATACAACTATAAATTAAAGGTCCACAATGTACATTGAGGTTAGGTAGGTGTGTATTTGATTAAACCAGGTCTGTTTGAATCTGTATATCTCTCTTATACAACCATCTTTATAACAATTATCTCAACGTTAGTTTTTTTCAATATTCCGAATTCACTTTCCACTAACTAACTAAACTTTCCATTATGATTCTTAGCACTATTAAGAAGGTAATTACAGAATGATTTGTTCACATGTTGTTAATTGTCAGAATTATGCTACATTTATTTCTTCTAAAAACTTGCCAAATATGCATTTTTAAGACCAACTGTTGAATGGGTGGACTGTATAAGGCTATTGGGTTAGAGCAGAGTGTCTTCCTGGGGTGTCGGTAAGAACACACAGTAAAGTATAGGATGCAGTCATGGGCTTTAATAGCAGACTTTGGTGGTTTACAGCACAGCAATGCACAGGTTAATTAACTTAGGCTTTGGGGTTATGTCTGCATAAGTAACAGAGTGTGTGTGGTCTGAAAAGGAAATAGACAAGAAACCACACTTGCATTAATATCAAATAATATAGGCTATACAGTATGTTCACAAATATGATAAAAGGAATAATAGTATTGCCTGTGCATTACTACAGGTAGGCTAAACAGACATATACTCTTTCACTAACACAGTGTTACAATGGTGAAACACAAACCAGTGTTAAGTGGTCAAAGGCGGGAAACATATAGAACAAAGGGCTTAATGGCTCATTAACGTGACCGTTACACTATAAACGACCCGCGAATTCACACACACAAAAGATCGCCGAAATTGCACTATATGTAGCGAAACAACATTAATATCAGGGGCTTACATATAATAGTGTGACACCAGACTAGTAACTTCAACTAAGGATGCATAAATTAGGATAATGAAGTGGGCAAAATCGCCGTTTTCTACATAACAATTAGCTTAACACAGGCTGTGACAAACAGGTAATAAACTCACTTTAAACACTCATAAAGCTTAAGAAATATACAAGTCACGGTAGGCTTAACTTAAAGCATGTTATGTGCCGTTCACAATGGACAAACTCACGTTTTGGTCAATAACGCACACAAACAGACACTACTCCTCCGCTGAACTCTCTGCCCCTCTGTGCGCATGGAATGTCCAAAAGTAATATGAGCGCGGGCACGGCGAGTGCGGGTGCATGAGGGAAGCGGCCTTTCCAACAAAGCCGCCCCCAAATTTGTGTTGAAATTTGCACCATGGAAAGGCCGGCCTAAAGTCCATCCTGGCCGTCAGGATTGTTCTCTTCGTCCGGTAACTCAGGTATCACAATCAGGCGTGCGATAGGTCTAGTGTAGGACCGGTTCCGTATCTGAACTTCAGCTGTCCTCACTCGACCGTCTGCACCTGGGAAAACCTTGGTCACTCTTCCAATTTGCCATGATGAGCAAGGCAGCTGGGAGTCGGCAACCATCACCACCATCCCGGTTTCAACATCTGGAGAAGGAGTCTGCCTCTTCCCTCTGGTTTGCAACCAAAGCAGGTAATGCTTGACATAGGCTGCCCAGAACCTATCTGCCAGCACTTGTGAGTGCCTCCATCTCCGTCTTCCTAGCAGCTCAGACTCTGGATACACGATCTGGAGGAGGGAATCGGCTGGCCGCCCCATCAAAAGGCTGTTGGGTGTCACAGGATCTGGATCTGCTAGGTCTGCAGAAACGTAGCCAAGAGGCTTCGTGTTGAGAATGGCCTCGATCTCAATGAGGACAGTCCTGAGCACCTCTTCTGTGACTATTGCTGAACCAAGTGTGGTGTAGAGAGCTGGCTTAACTGAACGGGGTGGTTTACCTGCCTTCAGGAGTCGATAATCTTCAGGAAAGCTCTCCAACTGGTCCCTACTTAGAGCTTGATCCTTTGCATCTTGAAAGGTACTGGTTGGAGGAAGACCTGCCGCCCCATTGAGGTTCTCAACCCCTGCCTTTCCCAGTTCCTGCCGGCTGCTGTATTTGGCCCTGTCTGTTTCGGATGGTAGTGGGGTGATAAGCCCACGTAAAGTGGTCTCTGAGGTAAGATGGGTTACAGCACCGGTAACAACAAGCTTCTCCACTTCTTTCGCAAGGCGTCTCTCCATGCTCCTGAGGCAGGTCATCACAGCTTCCTTGGGGGCCTGGAGGCATGGCGAGTCTTTATTGCGTAGTAGTGGTGTGGCGTAACTGAGGTCGCCGTTGACCTCCACTCTGGTTGTCTTGGTTTTCAGGAGGTTGGAGGCTTCCTGATCCTCCCTAGATCTTGTTACTTGCTTCTCAAAGCGATAAGGTAAGACATCGAGCTGCCGCAACCTTTCTATATCTCTCTTCAGCTTGAGCTCTGCAGGGGTGAGGGAGAGGAAGAGGCACTGCTGCGGCGGAAGCTGTGTCTGGAGGTATCGTGCTGGTCCCTGTAGCGCCCATCCAAGCCGTGTCTTGATGGCAGTTGGCCCGTCTGGTGGGCCAGAGCGAACAGGTGCAGTTGGAGTGATCAAGTGAGTGTGATCAGCGCCGATGAGGAGTAAGGGCTGCACATGTTCAAAGGGCTGCAGTGGGATATCTTTGAGGTGCTTATACCTTTGCAGGATGGCAGCAGGGTAGGAGTGGTCAGCCAGTTCAAGGTGTTTGGCTGTGAAGGCTGCTGTGATCTCAAAGATCTTCCGAGGATGGGTTGCAGGCGAGATCTGAAAGGAGACTGAGGAACCATTAATGGTTTGGACATCTTGGCGGATCGTTCTCAGGGCTAAACTCTCATCTGTGCCTTGTAAACCAAGCTTGTGGGCAGCAGGAGAGAGAAGGATAGTACGTTGCGATCCATCGTCCAGTACTGCATAAGTGTTGAGGGTCTTACCTCGATAGCGAAGCAGGACTCTGATGACCTTAAGGAGGACTCGCTTGCAATCTGTGGGGTTGTCCAGATAGAAGGATTGAGTAATTGAACTCACCAGGGGGGGCCTTTCACTCGCGCCTTTGGAGTTGACTTCATGGAGGATCTGGAGGTGTTTGCCATTACATATGCTGCATGACTTCTTCAGGGTACACTGAGCGGCCATGTGTGTACGTCCACAGCGCCAACATCTGTGATTGGTCTTGATCCAGTTGGTCATCTGATCCTTACTGAATGCCTTGAAGGTAGTGCACTGGCTGAGATAATGATCGTCCTTTCCACAGTAAGGACAGAAGGCCTTCTGAGTTTGCTTGGACGGGGCTGGCTCAGAAGTCTGTTCCTCTTCAACCTCAGCGGCTCCATGCAGTACGGTAGTTGAACACGTGAATGATTTAACCTCTCTCTTGGGATCCTGTCTCTGCCCTTGTTTAGGTCCCTTGCTGCTGGTATGGCAATCGAAGCTCTGGCACCAAGCCTCATACTGGAGCCACTCTGACAGGTCATGGAGAGTGTACACTGGCCCAGGGCGACGGCCCATATGACGTCGGAACTCTGACCTCATCTCGGCTGGTAACTTACTCAGGAGTCGCTCTGCATGAGACCCGCATCTCAGCTCTGCTTCACCTTCAGGGCCTAGAGTGTTCAGCATGCCCACAAGGGCCCTTATCTGTAAGGCAAATCTCTGAAATGCTTCTGTGTCTCCCCTCTGGACGTCAGGTGAATCCATCACATTGGAAATCTTCTTAAGAGCCAGCTTATGAGGCTGTCCATATCTCTCAGTCAGAGCAGCCATTGTGTCTGAATAGGGGGATGGGGAATTAAGAAAGGCGTCCGCCACCAGGCGAGCATCTTCAAACTTCAAGTGATCCATCAAGATCTGATACTTAAATAGCTCGGTGGCGTCACGAGGCAACAGGTTGTCAAGGGCTATCCTTAAACGAGTGAACTCGCTAGGGTCGTTAGTGACAAAGTTTGGTATTGTTGGCTTGGGACCCCGGTAGATCTGTTCCTGGACTGCTGAGTATGCGTGAGGTGTCATTGGGGCACCTGAGTGAGGTCTCTGCTGAGGGGGGTAAGGTTGCTGAGAAGGCACCTGCGGTGGGTGGGCATGGAAGGATCCAGGTGGCTCTACCTTGGGCTGTTGATACCAAGCATGAGCAGGCTGAGCTGTGTAGGCAGCAGGTTGTGACTGAACAGGAGGCTGGTGCAGGTAGCTATAGGACATCGCTGTAGGCTGCACCCGAGAGGTCTCATAGTACGGCATGTAGGCAGCTTGTGGTAACGCATCTGGTTGGGGCTGACTAGGAGTCACAGAGGCTAATTTATCTTTGACGACTTGCAGCTCGTGTAGCATGCTCCCTAAGAGATCATATAAGCCCTGGTCCTTGGCTGAATCATCCATCTTGGTAGGGGGTAGGCTGGGTGGATGAGGATAAGGCTGGTGACCAGTCAACTGACTTGAGGGGTGAGGATAGCTATAGCTGAGCTGTGGAGGATACTGTGGAAGATACTGCGCTGTCGAAGCTCCACTGTTGTGACTCATCTGAGGTGGTTGCGTAGTCGCAGGCAAAGACTGAGGAAATGTCAGTGTTGCAGTACTCTGTGATGGGTTGACAGCGTACGGCTGGTACATACTCACTGGAGGTTGAGGTAACCCGGGCGGGCCAGGTGGCACGTGTGGTAACTGCTGGAGACTCATTTCCCATGGCCGGTGGTAAGGGAGGGGCTGTGGAGCGGGGATAGGCTGTAGGAGGGGACCGTGAGGGCTAGAAGCATGATGTTGCGGATCCATGCTTTGCTTATTTGAAGGTGAAAGTCCTTCCTCGAAGGCTGAAGTCAGTGCATCCATGGGGCCTGACTGGCTTAAGGGGCTGGAGGCTCCAGAAGATCGTGGAGATGCTATTTCTCCCTCCTCGGTGCCATGTGCATGCTGTGCTGTGTTAAGGGATAAAGGAGGTTGACTAGTAAATCTCTGGCCTACACTCAAGTCATAGACATAGTCTAGGAGGTAGGCAGGTGGCTGAAGTTGGCGTTGTGGCCTTGGCTGCATGTTGAAAGGCAACATCTCGATCCAGGAAAATCACAATATCCGGCTCGAAGGACCAAATGTTGAATGGGTGGACTGTATAAGGCTATTGGGTTAGAGCAGAGTGTCTTCCTGGGGTGTCGGTAAGAACACACAGTAAAGTATAGGATGCAGTCATGGGCTTTAATAGCAGACTTTGGTGGTTTACAGCACAGCACAGCAATGCACAGGTTAATTAACTTAGGCTTTGGGGTTATGTCTGCATAAGTAACAGAGTGTGTGTGGTCTGAAAAGGAAATAGACAAGAAACCACACTTGCATTAATATCAAATAATATAGGCTATACAGTATGTTCACAAATATGATAAAAGGAATAATAGTATTGCCTGTGCATTACTACAGGTAGGCTAAACAGACATATACTCTTTCACTAACACAGTGTTACAATGGTGAAACACAAACCAGTGTTAAGTGGTCAAAGGCGGGAAACATATAGAACAAAGGGCTTAATGGCTCATTAACGTGACCGTTACACTATAAACGACCCGCGAATTCACACACACAAAAGATCGCCGAAATTGCACTATATGTAGCGAAACAACATTAATATCAGGGGCTTACATATAATAGTGTGACACCAGACTAGTAACTTCAACTAAGGATGCATAAATTAGGATAATGAAGTGGGCAAAATCGCCGTTTTCTACATAACAATTAGCTTAACACAGGCTGTGACAAACAGGTAATAAACTCACTTTAAACACTCATAAAGCTTAAGAAATATACAAGTCACGGTAGGCTTAACTTAAAGCATGTTATGTGCCGTTCACAATGGACAAACTCACGTTTTGGTCAATAACGCACACAAACAGACACTACTCCTCCGCTGAACTCTCTGCCCCTCTGTGCGCATGGAATGTCCAAAAGTAATATGAGCGCGGGCACGGCGAGTGCGGGTGCATGAGGGAAGCGGCCTTTCCAACACCAACACATAGTATATTAGGATTTATAAAATGAGAATTGGCTCTATCCAAAATATGTTCTGTCAAAACTTTGGACATTCATATGGTATAAAAATGAAACAAGGATTTTAACTCTATCTAGACTTTTGTTTTTAAAGATGCAAATATACACATAATAAGGTAGATATTGCCACATTTACATAATTTCCCCAACATTTCTGAAAAAAATTGTTATACAAAACAATGTATGTATCAACTGCCAGAGTTTCATGATGATATATATAAGTTAAAGATGTTACTTTATTCACCTGCAGTGTCTCACCTGCAACTGATATACTGTTAGGGATTTGTAAAACTTTTTATGATCAGTATTCACTTGATATGCTGAAGATCATTTAACAGAAATGTACCCGATGGCTGCAACTGGTAGAATGCCTATCGGGAGCCAAAAGTAAAATCATTAGTTCTAGCGGTCATGGACATGCCATTCAAGAAGCCATAATTCTCTACATTTGAAACACTCTTGATAGAAAATACACCTCTTCAGAAACAGAGGACTCAGAGGCTCAGTCAGAGGCTGCCACTCCAGCTGCCGTTGGCTCTGGATTGCCTGTGATAAGGTCCCTTTCAAGTTGAATGGTGAGACTCTCACCGACTTCTGCAGCAATCACCTTACACCACAATGCTCAAGGTTAGAATGAGAAACTCCAGCTGAAAATGGGAGCCCCTACAGAGAAGCATTCAACTATTAAAATGATTATGTTAGGATGCACACATATGGGGCAGTGAAGTGAAAGGATGTTTGGTACTTTGAAATAGGCTTTATATATTGCCAATCTTTACTTGGCATTTCCTCGCAAGCACTGTCCATGTAACCATGAACTTGAATACATTGCATTAATGGTATGAATACATTGACAATTGTCCACTGTGTGTGTTAAAGGCCACCTATTATGCAAAATGCACTTTTGCATGTTTTTTTCAACATTAATATTGGTCCCCGGTGTGACAAGAAATGCCCAACGTATCAGAAAAAACAACCCGCCCCTTATGACATCATAAGGGGAGAAGCCACACACCTTATTGCTAACCTTAGCACTACCTCCACTTGTGATAAGCACACCCCCAGATAGCCCTGAATCTGACTGCAAGTTACAGTCGATTCAAACCTGGCAGTCAGATTCAGGGCCAATCAGAGCAGACTGGGCTTTTTTGAAGACGGGGCTTAAAGAGACAAGCTCTTAAAACGGAGCGTTTCAGAAAGAGGCTCAAAAGAGAAGATTTAGCAATGGCACTGTGAGAAATAAAACGTTTTTTTTACACTACACCATAAAGAAATTTGAATCACAAATGTGAACCTGAAAACTGTAGCATACTATAGTATGTGAACTTTAGAAACAGTACAATTGAGACTTAATGGTGCACTCCATTTGCACAGCTAAAGGTCTAGGCAAGTTGTGCACTACTGAAAAGACTCAAATTCTTCTCTCAAATACTTGAAAATGATTCCACCGATGAGGTCATCTGATGTGTAGAAATGTACACAAATTTAGATGTGCAACCTTGGTAAAGATCATACATATGTTGGCTCAATGTGGCACCTATAATCATAATATTATACAATCAAAATATTACAAGTAATGTCCTTATCTTGATGTCATAAACATCACCTTCATCAAAAATTCTACTAGCTGAGCTCCTTGGGACTTCAGATAGCTGACTGTGATCTAAGTGGAGTTGATGGGAAACAAGGCTTCAAGAAGTTACTGTATGTCCTATTCTCCCGAGACTCTTTTCTAAACACAATGTTAGCTAATGCTTTGCCGCCTATCCGAGCCAACACTGTCCCCGCCGCCCCCTCAGGCCACCCGCCAATCCCCAGAAGTGGAGTGCAGCTTGGAGGCAAGCAAAGGTAAAATGGAGGAGGGGGGGGGGGGATCTCCAATCAAATAGCTTGGAGGGTCTAGTGCTGCTGAGCGGGTGAGGGTCTTCCTATGCCTTCAGCTCTCTCTTTCTACAGCTTTGTTCTGCCCCGTTATCTCTGGTGGCAGATAATCCTGACTGTGCGGCGTGGATCACAGCTGCTTCGCCAGGAATCAACCAGCGGCTCATCATGCATGATAAACTCATTACATATTCAAAAGGGAACTAAATCTCCTGCCTATCTGCTCGCCGGAGGGGTGTGTGCATGTGTGTGTGTGTGTGTGTGTGTGTGTGTGTATGTGTGTCAACCTCAAATAGGCTTTGCTAACAGCATTTTTCACTCCCCATTTAACCTTCCCCTTTCATCCTTACCCAAGCTTGTTCACAGCCACTCATGCTCAAAGACTAGTGGGAAACAGTTGGGCCCAGAACCTCACTTTTGAGAGGATTATTTTTGTGATGAGTTCAGGCAAAGTAGATGTTGACACATACCTCAAGATGTGTGTCAAAAAAAGATGGATAGATAGATAGATAGATAGATAGATAGATAGATAGATAGATAGATAGATAGATAGATAGATAGATAGATAGATAGATAGATAGATAGATAGATAGATAGATAGATAGATAGATAGATAGATAGATAGATAGATAGATAGATAGATAGATAGATAGATAGATAGATAGATAGATAGATAGATAGATAGATAGATAGATAGATAGATAGATAGATAGATAGATAGATAGATAGATAGATAGATATGTGTTCCCAAAGTACATGGTCACATTTAAGTATGAACAGATCAGAGAGATGGCTGATCCCACAGGGGGTCAAGTGTCAAAGGGACTAACTTCTGGGGTAGTCCCCTGCGTTCCAAATGACTTTTATAGACCCATTCCAAACGCAGTAGGCAAACAATTGGGACGTACTTATACTCATTTAAACCATCATAACATTGCACTTTGGACTTGCCTCTATTGCTTATGTTGTTTGATTGTTTTGCAGTGGATGGCTTGACTCCATGTACTCCAATGGTTGTTTTGAGTGACAAACCTGCAGAAAACATTATCAGTGCACCACAATATTTCCCATGACAGCTATGGAGCATTTCAGCATCCTTCCACACTGTAGCTTTTACGTTCCTTTGTCATTTCCATTTGCATCTGTGGCAGCAGATAAAGCAGCTTTTATAGGCTACTTCCTGCCCAGCACCGTACAACAGGCAGACAAAGTTAGTGACTGGCATTTAACAACTCCAGATCCAGGTATTTCCCTAAAGAGTTGGTGGAGACCAAAGCTCAAAAGAGAATCACTACTGGACATACATGCGTCAATTTGCTAGAAACACAGTGCCGTATTGCTCCATGTCTGCTAGTTGAGTACATATATGGCCCAAGTGGCCAAATAAATGAATTGTTGCAGCTTTAACATATAATGAAACTGTGTATTGTAGGCCTATTTATTTATATTTTCATGCCAGGGTTAACAACTGAATGGCATGACACCGCTTGCACTGAAATTCCCTTCTAATGTTAAACGCTGAACATTTTTGAGTGACTACACACACCTTCTCAAGCTGTGCAGTTCTTTGACAAAAGAGCTTCAGACATCAATCCATTTATTTATCTTAATGAATTAGTTACTAACAAGCTTTAAGGATATTCTGGCTGTTGCCATAGAAACTCAATTAACAAACATGGCTAAATCCACCCCTAAATGGGATAAAGTGTATACATGCTAAGTATCCCATCTGATTACACTAACTAATGTTGGGTATATCTTATTCAGATTGCCTATAAGCAGGTTAAGGGCTAATCTTGGCATTTTTATCAACAAAATGATAATGATATTCATGCATTGACTCTAAACAAGGATACATGTATACATATATTTCTATACACGCTATACAAGGCTGTTCTGAACAATGATAATAGCATGAATGAAAATAATCTACTGACCTTAAATCGGACAGATTTTGAGTGTATTCCATTCAGTGTCAACCAAAGCTGGCTAAAGAGATCAAGTGAATCACTATAGAACGTATTCTTCAAAGAGAGAGAGAGAGAGCTCATTGGTCTATTCTAGCACATGACTTTGGCGTTTGTTTACCAATAGCTCACACGTTTCATATGCTGGCAGTAATCACATCATATTCTGGGATCTGCACTGAAGGGATTAAGCAGCTAGCTATACCTCGATCTAGTGGACATGTGTTCTGCAATGTTAGGTAGAGCTAGTCCTGTCGATAATGCGCTTGTTTGCTCGTGTGTGTCTCAGTCAGTGACCTTTTATCTATCTGCAAGTCCTCACCTCCACGCACAGTCGCACACACCCTTAATCCTGTCCCCAGACAGGCTGATGCCAGATCAGCACTGACTTCAGGCTGGAGAGGGGACCCCTGTCTCCACAACTAAGCCCCTCCATAAGTCATCACCGCAACTGTTATTTGTGAAGGACTGGGTGACACAATGCCAAGAAAAATCCTTAATTTTTCTACTACAATTTTGCCATTCACTGAGCAGTTTATCATTCAAAATTGGCAATTTGAAAAATGTATTTTTGAAAATGAATCACATATGATATTATTATATAATATATGAACTAACTTCTCATGTGCAAATGATTTTATAGTGAACATCCTTCTCCATTTGGTAAAACTTTGTGTGACAAGCCCATCATTTCATAATAACGTAATACAAGTTTATCGGAAACAGTGCGATTTGACACCAATTAAATGCACGTATGATTTGATTGTAATGATATGTAATAATAATTATGTGACATTCTCTAAAATGATTAGTAAATTATGGACCCATATAATTAAACATAACCAATCATTTCCTTAAGGTGCGGCCACACTACACGCGTTACACGCGCACAGACGTGTTTAAAATCGGCAATTTTTCCATAGGGAACCATTGGTCCACGTGTGTAGATGGCGCGTAGATGCGTTACACGCGCTAAAGCAACACTGTAGGCGCGTTAGCCACGTATGAGTCGCGTATATACGCACCTAACGCGCCTACGCACACAGAGTTCAATTTTTTTTACTTTTTACGCTCCTACGCGTGACGCTTAGCCGCGTTGGCCAATCAGCGTTGAGCTTGACCCGCCATCACATACATTGGCACGGTCGGAGAACAGTGTACACAGAGACTGAGAAACACCGAGGAGGAAAATGTATTGCGGGCGGCCGGTGCTGTATGAAGCCGCTCGGGAATAGAAGACGTGGGGAAAGTAAACCAGGAGAATGGACTTCCTGGTTAATTCAGTGAATATGTGTAGCTGTGCTTTAGCCGATAAACCAAGTTAGCGCCGGATAGCATTAGTTAACTCACCCGGTTGTGTGCGGGCGGCTAGCGCCTCATATTATGAACCCAAACATGACGGCTATGTCCGGGGAACTTTCACGACAAGTACAGCGAAGCACCGGTGTTTATCTACGCCAGCCACGGTCCCCTGTCACAGCCAGGTAGGGTAATGTTGGCTACTTGCCTTTATTTTGTGCCGCCGTGCACCGATGCTGCTGTAACTGTGTTTGTTATGTAGCTGCCATGCTGTTTGTATGAATTTCCGAGCGGCGTGAATATGCAATGCTGTTTTAATGCTAGGCAATTTGTGCTGTTCAGTTGCTGTTTATTTGACTTTTGGCACAGTTGCTGGCCGTGTTGTTGTTGTTTTTGTGTGGACATACACGCTGTTGTGTCGGGTCTGGTCTGATCGCAGCCATGGTTACGCGCGTAACGCGTGTAGTGTGGCCACACCTTTACACTTACCCAAATTCTCCAACCCTACACTGCTCCTCTGTACCCTGCCAGTGGCTACTGGTGGCTGCTCAAAATGAAATCAAGACACTTGTAATCTCCTATCGCACTGTGAATGGTTCATGCCCATCCTACATTCAGAACATGCTCAAACCATACACCTCAGCATGTCCACTACACTCTGATACTGTCTACTTGCTCGTTAAAAGGTGGGAACGATAAAATCCAGACTGTTTTCTGTCCTGGCTCCACAATGCTGGAACAATGTCCTCACTGCTATCAGGACAGCAGAAACTCTACCCATCTCCTGTTCCAAACTAAAAATGTTTCAGGTCAGACTGAACCTTGGCCCATGAAAAACAATATTTCTCTTTCTCTCTATTATTTCTGAATGTAGCAATTGAATAATTTCCGCTTATTTGATGGTTAGCAGGATTCCTGTATTGCTGGGTTATACCCACATGGTTGAATGCGCTTACTGTTAAATGCTTTGGGCTGGAGCTAAATGTAATGTAATATCTTTTTCCTGCATTTTATTTAGGAAAAGGATTAAAAGGATGCAAACATGCAGTCTTCTTTCCTGCTGCTCTTCTAAGCAGTGTTTGGCAATAATATTAGGATTACATGCTACATGTACTGTTTGAGTACCGTGAACTTAAAGTTTTTATTAAGTCACCTCAAATATTTTTATTTAGTACGACTCTAAAGTTTTCATTCACACTCCAATGGTATGAAGTTAGCGAAATTTAAGATAAATGAATACACAAACAAAATATTTATGTAGAATACACTCAATATTTCTTAGTCTCTTTTGTAATTTTTTTCAAGTGTGCTTAAATGAAATACATTGCCTTGATTAAATTAAAAACAAGCGACCCAGTAATCAAAAACTTTGAGGCAACTGATTAATTAAAGTATACACACCCTCAACTCAACACCTGAAAGACAGCCCCAACCTGTCCAAACACACAGAGCTGTCAATAACCAAGGATCAATTTCACCTCCTTGACATTTGGGTTTTTTTACAGGTGCTTATTGGCTGCTATGAGATAAGCAGTGATATTTTGCCGGTTAAAAACATTACAAAAATTCAATTATGTCTTGAAACAGAATTTTACAAAATGGCAAACCAATTATAGCAGTAGGAAGAACAAATCACTCCTGTCAATGTGATATCTACCGTGCACTGGGCTCGTTAAAGCCCCTCAGGCTGTCATCTTAAAGTATATCTGAAGAAGAAGCAGTAACAGATTGGAAATGCAGCACACATTTTTCCTTAAAAAAAAAATCAAATGGTACAGCCTTGTTCGTCATAGACTTCCTCTGTGCTATAACTAAGTTTGGAAATAGGTCAGATTAGGATAGCGATAAGACGGACAGTATTCATTCATTTATAGGACACATATGGACTGGGATTCAGCGCCACCCTGGTGCATGCTCAGAATTTCTATCAGGTACTCCTGTTAGCGCCCCCCCCCACCCCCCTTCCCCTCCCTCCCTCCTGCCTCGGTTCCTCAGTTCAACATAAATCTATCTCAACGCATCATCTTTGCTGCCACCACATCCACGCTTGCCACCAACATCATTGTCCTATTATGATCTATTGTTTGAGGGGGAGCGCACAGGAAAGATCAATGTGCGATTATGGCAAAACACACAAAGTCAGGCATTGTGATGCAAACGCTTGTCAAAAGCAGTATTGGAGCTAAAGGGAAAACATAAGATTTATAGGGATATCACTGACTGCTATATCTGCCGAGCACAGGGTCATGGTAGAAGCGAGGGGGGGTCCACATAGTCTTTTGATTACACTACAAAGTCTTTAAAAAATGCACCCGGGCGGACGGCACGCAATCCTGGATCGATACATAGCGTCTGAATCAACAGCCTGGTGGGGTTTTTTTCTCTCTCTTGTCAGCTTGATTAGATTCAGGAGGAAAGTGGGTTGATGGGTAAACATGACAGCATCAATATTGCATGAGCCTCAACATCCAACCATTTCGCTTTTCTTTTTCTTTTTTTTAATGTTTGTAAGAGATCTGGGTCGAATCCTCTTAATACTCACTGACATGAAAACGTCATTTTTTTTTCTTTCTATCATGGATTAAGCCGCCACGTTGAAAAACCAGCATGGAACATGTAAAAGTGTCAAAAGCCCGTAGATATTGCTGATACAACATTTTACAATAAAGGCTCTTTGTTTTTTATCATCTCTTGAATGCAATTTCAATATTTCCTTACGTCTAAATATTGACTTGTGTCTGAATTGTGCTACAGAGATGAACTTGATTTGCCAAAGAATCATACAATCTTATGCAAAAGTGTGAAAAAATATTCCAACTAAAGAAAATCCAGCAAACAGCAATCCTTCACAAAATCCTGCAAAAAGAAAAATTATGGCTTCACCCCATCAGCCTGATAATTCCAGAGGCGTAATAATAATAATAAAAAGTAGTATAAAAAAAAAGAGTCTACCTTGTTCATACGTATGGAGCCGGGGCACTTCAGTGGCATTGTCAGTATAGCTGGAGCTGCAGGGTGCTTGTGTTCTCCAGTGAACTGAAGCAGATGTCACCCAGAGACACCTGCTCTGGCTCAGCCTCCCTCCTCTGCTTTTCCTGCCTGCTTGCCTGCTTGCCGGGCCTGGGTGTGTGTGTGTGGGGTCGTCACCCTGCCCCAAAAATACACCCATCGCTCAAGCCCCCTGGCATGCTATTGTCTTAAGCACAGCCACGGATTTATGCACTCATTAAGACACATTATCACACATTCCTTATCTGTGGTGTAAACATTATATGTTGTAAATAAAGGGAATGGTGAGCTGTGAGCAAAAAAAAGGCATTAGGAGTGTCATTGTTGGTTGCAAAAATATGACTATAGCGATCACTTTGATGAAAAGACCTAAATTAGTGATAAGCATGAAAAAATGTCTAAGGAGCTTACAGTCTCTTAACTAAGGGACTAGAGATCCGAGGTTAGAGGGAGGATGGGGGGGTGCAAAGCGTGTGGTAGTGGCTGGCCATCTGTTTAGGGATGTTTCATGGTGGGCTTGTATCATGATTGACTGACAGTCCAGTAATCCAATCTCTGCTGTTTCCGGAGTGGGGAGTCAGGCAGGCAGGCACGCATGCACGGGGCAAAAGTTCTCAGTGACGAAGGTTGTATCAAATCCTTCCGCAACTGCAAAAAAGAAAGAGTCAAATGTTGTTGTGTAAGTTGGCAGTGATGGCTGGTGCAGAGATCTTAGGGCCAAAAGGTTGCAGCTTTAATCAGGCGGACCCCGATCAGCACAAGACAAGGCCAACAGTGACCTACATTCATCCTCATCTAACTGACAGATGTCCCCCCACTGTCTTTGCTGATGCTGAGTAGTTAGTAGTCTGTTGATCATTCCTTAGTGATTACTGTGGCACGCCACAGTTCAGGCATTTACAGCTTCTGCTCCAGCAAGAGGTCAGTCTGGACTGTCTGAGAATGTGTTGTGTGTCAGTAGTACACATAACGCTCTGAGATGTTACGCTGCCTGTTGATACTGTAACAACCTGATGGCACAAAAATGGAAGATGAATTAATATGGACTTTGAATTCAGATGAGTCTTTACAGAAATGAGAATCCCATGTTTCTCTTTTGAAAGGCTTGAGTATCAACCGGACAAAGCAGGAACACTTAAAATTCATTCCAGGTTATGATTGGTGGAATTTGAGCGATAAAAATACATTCTAGACTAGCATTTAATTGATAAAGTGAATCTGAAATCAAGTCCAATTTATTAGCTTTTTCCCAATCTGTCAAATCTCCAATATTAGCCAAAAAGAAAAAGAAAAAGAAGGGGAAAAAAGGGCACAGGGGTCAGTTTTGCCACCGGGCCCCCTAGACGAGTTTTCCAGCGCTGCTCTTTTGAGTTGACCTGACTTTCAGCAACTCTGTGAGGTACCTTAGAGTCTATTCCTGAAGTGGTGAACCAGCTCAACATCACCTGATGCCAATATTGACAGTAATAATCACAGATAATTTACAGTATATTTATCATTTATAATATTTTATTTTATCATTTATCATTATTATGCTTTTTCAACTTGTATGACCTATAAACGTAATATTTACATTTTTTTTTTACATTTAACTTTTATTTATCCTCGAGAGACCAATTGAGGGGTGACCCTCATTTACAATGATGTCGAGTTCAAAGCAAATTCAAAGGAAAAACAACAATACATAAACAATATTCAATGCAAAAACATCAAATACACAACAACAGGTGAAAAAAACAATTGAAACATTTACACAGTGGTGAAGAGTGGCAGCAATTAAAATTAAATGGGTGAAAGTACAATATAGTCTAATTAAAACAGTTACAGGTAGAGTTTGGCAGATTTAAGATAGTTTGTTTAAATTGGTTAAAAGATATGAAGGTATTTAGTTTAATTTGTTGCTGTAAGTTATTCCAGGAGTCAGGGGCTGACTGAAGCTAAAAGCTGTCTTTCCCAGCTCAGACCGGGCTTGTGGGACATAAAGCATAAGCATGTCAGTGGAGCGGGTCTGATAAAGCCCATCTGAAATTTGCAGCATTTCTGTTAAATAACGAGGAAGCTTCCCGGTCAAGGCTTTGTAAATAAAAATGTGCCAATGTGCGTCACGTCTCTCTTTAAGGGAGTACCACCCAACCTTTTCATATAAAAGAGTCCAGGAGTTTAAGACATGAATGTGATGCATGCCGGTAAACCACATCACCGTAATCAAGGACAGACATGAAAACTGCCTCAATAATCCTTTTCCTACTAAATAAAGGGAAGGTGGTTTTGTTCCTATAAAAATAGCCAATTTTTTGTTGTAGTCGACAAACAAGATTTTTTATATGAAAATTAAAAGTGAGTTTATCATCTAACCAGATGCCGAGATATTTGTACTCTGTGACTCTTTCAATTAAAAATCCATTCTTTGTAAAAATATTAAAATCATTAAAAGTTGTAGTTCTTGCTCTGGAGAAACACATATATTTGGTTTTGTCTGTATTTAGAACAAGCCTGAGGTCCACTAGACAGTCCTGCAGGGTGTTAAAAGAGCTTTGTAGGTTCTGAATAGATTGGTGCACCGAATCGGAAATGCAATACACTACTGTGTCGTCAGCGTATAGATGGGCGTGACGTTATTTATATAAATTGTGAAAAGAACTGCACCTAAAATTGAGCCCTGTGGGACACCATTTGTAACAGTTAAAAACTCAGATTGGTATCTTCCCAGTTTAACTGACTGCTGTCTATCAGAGAGATAATCCCTAAACCAGCTACATGCAGAATGATCAAAGCCAATGTCATGCAGCCTCTGTAAAAGCAAATGGTGGTCAACAGTATCAAAGGCCTTTGAAAGATCAATAAAAAGTGCTGCACAGTGCTTTTTCTTGTCTAATGCTGTAACAATGTTGTCTACAACCAAAGTCACAGCAGAGACAGTACTGTGACCTGCCCTAAAACCAGATTGGAATGGGCTCAAAATGTAAGCACTAGTTAGAAATGTTTTTAACTGATTATTAATAAGTGATTCTAGAATTTTTGCGAGGCATGGGAGTTTGATGAAAAAATGTATAGTTATGTTTAACCATACTAAAGTGTCAAGTAATGACTTACATGCATTTAGACGTATTCCCTGCTGACCATCTGGGGTGGCTATGCAGAGCGCAAAACACTAGGGCAGCCGGTCGCGATTCACTGTTCAAATTTCCGGGATATATTACGTAGAGAATCCGGATTTTTCCATGTATGGTAATGCTGCAACGTGCTCAGGCACGCTCCAGCCATGCCCCCACCTGCCTGCTCAAATCTGCCTGTGCACTGCTGAAAGTGTTCCGGAAGGAAGGTAACCAATCACAAAGGAGTGGGGTTTGCAGGAGGGGGGTGAGGGGGCGGAGAAGCATAAAGCCGAGTGTGGACAACGAATGCTGAAATCGCTGAGATGAGAGGAAGAGCTTCCCGAAAATCTACATGGTTATTTTGTGCTGTGATTCATGTCAGGTTGCTCTATAGGAGTCATTAATGAGAAATTAAGACCAGAAAAGTAGTATAATAGGAGAGTTTTGATTCTAAATTATTTAAACTTATCTTAAACCATTCAATTTTACAACTACACAGCCTTTTTTAAATGTCCTTTACAGTATAGGTTAATGTTAACAAAACAACATGGTCATTATTTATTCAGGGGTCTCTGTACTTTGGGTGTGTTTTATCAATTTGGACTAGCTCACAGACAGAAATGTCACACTCATAGAATACAAACGGTCTATATGTGTAAATGTATCAATATTACTTTAAACCAAATGTACTCATTCCAATGGGTCATGAGCCAAGGAAGTCACGCAAAAACATATTTTAAAAGAGTGTCTTTAAAACTACAAAGACAATAAGTTGAGCGGGTAACAAAGCTAGAAAAGTGTTGTAAGACAATACTCCTTTGAGACTTTGATGTGGTTGAGCTCCTGTTGCCCTTTGTGACTCAGTGTATGGATCATAGTAAAACTCATACCGCCTTATTTTCCTATGACATGATAAATGACTAAGCTAGTCCATTCATCTCTGCAGTCATTTACAACAGAAATCTGGCAGTGGGGTAATCTGTGGGCGTTCTGGTAAGGGGATCGCATCTATCACGTTACACACCTGTGCTGCTGTTCTTCACCATAAAGGCAAGGTCAAATTTCAATCCTGAGCGCGAACACACACACACAGACACGCGCGCACACACACACACACACACACACACACACACACACGCATTCTAAGCTATCTTCAAGTCACTGGTATTCTAAAACTCTTTCTGCATACAATCAATTGCTGAAAGCAGAAATAAAGTGCAGAGGTGCAGTCTGCATAATCCTAATCCTGCAAAACGGTAAGAGACTAGCTGTACCACTGATCAATTCATGACTCATACAAACACCCAGGCCCGCCGTCAACATGGAGACCCTCGGAAAAACTAAAGAAAATGAAATTATTATCCTACAAGAAAAGAGAAAAAGAAGAGAAGAGAATCATTTTGGAACGAGGATCCGCCTCATTTAATTGATGCGCCTTGGGATTCATTTTTGATACCTTTAAAGTTGTACAGTTGTAGCATTTTTGTTGAACACATCACACATGCACTTGAACACATCACGATAAAATGGAAAGAGAGCGTAGCTTAGTGTCATAAGGTACAGAAAAACACTCCACCAATAAAGTACGGCGTGCTCCACACGCACATTACCCAGTTACATCCCTAAGCTTTTGTTAAAACAACCTAACAAACTCTATTTGACAGTACATAAATGTTTATTATGAAAATCATCTGATTTATGAAACTTAAAAGCAAACAGCCAAGTCAGTGTTACAGTTTCGGCCATGCTCTAGGGATGTCCCTGTTGGTCCGTTGGGATGGAAAGTTCAATCTGTTGTCAGTCTGCTAAACGCCAAGCTAATGTTGACATGTATTTCTATGTTCAACACCTCTGGAAGACTTGATAGTAGATCCATGTCTATCTAATTGGGATCCTTACATAAACAATAAACATGGCAGGAACAATTTATCTAAATGTAACAATTCAAGCCAACTGTATTTATATTTAGCTCAAAGCACATGCTGTAGAGTATAATCTTTAGTCTTCAATATTCAGGAGGTCGCCATCTTCAACCAAGCGCCCAGTTGCCCTAACACAACAATAAAAACTCCACCATGCTTTATAAGAAGAGAAGACATGGTAGATACTTCCAATATAAACATGTCCTCACTATGGTGATAAGATATGTCATTCAAAATCTGGGTGGTATGACATAATAAACATATTTGCTCTTTCAAGTGTGTTGTCAACAAATGTCCTTTCAAGGGGAAAAAATGCACTCATGGTTTTGTTAGTAACATTCAAAAAGAAACGATGCGGCAAAACTGTATATTCCATTTTGAGCAATGCACATATGACCCGGGCCCTATCCAAAAAGCTTCCACTCCTTAGGACGTCCTCTTGCAAACAAGGGGTCCTTTGTGTTCTGCTTTTTGTTGTTTTTCTCCTCCATCTTAAGGTTGTCAGGTCACCGTGGCATCACATGCACTGCTTTTAATGGCATGGTGATTTGATCAATCATGACTGATGCCAGGCCATCAACACCTAGTGAAAATGTATTCCTCCCATTTCCATCTGCACCGCACATGCACCCAGCACGCCTCTGGCAATAAACTTAAAAGTCAGACACTATGCCCTTGTGCTGTGTGCGCCCTTTGACTGGAATTGAGCTATGCACCATTAGTTCACAAAAATAAAGCCCTCTAAGCCAAAACCCGTTTAAAGATGTACAAGATTACATTTATAAAAAACTAAACTTGGGATTTTCAGTAATATTCACTGGTAGTCCGAGGATGAGAAATCCTTTTTTGATATGTAGCACATGTCTAAGATCCAGCAACCTTTTGCTGCTGCTGTGCCTCAGGACTGTAGGTCATCGGTGCCCTCATCCAAACTGTCCAAGCAGATGGTCATTTGTTAAAGTAAATTACCCAACCATGCATCTCCCATACTGGGATGGAGTGAAGAGGATAAAGAGGTTTTTTATCATGCAAGAGCTCCGCTGTTCAATTTATGAGCCTGTTTGAAATGCTTGATAGTGTTTCACCTCAGGAAAACTGTTGACACAACTGTAGTTAGTATTTTTTTCAGTTATTGGTAAAGCAAGGTTATAACATCAGTGGTGAAATGTGTTTTTTTTTTTTTATATTCCTTCTCAAGATGCTACACTTCGGAGGTGGTCAGAGCGCAGGGTCAACCATAGTACAGCGCCCCTGGAGCAGTTTTTGGGGTTAAGTGCTCAAGTTGCTCAAGGACACAATGATAGATATGGTGGGCACTGTAAATGTAATACCAGCCACCACTAGTTTTTACAAATAACATCCTCCCGTCCGGTGCCCCGCTTTCCTCTATAGGGCCTAGGCCATCAATGTATACAGGCTACAATTCATTTTAATGTTGGTGACAAATGGATGTATGAGAAAACAGGTATAAGATGCTACACAAGAGATGTTTTAGTGCCTGTCTTTATCAAACTGATGCAAGTGTTACTCAGACTCAGTGTCAGGTAATGAAACTGTAGCAGTCTGCAGTTCTTATCTTTTAGGTAAAGAGCTATAATCTACAGACAGTTTATGAGGATTGCCTCATAAACATCCTGCCATACATATCTGGATGCATCACAGAGGAGCATCAGAGAAAAACATAGTGAAGGTTATTTGGTTAGGACTCTTTCAACCATCAAAGGGCTTTTCCTCAATAACAAATGATAATCTTGATGGATAGTCTTCAACCACTCTTCTTACACTGTATGAAGTAGTATTATTTCAAATGACATACATACAGTATACTTTATTGACTCTGTAAAAACTGAACTGTGTTGCTGATTATTACATTGATTGTTTAATTAGGTGAAACAAGTATTGGAGGAATACAAACTTTTATATAAGCATAGAGTGTAAAGCCAATTCAAATAAATACATTTAGAATATGATGGGTGGTGTTAACGGAGGGTTACTTGTCTTACTGGGTGTATGCATACAGAAGACATCAAATGTTGGGTACCACTTAGCCTGGCACCGCCCGCCTTCTTACTTCCGCTCAATTTTCATTTCCCTTCAGCAGTCAGTCTGGTTCTGAGGTATATTCGTGGGTTTTTCTCAGCCAGATTTTTGGCTGTCCAATCAGCGAACAGAGGGAGCTGCTCAGAAGCCGGTGCATGACATACGTCACAACCAAGCATTGTGAGATTGGTTGGCAAGATCAAATAGTTTTAAACTTCGACAAACACCCGCCTTCAAGTGAGTTAGCGATTCCAGACCGTCTGTACAAATGAAATGAAGAACGATGGTCTGGTAGGACCAGGCTCGGTACCAATGTCATATACTGAAGCAATACACTGTTTGTACATGTAGCTTAGGTCTTCAATTCATAGAAATTTTATAGTGAGAACCGAATTCTCTGTTTTCTGTTCAGATATATTCAGATTTATAATTTGGCACTTGGACACATCTGTCTCTCTTCATGGGGGAAACTGCAACCACTGCTAATCATAAATAATACACCTCTGTGGTGATAAGCTGACCGTGGCTTTCGTTTGGTACCTCAAGTTGAGAACAGACGAACACAAATCAGCCGTGGGAGTTGCCATGCTGCGCTCAATAACTAGCTGGTTCTTTAATGTAGCCCGCATGCATTAACACTTTCATTAAACTGCATATCCTGTGAATGTGCTTTGTGTGATTGGATCCAAATGTGGTCCTCAATGTGTTTTTATGGTGCATTCACACCTGTATTTGTCCTATACACACACACATGGGCTCCAAGTGTGAACAAGGCCACTGTATATCAGGGCTGAGAGTCAGAACACTTGTAAGTGAAATATAAAACTTCAAAGAAGCTACACAAAGTAACCATAAAAGCTTTTTAACAATCGGTGCGGCTCAGGTTATGAGGTTACGCTAACACGGATGCCTGGATGTAAACTGCTGATAGCTGATATTTGACGCCAGTAAAGCAGTGTGTTCACCCACAGAAGGGAAAAATACGGTTTATTACAACATTTTTGAAGCCCTGGTCATCCATTCTATTGGCTTTGATCAGTTTGATGACCTTGAAAAGTTTTGTTTGAAATAGGTGTTTGCATTGGAGATAATCATGCACATGTTGGTGGTAGTTTGCAATACTTTGATTAACATTTCAGAATGTTATTCTGGTCAGTAAATAGGAAACTTCCCCGGAACAAGTTGCATCTCTGACTGATAATGGTGCATCATTCTGATGTGTGAAAGAAGGTAGCTAAGGGAAGATTCTCGTATAACCGTACGTGAGTGTTCATTGGACATCTCAAAACAGTAGCTTAGGACGGGAGTTGGAGAGATGGTTACAAATTATCTGGCAGACGTGGAACTACATTATAGCATTCTTTTAGAGTTGTGTTTCTGCCTTTTTTCGGTCTCCACCACATGTGATAAGAGGCTACTTTGTCCACTATGTTAGTATGATAGTTGAACTTCACCAACCATTAAAGCTGAATCCCAATTTTGAGATTTGCGCATTCATGTGTAGAGGAAGGGGTGTCTCAATTTCTCTGGCATAGAGGGGTAGAGCTATGGGCTAGCTGGCTCTCCAAACTGAGATTTTCCAGAACCACACTTCAAACAGAGGGCTATGGCAAATCTCCTATAAAGCTCTTTGAATCTTCAGCAAACATGGCGGACGAGACGCAAAATAGCGACAGATAGTTTTGCCTTTATTTAATTAAGATTGAAATTCGATAATCATCTTAGTTTTGCCGTTTATGTTTTGTAGTTTTAATGTGTCAAGCAGATCAAAAAGATCGCTAGAGCCGACCTACTAATTAAAGATTGGACCTCAGTGTCAGCACAGTACCCCCTCCCTTTGGGCCGACTACATGACTGCACACACCTCAGCCCGGTTTCGAAACCAGTTGGTCCGCTTAAGTACAACACATGCTTAGTTCTCATTTAAACAGATTTTGTGTACATTACATTAAAGGCACTACGAGTAAGATGGCACGTTGGCGTCCCCTTTGGACAAAAGCGGTAGTATTTTTACGACGCCCGCTGTCGCAAATGCTCGTGCCAGGCGCGCGAGTGTGAACTGAGAAGGGCGCAATATAGTGCATGTACGTGTGTTGAAAGTGTGAGGACTCTTTTCGGCTCCGTGAGAGTGGTTTTGACACTGCATCAACTAATGCCAGTCAGTACACACCTGATTGCAATGAGTTGATGCAGCAGCGTCACCTAACTACCCTCTCTCACGGAGCTGTGTCCTCACAGAAAGCGAATGAAAGAGAGACGGCAGTTTGTATGGATCACGATGAGGTAATGTGTTTGTGTTGTTGATGTAAATAATGACTATTTCAGATAATGGTTATCTGATGATGGTGAAGCAAAGCAAACGTTGTGTTAGTACCAACCGCTCATTCATTTAGGAGTAAACAGTCTAGTTTCGCTCTCGTGAAATTGTATACACGTTGCTTGGCAACGTCCTCGTCCCGCCCGTAGTCACTCTCTCTTTTCGCTTTTCTTCATTGCATTCTCTTTTTTTCTTTGATGGTTCAGCCTCGTTACCAGTCATTGTGACGACAAATAACTGTCTCAAACAAGGCTCCCGCTCCCCTTCCCTCACCTAGAGGGATAGGCTTCTCAAATCACGCTGCAGCGCCACACTGAAATCTGCAACCAATACGGATATGTGACCATAGAGCCTGCACGAGCGAACCGAAAATCGGACTGGGTGTGCGACCAGACCAAAAGCAGTAATAAAAACTATATAAAAACGTCTTTCTTTGCACTGATGGTCCCGTTTGCTGTTAAAGGTAATTTATGATTATCAGAGGAAACATGAGGCTGTTTAAAAGATATTTAAATGTTACTCGTAGCCGCTTTAAATGTTATTTTAGCAGACGCTTTCATCCAAAGCGACTTACAACTGGAGCACACATTCATACACCGATAGCAGCAGCTGCCACGCAGGGTGCAAGCTAATTATCGGGAGCAATTTAGGGTTCACTGTCTTGCCCAGGGACACTTGGACATGTGGCTTGGAGACGGGGGATCTACCCACCGACCCTGCAGTTGCAGGTCTACCACCCTATCCACTGAGCTACATCCCATTGTGTCAATATTTTGGTTTAAAACTTTTGAACCCCCTTACCCTTTGACACTCTCTTTCAAGGGAGTAGGGCCAAGGGCTAGGGTATAGGGCCAATAAAGAGAATGGGGATTTGGCTTAAAATGTGAGCCCTAAAACAAGAATGCTAGAGACACTGCAGAGTGGGCTGATCCTTTTCTGTGGTTTTATCAATCTGAGCTGACCTCTTCACATTACACACAGAACCCCTGTTGAAATGAACATTTGGATTAGACTAGTGGGAAGCTGTGCTGGCCCAATTTGTAATTTAAAATGTTGCTGTATATAAAAGCTAGTATCATGAAACGGGGGTACAATAAAAGTATTTAAACCATGGAATCCGCATCTGGAGTTTCCTTAAATATACCCCTCCAATGGAAAGTAAATGTGCCTGAGAGCCAGCCATCCAAAGCCGACAGGCTCATGCTCTCTTTTCGGGGAAAGTGAAGGTTAGAGCGTGTGGGGGGCTATCAAAACATCAAACTTTCCCTTTCTCATATTGGAGCCATTAGACTTGCTGAAAGAAATATTGCAGAACAAACCCACGAAAGATGTTTTTTTTCTTCCAGATGTGATGAAATTGTACGATAAAAAAAGGCTGTGTTGTCCCTTGTGCATCTACCAAACAAGGTGAGTGTGTGCACATGGAGAAATGAGCGGCGATAGATGAGGAGTAGACTGTCATTTCAGAAACTCATTAAAATGAATGAGGAACGCTAGATGAGGGGTCAAATGTTTTTTTTTATTTGTAGCCGTCGGGAATTTCAAATTGATTGAATGTTCTCAGAGACCGGGAGGTTCAAATGAAAAGTATTGGCATTTTGTGCTGTTTGATAGACACCTCACCGCTGGCTTTGCTGACAAGAACAGTTTCATTTTCATTCACATATATATTAAGCCCTTTGTGGTTTATTCCGAAAATGAAACTTAAAAGTGAAGAATTCGATCATGGTCCACTGAAATACAATGACTTATAGAACGTATACCCCAGAAGACCATGATGGCTGGGGTTGAATGACATTGATTAATAAAAAAAAAAATGCTCTCCACATATTCTTCCTTTGTCCAGACCTGTCATGTCCAACATCTTTACATTAATGTTGACCATCGGTTAGACCACACTGCTTCTAACTCATGTCCTCTTAAGCGCCATAGCTGCTCTAAATGACTACCTATTAAATGTGACTAATGCTCAATGGTTCCTGACTGACAGACACACAGGGTAATTACATTCCTCCATTAAACCACCTATACATTGAATAGAAATATCTGCTGTCAATCATACTCCATGGAGCGGTTTGTGGTCATGGCATTCATCCTTGATGTGCACATTCAATTCTAACATTCTTCTTTTCCCGTTGACTCTGAAGCTACATATGTATTGCTTCACAGCTAGACATCAACTACTTCCAAACAAAGCATGCAGGGTGCTGATCCATTCATTATCGTTGCAAATTAATTTCAATATAGTCTAAATATAGTAAGGAACCTTTTTATTTTTTTATTTTATTTTACAAATGTAGGTTACTGGGACACAGGAAACTGTCTTGTCTTTGGCTGTGGTCCCTTGGGGTTTATATTCTCAACATCAAAGCACAGTAGCATCAGAAAAATCAGCACAGCTTTCTTAAACACACATTTAAGTTTTTAGCTTTATCTTCATGCTTAGAAGAAAACGTGGATGTGAGCAATTAGATTTTTTCAAGCCTTTCTTAATGCAATATTGACATGATGCTACATACTGTACATTGAAAGAATTATTGATCATTTTATCCTCTTCTTACTGACTTTGAAATTTGAAACTGACAATATTTCAATTGCAAAACTCCTTATTTGTGCTTCTATGTCGATACAGTGCATGGGGAGGGATTCTTCCTGGTGTGGCGTTTCAACATTATCACAATATCAAACATGTTAACATCAAGACAAGAAAATGGCTGACTTAAGACAGCTGGGAGGACCACCTTACACCAAACAATTGCGATGACGGGAGCGTGCCCCAATTCTAGCAAGACACTTGTGATTTCATTCCGGCATTGGAAATATGTCTGCGACAGTAAAACTGCTTTCATGTCGTTTAATGTAAGCTAGGTATTATTCAATCAACCGAACTGCCTTCACACAGTTGATTTGTTGGATCAGGTGTGCTCTTCTTTGGTTGGGATAAACCTGCAGCCACACTGGCTCTTACTGGATCAGTTTGACCCCCCCTGCTCTAGAGGGATGTTAAGGGATTTAAGATGTTTTATTGTACTACAACACTTGGATTACCCAGTGAGATGAGATCATGTGAGATTTTCAGAAAAATAAAACTCAGGAGCATAGGTAATTCATAAAAGATAAAGGCCTCCAGCAAAGCCCAACAAAACACAGAAAAACAAGAGTGTCATTGTCATGGAGATGACTTAAGACCGGGGGAATTAGGGCAAACTTTTGAAAATGATAAATCCATGTGCACTTTGTTTCCTCCATTTGATCTTTTGCCAGGTAATATGACGACAAAGCTTTCCATGTGCTCCCCTCAGAGTTGTATGATACACACGTCTCAGCAGCTCTGCTTTAATTCAGCTCTTAGACCTTAGTGTGATCTATGTGTGATGACTGCATAGTCTGACTCACACACAGTAGACATGTCCAACAGCCAACCACGACTCATATTTCATCATTCATGCTTTTTCCAACTAAGACCATTCACATTTAAGCTTTCCTCTCTCAAGACGTACTGACTAAAACCAAACTGACATTTGCATGACACATTTCTTCCTGAAGTCTTCCATCTTGCGCAGATTCCGTTAACTTCACCAAGCGTGAACAATATTCTTAATGTATAATTATGATAATTGAAAATGTCTTCATTTTACAACATTTTAATTAGCATCTGGATTAATATAAAGTCGTACGCCATTAATCTGATCTGGTCATACTTTTGGATAAAACCTACATCCTGTCTAGGTAATATAACAGGAATTTGCACAAGAATTAACTTTGAAGGGAGTCAATATTACTAGAGAGCCATGGCCAATTAAATGCATCAAGTACCCAAAGAGCAGCCAGTAGGTCAAACATAACATTTTACATGACTCTTTTAAAGTTGGGCTGCCATTCCACTGTGTGTCAGACAAGTTGTGGATTGTGTCAAATAGCCCTCACTTGAGGTGTCCAATATATGAACAGGCATACAAGCCTGAAACTGAACTGATTACACTGAAAATGTTCTATGAAAAAGTATAGAGCATGGTATTAGATCAGGCGGAACACTGGTGTTACACTTGCATTAGTTTATGGCATCAACTGCTTCCTTCACAATCCCTGGCTCATTCTTCAGCTGCTTGGCTACCAGCTGCCTACCAAACGACACTTGTTCCTGTTAATACTCGCTGGCTCTTACTTAAAATGAGTAAAACAATCCTGCCTGCCTGTGGCCTGCTCAAAAAGCATTTCAATTGTCTTGAATGGTCATATGTTTGGAGTTTTTTTTAAACAAATGTAAGTATGGATAACATTCAAAAATGTATGATAACCCTTCAGCCAGTGTGTGTGTGTGTGTGTGAGAGAGGAGGCTTCTACATTTGGCATAGAACAGGGCACGTGGCAAGGGGTACCTCTGTCTCCTTTCATCTGAAATATATCCATAGAACAATGTGCACAGTAATTAGAAACTCTATCATCAGATGTCCATAATAACAATAGGTGCAACAACTAAATGCATTAGTACTCTATGCAGACGACACATCAGTTTATATGGCACATGTTCAACAAACTCTCCCTCATGTTTTAAAAATACTGCAGCACTTTGATAATATTAACCTTGTTATAGCTACAAGGTCCATCTGTCAAACACTGCTGATGCTGATTTATACAGACAAAAGTAAGGTGACCACCCAGGCAAAGGTTATCAGTTTTATGGTAATATGTTGAAATATGAGCATGCTGGCTGGTTGGTGAGATTGTGTTTTCCCTGTGGTTGCTATGTATTATACAGTATGTTGCTGTTGTTCTACTGAACTGCTATTACATGATACGCATAACTTTTTTCTTGATCATGATCAAAAGTGACAATGGGAGTAATCACTTCAGATATTTTAATGAATTTCTAGAGATGCCTGGGCCTACAGTATATCCTCCAACCTTTTTAAACCCAATGTCAGTGTTTCCCTATACCCACCTAACGCCTGTCTCTGTGTCAGATGGTTTTTCTCATTTCCTGCACCCACCTGCCAGAGAGAAGCCAAAAGAAGACTTCACCCATCAAGCCAACCGCAGCGGAAAGCCCAGGAAAAGGAGTACAGAGGCCCCGGAGGAGGTCGTCATCCTCAGGTTACTTAGCTGAACATAACTCTTTGTTTAAAACACAGAGAGGCTGATTAAAGCCAGAGATAGCCCAGGAGGTGTGAAGAGCCAGGCAGAGAAGGGGGAAAAGAAAAAAAAGGACAAAGTTGAACTGAAGGCAAACGTTCCAGCAGTGAATGTAGTAGCAATGAATGGAAGGAATTCATTCTGTCAGTCAGATGTTATCTAAGCAAATCTACAAACCAAACCAAGATGCTACCCAACTTGTTATTGTCTATAAAATAACTGATTTGATTTGACATAGTTACAGTTAATTGGTACTGTACATGCAGCAAACTACATGCTAGACAGACTGAATGCTGTAACATGTAACAGAAAACACTAGTATGCCTGGTTAGTAAAAGTTTTATTTAAAAAAAGTTTCATGCACTGAATAGCAAAAAGAGACAGATTGCAATAAGCTGGTGAACCTAGTCAAGCCAATCAGCTTAATACCAGATTTTTGGGGGGAGTTGGTGGATACCTAAACAGAGCTCAAAGGGGGTTGTAACGGGTGGGTTTGTCTTTGTGTTGTTATATATTTGGTCAAATAAAGGTGTGTATTAATTAAATTAGCACAACGCGTTAAACTCACGCTAAGGGCCAGGTTATTCTAAAGAGGTATGTAAATTCTGACATGGACGTCTGATGAAGTATATTGGCATCTTTAGACTGTTTGTTCAGAATTGGATTGAAGACTGAGAAAGATCCAAATATAATGTTAGTACGTTATTGCATGTTAGGGGTATTGTGTTCTATGCTTGATATAATGCAGTTTTTTCAGGAACCGAGAGCAAGCCAGGGTCATATGAGGTCAGCTGTGCATGGCGCTTCAAGGATCAGAAACTTGCCGATCCACTCTTTCCCTGCATTCCAAGACCCATCCTTCCCTACTATTTATAGTATGACAGAAAAAGATTTAGGGTGTCCCAATACATGCATCTCTATTGTAGTATGTTGAAAATACATAAAAGTCCCACTAACTCCAATTCCAATTTGGAGTATTCGTCATTATTCTTGACATTTGTCAACATAATGAAAAAAATAACTTCCTTATCTGATTTTTTTCTCTCCAGTGGCCCTAAAACTCTTCTGTACTTTAGTATGTACTGTATAGGGTAGTAAAACAAAAAGTATGTGATTTGGAACGCAGGGTTTGTCTTTGTTTCTTCTTTCTCGGTCTCACCTCTCCGATTGAGTTAGTGGCTGCATGTGTCTGTAAGAAATATGGAGGCAGTTTCCATTTTGAGCTGGTAATCCTTACAGCCTCCATCCCCTGAGCCCCGTTTGTTGTATGTCTCACCTTCCCCCAATATTCATCCAACATGTGTTCGACTGTTACTAATTTGTGACCCTCAGCTGTTTCAAATTGGGAGTGGATGTAGAGGAGTTACTCGAACCATAGAAGAAAACTTAATGTTTCTCCGTTGTGTGATAAATGACAGGAGTTGTGTTTTAACATCTGGCAGGAGGACAAGGAACTGGGGGTGACCTGGGTTTTTTACTGCAGTTCAGGCAGTGGCAAGGCAAGTTTTCAATCAGGGAAAAGTGCACTGAAGTGACTTTTCCCGTTATTAAATAAACTTGAGGCACTTACCCTCTGTCACGATGGGTAATATACCCTAGCATGACCTATAGGTTGAATAGTAGTAATAACACTTTCTCCTCGCCTGACTGGCAAATCTGATGACTTTCCTCTTCTTTCTCCTCAACCGTGATGCTGTAACATCTGTTTGGTTAAGCTGTGTGATACACCTTCATCTGATCTCTAGACATATTGAATGTTTGAATTAGTCAGTGTCATTCAGTGTATGCTTTTAAAAATGACGTACGGACATACTTGAAACGTCACACAGAATCTCTTGTTGCGATTAGATGCTGGCCCCATATAAACTCATTCAGCATTAACATTAACTTTCTTTTGACATTTCTGGTAATAGGCCTACGTATACACTTTCATAGGAAAATACTCTCATGGCAATTTACCAGAGTCCTCTGTTACTTTTAAATCAATTATATTCGACATATTTTCACATTTAGAATCTTTTGTTACAATCAAAATAATGTGTTTTTTGCCAGATTTCTCCTGCCCATGCATTTAGCCCTGACATGGTATTTGAACTCTTTTTATTTTATTTGGAGAAAGTTTATCTTAAACTATGGAAGCCGACAGCGGCCATGATCGTGTACATTTTTTGAATTATATTTTTCTTATTACTTATAACATTTAAGGCTGATTCTCAAGATCCCGAGTAAATTAATGTGTTATCAAATCATACTAACATGGCCACTCAGCTTCCGTACGCGTCCATATTTTCTGTAATACAGGTTGTATTTCAGATGCCTATTCATTGCCAGTAGAAAAATTGCAATAAAATAGTGTTCCAGCAATATTGGTTGTTAAATCCATTGAGCCTATTTTACAACATCACCATTTTGACAAAAAGACAAATGTTTGTTAAAGTTTGGAATATGTAGAATAACCCATATCTCTTAGCATTTCCCTCTCATGGCTCTAAAACCAAACAACTCACTAAATACCAACAAAGAATACTGATACTAAAATCCTTCACATTTTGTAACACTCTTTGAGTTTGTGCGTGCTACGGCGAGAAAAAGTGTCTGGCTTTAACATAGTATAAACCAAACCCATGAATGTCATGGCACATATTGGCCTAGTTTTCCATCTCCTGGTTTTCATTGACCAACCTCTAATCAGACCGTCTCAGTGTGGAGGAAGGAACAATAGGGGAATGGACTGTGATATGTGAGTTTAACACTGACTCTTCTGTTCGGCAAAGTTGCAACATATGGGCACATAGGAGATCCCTTGGGAAAGCAATTTGAGTTTCCATTCTCGAGGGGGGAAGCGAGACTGCAACATAAATGTCTTTCCATAGATGCTATCTGCCTTAAACCGTACTGCAGACCACCTAAGAGTGCTGCTAGTCATTAGAGGAAGCCATCTCACTGATCCCCCACCTCGCAGTGCATTTATGTAACGACAAAGTCAGCAAAAGACACAACGCCTTTTTGTTAGGTTTTCCTATCCATTTTCCCTCCCCCGGTGTTTAAGACTTTTTATGTAACATTCTTCATAAGACTAAGATGATACACATTTTGCAGATACTGTATCCCCCCCTGCACTAAAAACGTCTTGATTCCTGAAAGTCACTTAATCCTTCAGATTTGTGAATTTTTCAAAGCTTTGTCATTCAACTAAGCTTTCATTTAGCATTCTGATACACTGGTGAAGGGATGGATTAGCGTAACCCGATTACCGAACGACTTG
Source organism: Ammodytes marinus (assembly GCF_949987685.1). Lineage (NCBI taxonomy): Eukaryota > Metazoa > Chordata > Actinopteri > Uranoscopiformes > Ammodytidae > Ammodytes > Ammodytes marinus. The sequence continues at coordinate 5,905,585 of NC_137231.1, forward strand.
TCCCGCATCTGTGAGAGAGATTTTTTTAATAATGTAGAAAGTAAGACAACGTTTTTTGTAATTAGTCTGCCTCGCGTTCCCCAGAGGTTATGATCTGTTATTAACACCAAGGCAGAGGTTAAAGTGCTCTCCTATGATTATATTCTCCTTACACTCAACACGGCTGAACTGAAATACTGTTCACATTATATGTTGAGGCGAGCAGCTCCTTCATTTAAACAATGTGGTGGTGTTACTTTTCATCAGGAAATAATGTCGGCTATAGGAAATATTTGTGGGCTACATTTTTATTTTCAGTATCAACAGTTAAAAGATAGATTATAATGTAAAGAAAATAAATGGATGCATGAACTTAATACCACTTTAGAACTATAGCCAAAAACTATCTGCCTGTTACGAACCTGATTTAGCTTATAAACTGCATCTTGAAACTGCAGTAATATTATGTATCTGCCATTACAGATTCTTGAAAGGAAAAAGTAACATATTTATGTTTCAAATTCACCCTGAATCTCAGTGGAAATTAGACAAGAAGCAGCAACCAAACAATTGGAATGAAACCCCAAAAAGAGTAAGCTAATGAGAGCAGAGCTTTATGAGGAGCTGTGGATGGGACTGCAATGTTATGGCACTTTTCCATAAAATGGTACTGGCTTTAATCTTTATTCCATTATACATTTTTGTTTTGCCACTATGTAAAAGTACATTTTTGTTACCTCGTCGTCGAGGTTCCAAAAAAATAGGTACCAGATACTAAACAGTGATTGGTCAGAGATCGACCATTATGTTACTGCACTATCAGACTAACTCTGTCAGGAATGATTGGGACGCTTGTTTAAAACAATGTTAATGTTAACAGTTATACTAATATTTACATAAACTAACAACAATCAAATAACTGAAATTAACCTACAAATAAAAGTTCTAAATCAGTTAATACTGGTGAGTATTAACAGCATTAACATTCAATGCATTCCATAATGTTTGGAATACAACACACCAACTATCAGTATGCTGTGATATGTGGTATGTGCAGTATACAGTATGCTTGCCTTGCTGAAATTCTCTATGAGGTTTCCATGGAAAATCTATTACAGCACAAGGTCAGCGTGCAAAGAGTGGGCCACTCACATAATGATGATCAGACAGGATGGAGCAGAGGGAGGATGCTCGTAATGTATGCTACAAAGATCTGCTAGCTCCCTCCTCACTGCAAGCCAGAGTCAAGACGAAACTCATCTAAGACGTGGCCAAAAACACCAGCCATATGGAGAATCAGTTGGCATGTCTCACTGTGTGTTCAATTAAAGGGAGCCATGGCGACAAAGTAGAGGAGAACGGGGTAATATGTCACACGGCTAGGTTGTCACGATCGTTATATCTCAGAACCAGATGGCGCTGTCTGTTAAATTTTGGTATGTAGATATCCACAACTGGGATCAGAGGTCACCTACATAGTCTTCCTTGGAGTTAGACTGCTGAATTTGAGGTGAGAGGACTGTTAGTGTTTTTCATGTCAAATTGAAAATATTTAGCTCTTCAGTATTTTTCTTCAAGGCTTTTACACAATGGGTTTATAACAAAACACTTGCTACCCTAAAAAAGTGTGAAGGGTAAGCTATAGTTAAGATTGCTTTTAGCAAGCTAATTAGTTGTCAGATGGTTGTCTGCCTTGATGCTAGCAAGAAATTCCAGTTGGGGTTGGTCGTCACATTTTTTGGGGGGTTGGTTGTCACATGTTATCCAAAGGGTGCAGCCAGGAAAGGAACCCAATAACAAAATAAAATGTCAAGCTGTATCCTCCCTGACACCCCAGAGAAGGAGAGAATAGAGCAGGAAAGGCAGCCAGCATGCAAAATCAAAACGACCCAGTGCATCCCAAACTAGACCAGTTGCCAAGGCTACTGCACCCCAGTGCACTCCATCCCAGCTGGGGAAGAAGAAACAGAAGAGAAAGAGACAGGAGTAGGAATCTTCATCAGATGAAGAGGATAGTTTGTGTTTGGTTTGTATGGAAACGTTCTCCAGCACCCTTTCAGGGGAGGTAAGGGATAAGTGTTTTATGTGCAACCAGTGGGCACACAATCTCTGCTGAGTTAGTAAGCAGACCCTACATTTGCCATCACTCAGATAGTGAATGTGTGTATCCTAGTTAAGTAGGCTATTATTGTTAGACCTATTTGTTTTGTTATTTATGTTGTTACATACAGTAGGTTGGTCTTAATATGGATTTCCTTTTTGTTTATTCCTTGCTAATTTTGTGTTAAGATGCATAAAGTTATGTAGGCCTATTTTTCAACTTGACAATGAAATTAAACTTTCAAATTTAATACTGCTTTCTTGCCTTCTTTTTAAGATTTTTCCCATTAAGATACCATTGTGATAAACAACCCCATAGTGTGTGACAACCGACCCCTTGATGGGGTTGGTTGTCACAATGTGTTAGAGTGTCTTTGATGGTAAATTTCTTCTTTATTATAATAAGTTAGAAAAAGTGAGGGATACACATTTCAAGCCAACACCTTAAGCTTCAATTTAATGTAGGAATGACTATTGAAAGATGTTAAGGTGATGAGCAATTCTCACTAGAGTAAAAAGTGTGCCTACTTACCCCGGTCTCCCCTATTACACGGAGCCTTATTTATCAAGAGAGAGCGACTGTTGCTATCTAGACGTCATTGCACATTTAGCAGCACGAAAGCAAATTGTCGATATACTCTAATCTTTGCTCCAAGGAAAACTGACACAGTCAACTTCCAGTAGGGACTGAAAGAAATAGACTGTTGCCATGGGAGCACATCTTTAGATGTTTTTTTTCAAAGGAGTTGAAGTAGTTCAAACAGGGGGGAAAGGGGGTCGTAATATATATAGCATAGAACAGTTGTAATCTCATTTGGGCTCTGACCTATTGGGATGAAAAATTCCCCTAAAAGAAAAAAATGCTGAGTAAAATATGAGCCTTTAATATATCTCGGCACTCGGGACACACACAAACACACACACTGGAGAACATTTCCAGCGTAGGCCAGAGTCTTGTGTGGGTTCACAGCGGTGGCTTCAGATCTGGAAAAATATGGAGAGGGGGGGTGGGGGGCGGCCCACTTTCTGGGGGCATTTTTCTTTCTAATCATTTATTGAACTTGCCCCGGGTAATTGACCTAATTCTCATTGAGCGTCCCAGGGTGCCGCCACTGTGCCTCCAATCGCTGCATTCATTGACTTACCAAAAGATGTGTGGGGAAGGACATGTAGCATGCAAGCAGAAGGAACAGTATACGCTCGATAATGGTGGCATGAGAAGACTCACGTGAGAGAGAGGGAGAGAGGGACAGAGAGAGAGAGGTCAGCGTTGTCCATCATCACGCCTGGGTTGATCATCATAGCTCTGGCCAGCTGTAAGGGATGTGTTGTGAAGATACACGTCCATGAACGACCTTCTTCTACTGTAAGTTAAGGCGAGACAATACAATGCAAAAAGCATTGTTGTGCAGTGCTTTTCTAGTAAATTCATAGATTTTTGGCTATAAAGAGACACATTATTGCCAAATGTTTGCATATTTATTCAACATTTCTGAAAATGTTGTAATAAACAAAATAATAGTTTTAATGTAAGTAACCAACTGGCAAGTTTCATGCTGATATCTATAAGTTGAACATTCGACCCTATTCACTTGCAGTGTCTCGCCTCAAAGGACACTGTGTGATAGAGTGGGCTCCTCCATCACCTGCACACACTTATACATTGTCATCATATCTAACACCATCCCTGTCACAGGTTACAACATGAAAAGATTAACTGTCGAAAAGGACTCCATTTAACTGTACAGTGAGCGAGCCATTTCCTTTGTTTGAAAGCCTCATCATTCCTCAGTCATACGGCAATGTTAGTGATGAAGCACCCTGTTATTCCTGTGCCGAAGTCTAGGATAGGTAATCAAGAAATAAATGTGTCCAGACTGCAGCCCCCCCCCCCCCCCCCACACACACACACACACACACACACACACCCCTGCCTGTCATTTGGGCTAATCCCCTGTCACTGTTTTGAAAGTGTAATGGACGGGCAATCCTCCAAAGCATTCCACAAAGTAATATTCTCAGTGATGAGACTATATCTTCAAAGAAGAAGGGAAAAACTCTGACACCTCCAAATCCCTTTACTTTTCTCAGCATTAATCATATCGCGTTCCCTTACATTGCTGTTTAGATTATTTTATTTCATTTATTTTAGGGGGGGTTTGTGGAAGGGACATTAGAAAGTGCTGTGCTGGCTGACCATGTGTGTGTGTCAAATTGATAGAAGAGAATGTATGTAAAATGGCAAACGCTGGTGTACAAAGGGATCCAGATCATCATAATCCCTCTGATAGCAGGAATCCCATTAGCCACGGGTCCGTGAGTCACAATACAAAGGGTCAGATTATTGCTGCGATCCAGCTCCGTAAAGCGCTCCATGTCGCTCCGCTGCACTATACCTACACCAGTGTGGAGATCTGCCACAGATTACAGCACGTTTAATGTTGGACTCATCCAAGTGCCATTCATTCTGTCAACGTTTGTTATAGTACAGTGCAGGCAAAGACAAGGCCTCACAGCTGGTCTGATAAAAGCGCTGACAAAAAAAATGTGCCGCAACTCGTGTTATATATAGCACATGTCCATCATGCGTGAAGGCACCACTGTATGTCGTCTCACTTCAACAGTCCTTGAGAAATTAAACTGGAGGTTGGCTTTTTTTTTTTTTTTTGTCATTGACTCCAATTTCTGATTTTCTTTTATTGCAAATAGGTTCAAGTTCACATCCTCCTCTCCAAATTTGAAAGCTGCTCAAAAGCACTCTCACTCCTATTTCAGAGTCTCTCATTAGCACGTGAACAAACCATACATCAATAATGACTTTAAAATGAACTGCTATTGATGTGAAAGTAATCACATACTTTACAACTCAAGTACTGTATATTTAGATTAAGAATCAACCTTTATTTATTTCACATGAGGTACAGTTGAGGGCAAGCCCTTATTTTCAATGTTGCAGAGATTACAGTAAATAAAATACACAGTAAGACCACAACATACTAACTGTGCAAAACGTGCGGAATACCAATGCCTGGAATAAAAACAGGCCACTAGGTAAGTGAGCTTGTCTTATGGATTCTTTTGACTTAATGCTATAGTGCGTAGCTTCTCAAATGTCGTTTACATTCAAGCCATTGCCAAAAGAGCTGACACAAAGTTAATCAAGCCTTTCAGCTCCACCAAACTCTCTCTGTATTTCTCAGAATGACGGCGTTTACAAACTGGCACTTGTACGCTTGTGACACTGGTGCAATGGCTGAAAATCTCAAGAAGCGCCCACAAAATGTTTCAGTTGTGGATTCTACTGCTAAGAGAAAAGCTGTACATAGCCCTACAGCAGAAGAAATATAATCCAGGTGCGATCACAAAAGGCTTTACCTCATTTAGATGCACCAGACATTTTATGTCAAACTGAGTTTATAGCAAGGACAATGCCAAGATAACATCATTTTTAGCAGACTGTAGTTTTATATAGGACACTTCTGCTTTCCAAATATAACATTCAAAATTGTGAACATCTCCACAGTCCAGACAGATCTATGGCAAAGCCATTAACTGGAGCCGGATATTACTTGCTGACATATGCAACCATTGTATACTGTACATCTTTGTTTTAAATACAATTCTGAAATATCTAATAGCCAGATCTTCAGAAACTTAAATCATACCATTGTATGTCATTCCCGCATGGAAACAATGCCAGAACCCCTTTTTGTAACTCTTTATACACAAAGGTGGACTGCACATCTGGACAATTACACCTCTGAAATGACATTTTTGATTGTATCGTTGAACAAACTCTGCCATCTGTGCAGTGTGGGCGTGTTGCCAGTTCTATATCTGTACGTACATATCTGTAAAAGGAGTGTTAAAATGTCTGCTCCATGTGGATTTACAATTGCCTTCCAGTCAGAGCGCCAAGAGGAGCTCTTGCATAACAGTGGCAACTCCCTTGACGGCTTTCCCACACTTTTGCCTCTTCCGCAGCCCAGACATGTGTGGGGGACTGGATGTACGGTAGCAGGAGTTGGCGTCCTTAGAGGAGGCAGGGGGAAATGATTTACAGCGCTCTGTTCTCTCTGCAGAGATAATAACTAGAGCAGACCTCTGGCAGGACACACGCCAACAACTGCCCACTAGACCAGGACCAAAGCAGAGAGCTGGAAGCTGAGGTACACTGCACATAGAGCAAGAGCAAGTACTGTTAGTGATATGAATAAAGACTGCGAATGGAACATTTTAAAGACACTGGTCCAGAAAAAAATCACCTGAGTTAATAGGATATATCCAATCATTGCAAAAATGATGTGTTGGCCTCTCCAACCTCTCTGTTTCCTTCCACTCTTTGTGCATTGTGGATGTACCCATTCCCCTTTAAGGGGATATTAGGTAGCCCACATGGCAGAATACACGTGGAAGCTTCCAACTAAATGCTCCGATTCAAGAATACTACCTTGTTTCAGGTTTGGCCTCTGCCAAATAAGTTTGTGGAAATTGGATTAAAGTAAGTCTTCCTTCATCCAAAAATGTGTTTCATATTTTTACTTTGCTGAGCTGTGAGAGCTTTACTGTGCATACATTTGTTTGTGCAGTGTTTGACACTAGAAGGTTGTTTGCCATTCATCTGCTGAAGGAGGAAAGTCAGAGGATGCCACAACTACTTTGAAAGCCAATAGCCATCCAATAAACAACTTTTTAGCATTTCAGGTCCCACGAATATCAATGATTTATATATCTAGATATGGTATCTCTATGTTGTCTTTGCATTACTTGTGGGCCCTGATGTGTATGGAAATGCTTGTGGAAAACTTCTGCGAGGCTGTACTTAAGCACAATGGTGCTTTCATGCTAACATCAGGATGCTTATTGCTTACAATGACAGTGCTAACACGCTGGTCTTCACTGGTAATCATGTTCAACTTAGTTAAGCTTGTAAGCCTGCTATTGTTAGTTAGCACAAAATGCAGTTGAGTAATGACTGGGATGTCATTAGTTTTGAAGGAATTTAGCCATAAACCAAACTGGTTAAATTTACATTTTGACCTGATGATGGAACTGCAGTAGATACAATTTTAGGATGAGGATCACCACATTGCAAGTTTGTGTTCCTTTGCAAACTTGCATGACAACCCATCCAGCTATTGGGATATTTCCGTCTGGACAAAAGCTGTGCTAGCGTGGCAAAATAAAAAAGTTGTCTTGACCGGATCTGCCTTATACACCTTCTTTGAGAAACACTGGGTGGGCTTGCCTAAGGTTCTAAAGTATAACACATGACAAACATCTTGCTGGTGATTCATATCAGCAAACACTGAAGCTACTCACATTCAGAAAGCGAAGTGTGTGTGTGTGTGTGTGTGTGTGTGTGTGTGTGTGTGTGTGTGTGTGTGTGTGTGTGTGTGTGTGTGTGTGTGTGTGTGTGTGTGTGTGTGTGTGTGTGTGTGTGTGTGTGTGTGTGTGTGTGTGTGTGTGTGCGTGAGAGAGATCTAGAATCTCATTAATCCCAAAGATGTCTGCTATTGTGCAAATCCCTATGCAGTTTACCTTCAGTCCCATGATGACTGCTTTTAACGATCTACAAATGGGCCCCAGGAACAGCCCAGCAGTGACCAGTATGCTTCCTTTATTGCTTCAGTCAGCGTGTTAAAACTTCAACTGGATGCTGAGTTTGTGGCCGGAAGCTCTGAGACCAAACACACTCAGTAATCCTGTTCCTGCTAGCCGAGGGGCTGAGAGCAGGTCCGGGGTACAGTGGCAGGGAGACAATAGTGGCACTGTGAGGTAGACAGCTGGGTTTCCACCCCCTCTCTCTCCTCCACACCAGCCCCCACCGACGTGGCTTTGTTCCACTAGCTTAGACCGCGGCAGACCCAGGGCTTCCCCAAACCCTCTGACATCACTGCCCAGCTGATAGGAATCACAAAGGATGAGGCAAAAAAACGGATGCCTTCTATTTATAAACGAGGAATCGGTGCCATGATTCCACATGCCTCACTCATTTGTGCTGAACCTTCAGGCCAAACACTGTATTGCAAACCATTAAAGGTGGGGAAGGAATTGCCACAAAAGCTTTTCTGATAAGCAAAGGAAAACTGCCATATTGCAAACACCTGCAGCCTTAAGGGACATTGCTACAAAAGACAAACATGTGCGCATCAGTGTGAGTCCAAGGACTGCTTTAGTATTTTACTCAAGTAGTGCTAATATTTTCCAGAGCTTTTGTCTGTAACATACCTCAAGCATGTAGCAGCTGCAGTAAGATATCTAATAAAGGCACTTTGGTCCAGACCAAAAATAACTCAACAAATGTTGGACGATTGACCATGAAACGCTGGCTTGGTGGTCCTTCCCTGGCTTACAGCTTTAGCTCCTGCACACATGGCTGCAATCTGCTCATCATCCTCACTCAGGCTACTCAACTGGCCTCTCTTATCAATGCATCAGTTTCCATTACAGTATATCCAGCGGTAAATGCTTAGCTCATGTTTAAATGTTTTGCTCTATGTGTGTTGCCATCTGTAACTTGTGTTTCCAAGCTGGCTGCTGCGTTCCTGTTAGCCTCCTATCTATCTGCCATTCACCTCCAGCCGATCAGTAACCTCAGCCTGCCATGGTTATTGCCAATTCTGTAAGTATTGGTGGTCCAGTCTGCACCGGGGCCCCTCCAAGCACACAGTCGGCCTGCAAAGCTCCTTTGTGGACTCCTTCCTCAATAGAAATCAAGGGGGTATTATGTGAATGATGCCTCCTCAAAGGCTAATGATACATGAAAGGCCTTACCTGATCCAGCAGATTGTTTGCTATCCTGGATCCCAATCCCTATGCTTGATGATCTCCAAACCCTGCCGATGGGAGAGATTTTCCATCCATGGTGGCTTGGTTCCTGAATGGGAGCACCTGCTAGGTGAGGGGTTGCTTTAAGCAGTGGTGGAGACGATACAGAGTGCTAGGGTTCATCTACTTGTTCTATGTCCACATGTTGTCAGTAAGCTTTTAAGCGCTGGTGTGTGGCACGTAATGAGGATATGATATTCTGTGGTATATGGATTATTCTGAGTTTCCTGCCGGGTTTACTAGACCAAAGCTTGTCCCCTTCCTCCTTAAAGGTCTATTTGGATGAAATGTCTGGCTGCCATATGGATATTGAGGGAATATCGGTGGTGTGCCACTCATTGGAATCTTAGTTATTGAAGTTGTTTATGCCGACCTATGCAGATCTATGCTAGTCGATCTGGTAGCATTTTAGCCCAATTTTTTTGCATCAGCAAAAGAGGAGCACTCACACACACTGTGTACGATCTGAGCGCTTGGCATATTTGGAGGGCCAAAGTTAAATATTTGCACCAGAGCCCAGCATAACTAGATTACGGTACTGTTTACTGATCACAATGCTCGAGCACTCTCACTCATCTCGATTGCTGGCTAACCTCAAACAATCCTTTCCATTCCCCAAGTCCCCTGCTCTACAAGAAACCCTTTACTTACCTGCCTTTGGGTCCTTCACTAATGATCATAACAGACTTTTTATTTTTCGGCATCATCGGGTCAAAATGTCAAGTTTGTCCAGTAGTTTGATTTATGACCAAAAGTACCTGCAGAAATAATGACATTCCCATCAGCCTCGACTGTACTTTGTGTTTACTGGCTGATGAGCAACGGTTGGCATGGCAACACAATGGCCTATGATTGTGTTTATTGTTTTTTTTTTCATACCTCAGTGTCTCACGAGTTGAAATAAAGGTCAATGAACTAAGAACTTGAACATGGTTGGCTTACCAATGAATGGTGCAGATCTTGACTGAAAATGCCAGGTCTCCAGATATGCAGTCTAAAATACAAGTATGCACTTTAGAAAAAGGGTCACACTCCTAAAACATGCTAGTGGAAAATAGTTTTATTTCTGGAGTGTTTAATTGTTTCCTGTAATAATTCTGGTTTACTGAAACCCAATCCGTGCGTCTGTGTTTCAAATCACTTCATACACACCAAGAATGTCTGTCGCTGAGCACAATCAAACACACATTTGCAGACTGGCTATTCCTCTGCTAATTGGAATAAGGCATTATTCGACAGTCTGAGTGAGGTTGGCTGACACTATTTCATAAAGCAAGACAGGGATTTTTTTTGGCAAGGCAAGATGGCTTGAATGAGCCAGCTGGAGGGCTGCGTGTGCTCCCAAATCGAAAGCTTGTAAAAAAAAAGAGAGTTCGCCTGGAGGTATTTGTCCCTCTCTAAAATACTGCATCGGAGGGTTAAGTACAAGGCCGGGTTGAAGAGGAATCCTGCTCATCTTAAATTACCCCACCACAAGGAGAGAGGGGGAGTTGAAGTAATCGATAAATCTCATATGGTACTTCTTCAGTGCTGGGAACTGTTTGAGAGGCACAACGAGCACATACTCTAATGATCTATCTGGGGATTTCTACCAACTTCATTCTTAGTCAGTATAGTCTTCCACATCCATTTTAATATTGACAAATCCAATATCTGGACAAGCCCAATAGGAGTATCTGATAAACTGCTTGTCAGTACATGAGTTTAATTTAAGTAATTTAAACCTAAATATTGGCATGCATAATTGACAGGCATGAATAATCATGATTCAGAAAAAATCTGGTTAGCTGTTCCACTATCCTCAAGGCTAATTGGAGTAATTTCTCTAAACCATGAATGGTAAATGTTAGAGCAAGACAGTGTTTTGCAGCAAACTCTGGTAATTGGTTTAAATTAAGTAATTCCTCCTGGACTACAGCCATGCAAATGTCAAGGTAGGACATTGGCACAGCGGTGCCGGGAACTAATGAATGGTATTGACCTGATAATGATGCTAAATAAAAGGTCGGGATCAAAGTGTTAACAATTCATCCTCATGAGACCATGAAAGTCTGTTCTGAACTTCACTGCAGTCCATTCATCCAGATGTAGTTTGATCTCACTGCCACACGGCCATGGTTCGAGTAGGTCTTTAACAGTTGCAAATCTACGCCTTTAAACTGTTTGGATGGTTTCTAGATGGAGAGACAGCATCTTCTTCTATTTTATATCATTGCGAGTAGAATATCTTGGATTTTGAACTATTGTTTGGACAAAAACAGAACACCTGAAGATTTCACCTTGGGCTCTTGGATCGTTAAATGTGTTATAGGATTAACCGTATGAATCCTGTCTCCCCCAACAGGCGATCATTCTTTTCCTGATGACTTATTCATCAACGGAAATGTTTCTGTCCGCACAAAGAGGATATTGTATATCATTAGTCATCATTGGTTCTGAATCAAAAATTCCTACAGAGGATGCTTAGCCTTGCTACTGACACGGAGCATTACTCTAAGACAATCAGCCTCACATGTACAACGAACAACTTATTCCAGACTTGTGCAACATTTATTACTTTTCATGACTACTTTCCTCTGTTCCCAGCAGGGTTTAAGAAAACCCACTGACAAGCAGCTGGCTGTAAAAGCATCTCAATTTCACAATACTCTAAAAACACAATTGTAGACATTGGGGAGACAGAGGGGCCAAGGGATTGGATTGCAGACCCCAGACAAGACATATACCCCCCCTCCCCACCCCGCTGTCTCTCAACCCCATTGGCTTGACCCCCCCCCCCCCCTGGGGCATAATGAAAACACATGACTTCACTCTCTAGAGCCACGTTCAAACACTTATCTGATCATTACAAACTTCTGCTGAATCCAGAGGGAACTATTATGGGCAAAAGTAAAGCACATGAAGCCTTGGTTCACTGTAGGTGTTACAAAGGGTGTAAAAGAAGTCTTTAAGTGAGCCCCATGTCCTGCTGGCTTCGCTCAGTGGTGCAGTGGGGGGAGATTTAATTTTGATTAATGGTGGCAATTAAACAGATGAAAAGAAGCGGAGACCTAATGAATCCATCCACGTTTGGTCAGGAGTGTAGAGGGAGGCTCTGAAACTGGTCCCAGTGCCTAACGCTCCTAATTTGATAACATAAATCACAAGTAAGGCTTAAGACCTGCTAAACCCCATTCAACACTAATGGGACGACACAGAATGCCATCAGACCTCCCCAATTAGCCCGGCCGATGGGAGATGCTAATCTGTAATAATTGCCATATGCTGATTTAATTGAGCCTGATGAGCACTCAATGTGTGTGCAAATCTGACACATCTGTTGAATGTCGGACAATACAAGTGATATCATAGGAAGATTACACAAGAGATTCAAGGTTTTCACTAAAAGCCACTGGTAATAACTATGTGGCTCTTTGAACAGAAAACAAAGCACAGGAAACAGATAAAAACCAAAGCTGTATCAATCTTCAGAGAGGATAAACCCATTCCCCCAGGGGCTCTCATGGGAAAACATCTCTTTGTGAACTGGGACTGTGTTATAGATAGAAATCTGTCATCATGTTGGTCTGTTTGTCCGATTTTACTGCATGTGATCCCCCCCCCCCTCCCCCCCTACAGACAGACCGGCCCGGATACAGGTCACCACACAGGGTCTCCAGAGGAAGCGAGATGCCAGAAGTGACCTCAGTTCCTTCTGAAGCAGCCCACCGGGAGCAACTCATCAGGGTGCAGCGTAGTTACAAATGATTCAGCTAAACAGTTACCTGAGTTTACAGAGCTTAGATACAATGCCGTATCATTTGATTCAACAGAAGATCTATGCTATTAAAGTCAAGTTGTAAGCTGCTTAATTTCCAGGAGTTTCTCTTGATACTCATTCATTTCTACAACACAATTATCATTCAACTTATGGCCAGTACTAGTGGGCACAATGTCTCATGAACGCTTTCAGGGATTTTGCTCACACTTTGCATGTCCACCCTTATTCAAGGATGAACTGATTACGCCTTGTGCACGCAATATCTGAAGTTTGTATCATATTGTAGCTTCTAAGGAGTTCTACATTCTTTACAGCATTGCCTACCACCAATACTCTCCCTGTTCTGCAATTGTATGCCTCGCTGAGGCATATATCTGCCAGGTGGTAGCCTTAGTTCCATATGTGAATATCCAACATATTTAAAAAGGGTTAGTGTCTGAGGAAAATGGATTTTATATCATTACAAAGTATCCAGCACTTTTTATATACAGTAGACATGGTTGTTTCCAATTTGTCAATGATTTTTTTTTTGTAAAATTGGATGGTGGGACACAGCTGATGTAATAGATTCCCCCATGTTGTTCCCCCAAGTGCAGCTTTGACATAGTTGCAACACAATTATTAAAGGGGGGGTACTTTTTTTTGTCAAAGTTTGCCTGGCAGGAACAGGGACATTAAACAATTTATCCCTCGCAATCGCACACACATTTGGTTTTAGACCTCAAGAAGATGACATTTCACTCCCACTTTGTTGGGAATAAATGGACTTGGATAATGTGCATGATGAGCGAAGCACTGTGGCTGACCAGAAACTTCAACTTGATGAATAAAGAAATCAAAAGAGAATGATGTCATGAGATCAGAGTCGTGTTTGAAGTGGAGTGAGAGAGAACACTGGGGCAATGAGTCCATGAAGATGCTGCCAACTGAAAAAGCAAAGATTCTGCAGAATCATGCTGCCTAGCAACACATTCAAGTTTCCACTTTTTCCACTACAACTACACCTCTACATGTGGCTACTGAGCAGCCCAACCAGGGCCGTTAATGCTGAGGTGACTTGCTCAAGGGCACTTCAACAGAAGTTGTTGAGGGAAGGGGAAACTGTTAGTCACTTCTCCCACCCACACACACTTCCCACAGTGGGTTTGTGGGAGTCTGACTCGCCCACGCAAAACCTCAAGTCTGCTTGTTCAAGCCTCCCCACTGAACTGCATGGCTTTGTTTGGACAGTTCCTTATTATGACTACCTAACACACTTCATATATGGTAGTGACCTGTGAATCTTGGCCCTGGACATCTCAAAGGAAGCCTTGTATCAGTGAGGTGATGTGTCCCTGAGGGGTAGTTACCATGTGTCAGAGTTTACGGTCCAGGTCAATGTGACGTCAAAACGACTGTCTCTATATGTGAACGTATAATACAGAACATCCCTAAGCAGCCGGCAGTGGGAGTCTCTGGTTTGGAGAAGGGTTTTTCTTGGTCCACAGGATGGAAGACCTCTGAGAACAGAGAGCCTTTGTGCTCGGGGGCAAACACCACTGACCTCTTGGTGCTTGTGGTGCGCCGCAGAAAGGCATGGGAATCATGTAGCATTACACATGAGGTGAGTTCATCTCCAGCTTCCACTCACCTTATGTTTAGTAAGAGCAATGCTCCATGTCACCGCTTTTAAGCTCCACTGTAACCATTAAATCATCCATATACCAATATTTCTCTCATCCCTGAAGCTGTCTTCATTGACACAGATGACAGTGCTATTGGGCTGATGCTGCAAAACAGCTTGATTTTTATTTTTTTTGTGAAAACACCTGATGTAGCTACTATTTAGAGATGTTTTACATGGCTCACTCTTTGTGTGGCAGGGAAGCTGCTGAAATGGCATTTAGGCAAACATGTAAGGCTGGAACTGTTTTTCTATTAAAAAGTTAATTAAATAATTTAATGTGGATTGTTGCCTCCTCTGGGTGAGGTAAACCAGCTCATCTAATCAACCATATAGATGCATACCTATAAAAAGGTCATTTATGGGGAAAGAAAATTGCAGAATTGCATGGTGTGAGGACTGTTTTCATGTAGTTGTAATTAAAGCGGGTATAATCTATAAATAAACATGTTTGCATTAGAAAACAGTTAAATCGACTATGTGTACTGTATATTTGTGAAAGGGGCTGCTGGTATAGCAATCAACCCACAGAGAATAACTCTGCTGTCCCCCTCAGCTCAACAGATCATTTTGAGCATTTTTCAGCTCATTCTTTTGGTTTTCACAGCCCGCAACCTCAAATCTTTTGGTTCACTCTTACTGTGATCTCATCAGCGTCATCTCTGGTCACAGCAATGACGCTGTTTTAAGCAACAAAAAAAACTCTTCAATCCCACTGTAGCAAATGTCTAAATTTGACTTTTTGATCTATAACACTGGGCCCTTGAGCTTCTGTAATATTGGATTAAGGCCCCTATCATTTCACTTTAAATTGCCACACCATGCACCTGGTTCCTTTAGGGCCTGGAGGCTCTGAGGGGCCCCCGGGCAATTACCTGCTTGGCCTGGCTGGTAGTGCAGCCCTTTGCTCATGTCTCTCTGCAATGACTGCCGTTCCTAATCTCCACCACACGTGTCAGGGCCCCCTCTATGGCTCCCAAGGGGATCTCTGGAATGTCTGCAATTGACAGGGGTCTCACCCCTATAAATTGATTTCACTGATGGGGTCCATGTCAATATTTTAATTACCGAAAAAAAACCTCTGTAGAGCCGCTGACTTCTTCCCTGATTGTAAACATGTTCCTCTTTACACTGGTTACAAACGCACAAGCCGTGAGCCAAAGCTGCAACGACTTTACAGCAGCAATAAAAAGCATCCGGGGGGGGGGACTCTTACTCTTTCTCTTACAAAACTTTCACACGGCAAAGATTGATATAAAAGAAAAAGTACATCATTGGTGTCAATAGCAATAGGTTTAAGAGCAGTCCAATCCTCTCTCCAGAAGGTAATGGGGCTTGATAACAACAATAAGTAAATCTACAGACAGGTATGCTGACATTTCGTCAAATACATTGTCAACCAACAGTGTACACACACCATGTCTCACATCACTTTCTTCTTAACCTCTTGTGAATCTTCTCCACCAGTTCTGTTTTTGCAACTTAATAATGGCCATGTGGAGATGTCCCCATTCCATGTTAACACCCACCTTCCAAACCGCAGTGGATGGGAAATAATAACTATTATTATCATTTCTAGCAAATAGTTTCACCCTGTAAACCACGAGGGAGATCCAGGTGCTCGTGGTGCAGGGGTCTTTGAACGTGCACGATCAAAGCCTCAGCGGGGGGGTTTGAAATGCACACTGCACTCATCCTAAACACTGTAAGCATGGTCGTCATTATCACAAAAACAGTACATGGCTGTGACATTGGGAAGGTAAAAGTTAAGCTAAGTAGTGGTGGCTTGTCTAATGAATGGATAGCGAGGCTTGAAGGTCACAAATCTCATCCAGGCATCTCCAGTGAAGGTGTTTTTAGCGTAAAGGCAGTGATGAAGATGGGTCCTGCACACTTTAGTGAGACTCACTGCAGCCCTTTGGTTTACAGTGAGACTTGTTATTATTATTTAAAGGTCACTTATTGTTCTTACTTTCAAGTTCAAAATGATGATTTAGGTTTCGACTAGTACCGTTATCATGGTGTAGTTTTCCCCCCAAAAAATAAATGTCTATGTCTCACAGTGCCATTGCTGAATCACCTCTTTTCAGCCTCTTTTTTAAATGCACTGTTTTAGAGCCTGTCTCTTTAAAGCCACTACGAGTAACTTTGTCCGTTGGCGGCTCCTTTGGACAAAAGCGGTAGTATTTTTACGACGCCCGCTGTCGTAAAGCTGTTTTCTAGCTCGTGCCAGGCGTGCAAGTGTCAAATGGTTAGGGCTCTTTTCGGCTCCGTGAGAGTGGTTAGTGACACCGCATCAACTAATGCCAGTCAGTGGCAAACACACCCGATTGCAATGAGTTGATGCAGTGTCACCTAACTACTCTCACGGAGCTGAAAGACTACTCTGTCCTCACAGAAAGCGAATGAACGAGAGACGGGAGTTAGTATGGATCACGATGAGGTAATGTGTTTATGTTGTTGTAAATAATGACTATTTCAGATGAATAATGGTCATCTGATGATGAGCAAAGCAAACTTTGTGTTAGTACCAACCGCTCATTCATTTAGGAGTACACACTGCAGTCTAGTTCGCTCCCGTGACATTGTGTTCACGTTGCTTGGCAACGTCCTCCTCCCGCCCGTAGCCTATATCACTCTCCCTTTTAGCTTTTCTTCATTGCATTCTCTTTTTTCCCGCTCCCCTTCCCTCACCTGGAGGGATAGGCTTCTCAAATCGCAGTTTTCACAGTTACTCATTTCCATTTTTTATTGTGGCCAAGTCAGATATAATTTGGGTATAATGAAGCACACTGCTTCTCCTCTCAACATCCATATTGTAATACAATGTTTGTGTTCCCTGGTTGAAAGGTGACCAACACACAATACGGAAAAACTAAAAATACTCTTTATATTTAGAGGCCAAGACCTGTTCATACCGCGGAAACATAAAACAGCACTTCCAGCACTACAATAAAATATGTCACCCACAACTGTTGTACAAACTTTTAAAGTTCCTCTACAACAGAATGTTCCCCACAGGAATAATGAAGTCTCATTAAAGGTGCACTATGTAATTTTGGGTGTGACAGAGAAGAATGTATATTCTCATAACTGAACAAACAAACTTTCTTGACGGGAAAATTTGGATCCCTGGGACAATGTTTGAAGTAAGAAAGCTACCTGAAAAGTTATGTTTAACTGTTGTTTTTACAGTTTGGTTCCGGGTTCCTCAAAATTATTTTGTGAGGTATTGTAAACATTATTATTCTATTGAGCAGATATTAATGTTGAAGTTATGGTACATTATCTAGCTGCTCGAATTCTTCTCGGTCAGGTATACAAATGTATTCCTAGACTTATTATTTTTGAAATACTGCGCCTTGCCCTTTTGCAGTTTTTTTCCGGAGACAAAGTGTGAGGGTCCATATCATAATAATTAACACATCTGGGGAGGGCCATCCTTTTTTTAAATGTAACAATAGGTTCCTTCCACATCCCTAACCTAGTAACTTTTACACTGTCTCTAACAAAAAAGAGGCAATACCATAAAAAGTCAGTTGCAGCCTGAATGGTAGCGAGGGACATGAATTAGAAGAGAGCGTGACCCATTTCCTGCTTCAATGGAGACATGTATCTTGATTTTTTTTTTAAATAGGTTACACACATCTGCAGGATATTAAACACAGCCATAGCTGTTTGAATTGCCACAAGTTAGAAGGCCAAGTCCAAATGAGACGACTTAAGCCCACCGGACATGATTTACATCCCTCTATAACATCACATGCAATAAGCGTTCATTTTCACAAAACAGCAACATCTGTGGAGCAACAGAGCTAAACTAACTGGGGCCATAAATTGAAAGGTTCGGGGCAGAGAATCTGTGCTAATGAGAACCATACACAGGGCTTTTCCTTTTTGGCTAAAGAGGGATTCTTTTTGTTTTCCTCCGCAGATGTCACTCAGTCGGGGATAACTCTACACCTTCTGCTACTGCGGCGCTATCAGTGTGAGCGTGAGGCCTCTTAAAGAAAAACAGAAGCCGTTGACAAGGAAAACACGGACCCCGGCAAGAGGCCCCACCACGGCCGCAGAGGAAGAAAGAAAATAAAGCTTCATGTAAGTCCAGACCATTTAGAGACAGACAGACAGACAGACAGACAGACAGACAGACAGACAGACAGACAGACAGACAGACAGACAGACAGACAGACAGACAGACAGACAGGCAGACCCCAAGCCCGCTCGGAAGCAAAACCGCAGCGCGCGATCTGAAAGGGACGAATGTTCTGACGGTTATGAAACCATCATCCAAAAAGAATAGAGCTCTTTATGAGAGCATTGCTGCCAGCTCACCACCAGCATTCAAACAATGTCCATTATGGCTTTAAGAACATATCTGTGGACTAGTCGAGGGGTACAGAATGAACAGCCTTTGTACTAGTTCAGCCGAGGTCCTACATGTGCTTTAAAGACAGTCTGTACTGTACATACATTACAACAGTAGAACTCTTGTTCCTACTGTGCCATGTGTGGATACTAGAATGAATGCATTAAAGCTGCACCAATCCATATGTTTGTAATATCAAGAGATGAGAAGACGCTGCATCATAGTAAAGGTGTCACTTGAAGCAAAGCCACAGAGATTGATCACCTAGTTATTAGTTTTGTGTTTAGTCTCAAGGCGGTTTCACAGCGTATAGTCTGCTCATAGTCCTTTGTTCCCAACACATGTGACAATGATACATGGGTTAGTTTTTCACCAGGTTCGCTTCTATTTCACACCTATCGTTTCCTCTGGTGTGATGAGTTGGTGAAGTGAATCGAAATGCAGCAGCATAAGCCAACGTGAGAACATTCATTTCAACCATTTGTCAGAGCAATAATGTTGTTCCTGAACGTGTCATTTCCACGGGGGAAAACTACAGAAAGAAACTACAGGAAGTATAGATGGTCCCCTGCATCCCATAATGCATAGTTTACCTGGCCATGGGAGCCCGCTACAGTTATGCCTCGTTTCCACCGAGTAGAGCGGGACAGCTCACTTTTAAGAATCTCGTGGTGTTTCCACCGCCGACCCTACCCTTACTGGTAGGGCGGGGTTTAGGCTGGACTGCGATAGCCGCCGCCAGAATATGGGTCAAACTATCGGGCTGTGGAACAACTGTGGTCTCGTTTTTGCTTGGTCAAACCAGCCGCTTCTTTATTTATTCCCCCCGTGTTGTTGTGAGCGTAAACGCACAGAGACGGCTCAGTGCAACTGATAGAGACAGTGAGCGAACAGTGCTGGCTGTGGCAGCTACGTGACATCGTAGCAGTGGGACACAGAGTAACCAACTGATTAATTTAATGACGAGGAAAAACACTACACAATAAACAGAGCTGTGCTCACATTTTTGCCAAAACACAAGACTCTCTTCACTCTTGCCGAGGTGACTACACACGGCGGAAATGATTCTTTCGACCAATAAACGGACGGAATGTGTAGCTCCGCCTTTTCGGCACCCTTCCAGGCGGCTGGTACCCCAACGGAGGAGTACCGAAATAAGGAGCAGCTCAGAGCGGTTAGGTGCGCTTAAACCGTACCCTACCCAGCTTTTGGCGAATGAAAACCAAACTACCCGGACCGAACCGCTCCAATCCGACCCGCTCTACTCGGTGGAAACGAGGCATTAGTCCACTCACCTACCACAAACGGATCGCACCAGTGTTTGTCTGGAAGTGTACCGAGACCACCTCTTCCACAAGGTCTCGGTACGCTTGTTTGGTCTGCTTTTGGTGCACAACCAAAGGGTGAAACGCAACAGAGTTTGTTTTAATCAAACCAAACATGGCAGGTGTGAAAGCGTCCTCACAGCTCTCATCATACTCATTTCCAACAGCAGCAGGCAGCCGTCCAGAACTAAAGCTCCGTTATGTCACTGCACGTTCCCAGCCCAGAACCAAATGACAGGCAGGCAAAGTAAGCAACCCCCCTTGGGAACATAGTAGCAAGCTAATGGTACCAATAGTGTATGCAATGTTGATTATTTGGAGAGATTCTGGACCATATCAAGCTGCTAGTTGTGTTTACTCCCCATTTGAGCCTTCACACTATACACTGCCTGTCTATCTTGATTTAGTTTCGATCCGGAGTCCCTAGAATGTCTTACTCTGCACTGAGGGGGGCTCAATAGCTTTTTTGGAACAACTGTAGATTCTATGCTGCTTTTCACAGAAAGCTGCCTTTACAAATGCCCTATTCATTGCAAATTTTACCACCAACTTTTCTTTGTTCAGGCGGCGGGACTTGGCTCGCCTACAGTTGTCATATTCAATCAAGGCTTCAGTGTAAGGACATGACCGTAATCACATCTGAGCCCAAAAATGAGTTTGGAGGGGGTTGTTTATTTTAGGGAACTTTTTTTCTTTTTCTTTTTTTTTTTACAGAATCTTCAAGAATGAGGGCCAAGCATAAACCTTCCAACAGTAAGTGCTAAGATTTGTGTTCAGCTCCCGTATTAATCCAGAGGGCTCCTGTGGTTTGTCTACCACACATTTTTCATATTTTGTCGATGTATAATGACAAGGTCATACAAGGTGTGTCCCACCACCCAGACAACATGAAGACGTTCAGCATGGATTCAGCTTAGTACAATAATATGTGTTTATGTAAGTGTGTTACTGTAGTTGCTTTGGATTGCTATTCAAATACACTTGTATTGTAATCACATAGAATGACTCTCATTTTTATTGCTCATGACTTTCATCTATTAAAGATTGTCAGGGTGAAGATGTTCTAGACCAGTCTTACTGTGTTAAAAATTGTGTCAGACATTCTTCGTCAATGCTATGGATACAGTGGGCGGCGGGTGTGTAAACTGAATACTAAATAACAAGGAATACTTTATTTGCTGTGGTTGTCGCTGTTGGCCCCATCACACACACAGATGCTATTAATATGCAGGAAAGAAAATATTTCCACTCGACTAAGGAACATTTGCATGCCTCATCCAAGACTAATTCTCGTGTCGAAAAATCTCTCTGACCACACATGAAAGAGATCCAACCCTCCGAGTCTTTGAATTCATCCATCTCGGTTTCCTGCTGCAAACGGACACAGCGGCGCGCTACTTAAAGATCGATGTCTTCACCACTCATACTGTGCTCATGATGTCAAAGCCCTCGCAGATATAGTATTTGAGGGGAAATTGCTGCATTTCTAAAAAAAAAAAAACACACTCTCAGTTGCAAGCTATCAGTTGGCAAATACTCTGGAGAACGTTCCTTGTTATAAATGAAAAATGGCTTCCACCGAGGCTCCTCAGACAGCTGCTTCATCATGCTGTTTCCCCAGAGACAGGATGTCTTCATCCAACTGTGACTAACTTCCATCTCTGAAACCTGTCTTCACTATCTGGATGTTGTCCACAACAAACCGGCTTGGAGAAACAATGACTTGTGGAAAGGACCAATACCTATACAGTACATCTATGCAGTGATAGGCCTATGCTATTTGGTAGCTGTGTTCTCCAGGGACCTCACATCGTTTCTCCATAACTCTGTTGCTACCCGTTGAGGTTGCTACCCGTTGAGGTGAACCCTAACACGACCCTGGCCTAGCGCTCCACCATCTGCTTCAACAGACCCATCCGCATGCTTCCACCTCCAGGTCATAACACCCTAACAGTACATTAAGCACTGGTCCCCGACAAGTCTTTAGTTCTAGTGGCTGCTTTTATCAAAAGTGGAATGTACTTTTGAGTGTGGTTGGGGAAAATTCTGGTAGTGGTATATAGAGCTATGCTGTACCACACTGAGCCACACAACACCATTGGAATGCCCTCTGGCTAGAGGAGATCTGAAGTATCTCACTATGTTTCAATGTCATGGTGAAAACCCAAATAAACAAAGCAGATTTAGTATTTGACAGCCTGCTACCCAGATGTCTTGACAAAACGCCTGTCCGTCCAGTGTTTATGGAAAAAGCCATTCACGAGGGAACCCAGGAAGCTTCTCTCTCTCCCCCATTGCTGATGGCGTTGCTATGGCACCAGGAACAGACGGTTTCGGCTAAGCAGATTTCTCGAGGTGTGGATGGAGTCCGACCTCCCGTCATCTCCAGTTTGTTCCATTCCCACCGGCGCGCTGACTGCGTACATCTGTTTCAAAGTGTGCGTCCGTGTGTATTCACAAGGGCTAATGAAGGACATTATGAGAAATGTGTGTGTGTATCCACCACATCAGCAGGGGGAAATAGGAACCCACGAGATGAGGTCTGGAAGTGAGCTCAGGCCAGCAGAATGTGGCTTACACAGTTAAAAAACACCACATGAAAGGGGCTCCACTTTGGTTTTGTGGGAATCCATGATTTTCTTTGCCCACTGCAGGAGTTTTTCCAGCCATGCATGGGCCCCGATGTTAATCGTTGGTTGACTAGTGTTGCAGAGTGATGCGTGAACAGGGCAGGGAAGTCGGCTACTGTTCACTCAACTGCGTGTATGCTGACGTAACGTCTGTGGAACACATTGCGAGGAGGTGTGTGGACGATTGGCTCATTAGTGTGGAAATGCTGCGCGCCTGCCGAGATCTGACAGCCGAGATGAACTTTAACACTGTGACCCAGAGCTAAGGCTGTAACGTGCCTTGATGGGCCTCTGGTGAGTCAGAGCAAACTGGAGATGGACATGTACAACTTTTCCTTTTTAAGCTGGGGGGGGGATGTGCTTTTCTGCTCAAAGATATATCAGGGTGCAGTTCAAAGTGAGGGATGTGGAGGGGGGGGGGGGGGTTCTGAAGCAGCCCAGCCCGCTCAGCTGCTAACTCTTTACCGTAATGATGAACTACACAGCAGGTAGAAAACCCTGTGAGCCCAGCAGCATCTCCTGAATGCCATCCACTATTTCCACATTGAGTAGTAAAACAGATGCTGGCCCTATGAGACAAATAGGGCCAGAGAACACAGAGTGCAGTGTGTCTTCTCAAAGGCCCCTTAAACGCAATAACAATAAGTGATTGTCTGGTGCGGAGTGATCTAAGACAAACATAAGAACTGAGTGTAGTCCAGTTTGTCTCTGCCAAGATAAATGCCTGGGGGGGGGAATGAGATCATAAAACTCAATATATAGTATAGCCTCAACAAAAAAAAATTATAATACAACTTTTCCAAGGTGTTAGGAAAAGTTCTCACTGCAGAGCTGATGTATTGATTTATATTTCAGTAAGCGTATTCATCATTTGCTGTGTAAATGCTATTTTTTTTGTGAAAGCACAACTACTTTTCTCCCTGGGAAAGACAGCCTCTTGATGTCCTATAGAGAAAGGGAAGTTTCAGTTATGGAAAGATGTCATCGCTCCCTTGCTAACCCCTCCCTTTGGGGGAATTTACAGAAGCTGCGGTGGCCTTCAAGGACAAGAAGCTAGTTACTTAAGATGGCATCATCCACCTCTGCCTTAAGTCTTTCCAAAATATTTAGTGATGAGGTAAAGATGTATTTAGTTATTTATTCTACAGTACTTCTTCTTCATCTTCAAACAGGTGCATTTCCCCAGGACGCCCATTATACTGTATATAAAGCGTGTGCGGCTGTTAAGTTTGTCGTTCTGTGCTACTGTAGAAACAAAGCGGTGCAACATGGCAGCGTGCCCCCTATATAAAAGGCTTATTCTATGGTCATTCAAAAATATATTTAACACCAATTAAAGCTCCCATATTATACACTTTTCGGTACTATTATACACCATATTATATGGTCTTAGTGGTCCCTAATACGTTTTTCTTTAATTGTTTGCTGAAAAAAACTTTCAGATAATTTATTGTACTATGCTGATGTTCAGCTAATCTCACAATGGCCTATTTTTTTAAAAAGAGCTGCAGCTCCCCTCGTAAATATACAATCTTTGAGCTGCCCCCGCCCCCTGTCCGGAAGCGAAGCCAGATACGCCTCGCCCTCTGTCTGTCAGGGCCGTGGACCAATAAGAAATAGGGGTGTGGGCTGCACAGTGGAAGCTTCTGGCTTTCCAGTTTGTGAGGTCAGAAACTGGGAGAATTCTGACTGGAGTATATTGAGGGGGAGGGGTGGGGGTTTCAGAAAAGGGGAGAGTGAGAAAAGGAGAGATTGTTATTTTTTTTTATATTTTGGCAGTCTCTAGGCACACCGTGGACGCATGGATATGTTGGAACACATTTAAAAAGTGCATTTAGCATAATATGTGACCTTTAAAACATGTTTTTGAATATTATATTCCATTTCTACCAAGTCTGTTCTTAAAAAAAAAAAAAAAAAAAAAAACGCCATTTCCCCTTACACACAGGACCTTTAAGAATGTAGCAAAGTAACCGAAACTTCTTTATTCCTACTTGTAAAGAGTTGGTTTATGATGATACTTGATGATTCATGATATTTATGGAGAAAAACGGAGCCAAGTAGTAGGAGGACGAGTACTGAATCCTGCTAAAATGTTTGGCTGTAGTCCTCCTGCCTGGATGGGGGAGTCACATCCCCTTTCCTGCAGTGTAAATTACCCCAGCAAGGAGGATTCCTATAGTGGCCCACCCACTGTTTATACCTCTGAGATGGAGAATGGCTGCTTCTGTATCTCAACAGTGGAAAACACAAGAGTCATCCTTGTACTCCTCCTCACAACGGGCTTCCGAAGAAATCTAACCGTGGTTTGGAAACTCTAGACCAGGTCAGATGATGAATGAGAAGTTGAAATGATATGATTGAGGGGGAAAAAATGATGGAGGCTACCCACAATGCTTGATCCCTCTCTGGATTATGGCGGCCGACCATGTTGAGAAGGAGACATTAGGGATAGAGGAGATGGATGGATGGATGGATGGATAGATGGATAGATGGATAGATGGATAGATGGATAGATGGATAGATGGATAGATGGATAGATGGATAGATGGATAGATAGATGTAAATGTGTGTCAGGTAAACATTCTCTTGACCTTTCCTCTAATGTTCTCCATTTGCATCTCTAATGGTAAACACACAGGTATATAGTGAATCACCTATTGTAACTTTGGGTGTACCAACACATAGAAACACACTGCAGTAGAAGAAAAACTCTGGTAATCTGTATTCTAGTGGAAAGTGAAACAAGCCTGCCCTCTACTGAGCGATACAATGACAATCTCCTCCTGAATTCAAGTCTATTTATATCAGTTTCCACAAATCAAGAAAGAATAAGCAAAAAAAAAAAAACTGATTAATTAATTCATTCTTTTATGAATGAAAGTGAAACTGTCCACACTGGAGCAGTGCTGTTTGGCAAAAAGCTAGGTCAAATGATAATGTATAACAAACAAACCACAATCATCAAGACACAAGTTGGAAATTGCATGGAGAATTGTTCTGTATTTAGCTATTAGTCAATGACCTCTTCATCTCAACGTTACACTGCCATATGTGTTTGAACTGACAGTTTATTATGACTTTGGTCATGTTTTTTGGTCATGTTTTTTTATCTTTTGTTATCAGTCGGATTAGTTACATTCCTTCATCCCCATAAATAATAATAGTAATATATTTAATTTACATAGCGCTTTTCTCACACTCAAAGCGCTTCACATAGGAGCACAACAGTAAACAAACAAAAGGAAAATGTGAAGTTGATGAATTGGTTGTTTATTTTGACTAAATTCCATAAACACTGCCTTGCTTCCCCAAATACTAGACATTGTTGTCAAAATCACTGAATATTTCCAGTGTTAATACACAGCCTAGGCTCTGTAAACAGGCCTGTTTCTAGCTTTGGTGGGCCCTCTTTGTTTACAAAACCTATGTTTACCAGTTCACCAACCTGCAAGTCTACAGGCTGTGTATGTGTGTGTTCCTCATAATCTCTAACCCCAATTTCAGGCACCAATTCACTATCATTATCAAATGAACCATTTCCTCTTGTTTGAGTAACGTTTGATGAAAACTAGTTACCAGCTGGTTAGAGTATTATTTAGCTTGATCTTTTCTATGACCAGTACAACACCAAGACACAGAGGGCTATCTCTCTTTTCGTCACCCACTATAGTTGCTGTACAGTAGACTTT
The DNA here is from genome assembly GCF_949987685.1 of Ammodytes marinus. Lineage (NCBI taxonomy): Eukaryota > Metazoa > Chordata > Actinopteri > Uranoscopiformes > Ammodytidae > Ammodytes > Ammodytes marinus. Next base: position 5,931,934 of record NC_137231.1, read on the forward strand.
ATTTGCCAGGCATGTCTTGCCCTTGAGTGATACTTTTTTTAATAGATTATTTTTTTGTCATTTTCAAGCTTTATTACATAGTACAGAGTTTAAATGGTAAGACTGAGAGAGAGAGAGAGAGAGAGAGAGAGAGAGAGAGAGAGGGGGGATGACCTGCAGTAAAGGTCCACGGGTCAGACTTGAACCCGCGACCACTGCAACGAAGGCCGGAGCCAATATGGTACGCGCTCTATCCACTACGCCACCGAAGCACCCCTTTGAATTGGTAGGATGGCCTAGAGGTAAGGTGGCCGACCAGTACCCATGAGGTCGCTGGTTCGATCCCCGGCACCGGACAGGAGGGTGTTAGTCGTAAAACTAGCAGAGGCTGGTATTGTGTCTACGGTGCCCACCATCTCTACCATTGTGTCCTTGAGCAAGACACTTAACCCCAAAACTGCTCCAGGGGCGCTGTACTGCGGCTGACCCTGCGCTCTGACCCCCTCCGAAGTGTGGTAACTTGAGAGGGGATATGCGAAAAGATGAATTTCAATGTGCCTTGTGTACAACTGACAAATAAAGATAACTTAACTTAACTTTGAGTGATACTTTTTACAATGACAATGATAAATTGCTCTGCCCTTCAGACGGGTATAGGGATTTACTACCAAGCATGTCCCACAATGCCTCTGGGTATAAAGACGAAATTCTCCCTCTAGGATATCCCTTGTGCTAATCCACATATTGGACCACAAGTCTCGGCTCAGCTCAATGACTGCAGAAGGCAAGATTAAGATTCTAATCGCATGCACTGTGCGATTACTGCTGGTAACAGCAAGCGATGCCCCCCCCCCCCCACTGAAACACAGTGTCAATGCTGGGTCCTGACACGCCAGACCTTTGGTCTTAAAGGTCCCATATTATGCTAAATGCACTTTTTAAATGTGTTCCAACATATCCATGCGTCCACGGTGTGCCTAGAGACTGCCAAAATATCAAAAAAAATAACAATCTCTCCTTTTCTCACTCTCCCCTTTTCTGAAACCCCCACCCCTCCCCCAAAAAACACTCCAGTCAGAATTATCCCCTTTTCTGACCTCACAAACCGTAAAGCCAGAAGCTTCCACTGTGCAGCCCACACCCCTATTTCTTATTGGTCCACGGCCCTGACAGACAGAGGGCGAGGCGTATCTGGCTTCGCTTCCGGACAGGGGGCGGGGGGAGCTCAAAGATTGTATATTTACGAGGGGACCTGCAACTCTTTTTTAAAAAATAGGCCATTGTGAGATTAGCTGAACATCAGCATAGTACAATAAATTATCTGAAAGTTTTTTTCAGCAAACAATTAAAGAAAAACGTATTAGGGACCACTAAGACCATATAATATGGTGTATAATAGAACCGAAAAGTGTATAATATGGGAGCTTTAACTACACAGCCAGGACTGTAATCAGTCTTATCTCAGCTGTGTCAAAGTCAATTCCAGCATCACGTCCAGTCAAGTCATGGTGAAAGCCAGATACAGAGCAGTTTGAGACCAAGGCAGGACCACAAATATTAGGACCAGGGTCTCGACTAAGGGTCAACAGAAGTGTACCTGCTATAGCTCCATTCTAAAAAATATAAGATCCAACAAATGAATTCATAGAAGTTTGAGGACAATGTCGGCAAAACATTGAAATCCAGTTGTTTTTAGTCACGCTGGCAGCATGGCTGTTGGGATGGAAAAGCTGGTTAGTTGGTCCGCTGAAATGGTGCTGATTGACATTTCTCCACAACAATTGTGTGGATTACAATGGAATTGCGTTAGACCATAATGCCCTCCTAAGGTTGAATTGCATGGGCAGAGACATAAAGGACACCGACCTACTACATCCAATGTCATGTTGTCCGAACTTGTCTTTAAGACTAAATGTGTTCAGCTTTTCTGCAGGGGAGAACGGGGTAGGTCGAGCCAAAGGGTAAGATGAGCCACCCCCTGTATTTAGGTAACCTTTTTTTTGGTGGTAATATCTATTCCAGAAGTACACTCAATCCGCATTTCAGCAACTGTGCCTAAATTCTTTTTAAAGAGGTCTGCGATCTGAGAGGGCCTTTGTCATTCTTTTCCCCGCTTGGTATGGGTAAGGCAGCATATTAAACTGGATCGGGGGGAGAATTGGAGGGCACATCTCACAAAGATAGGTCTGTATAGACAACCACGGCCTTATTCATAGCGATGGCAGCTAATGTTTCCTCTCCTTAAGTCACACTTAACCATATTCTTGAGTGCCTGTCACTCGTCATTTCCTCTGTCCCAGGGGGTGCTGGCTACCTGTTTTTGAAGCTATGCATTCCATACCGTTTCCAACCATGACCCATGAAGTAACCCAATGTTCTCTTTGTAAAGGCTACCTGAGATATTACTTCCCTAAGGAATAGTTGTACTTTCATGTTTATCTTCAAAGATGTTCACGGTACCATCGCGTGAGAAGCAAGTTTTTGACCCTTTGACTGATTTTCTTATTTCTTAGAAAAAATAGGATACAAGCATTTGACAGCAGCGGTACCATTACATCACCTTTTAGTTTTAACATAGAGAGAGATCATTCAAATATATAAACCATCCGCCATATTATTTGTAAATGGATGTCAGTCCAGTTCACGGTCACTGCCTTACAGAATATGATTGACTGCCTGATCTTCAATAACACACACAGGAGGAAGTCTGTGTCTGTCAGTAGGACATGACGGGGGAGATGTTTACCAGATGTGTGGGAGGACAGTAGCCTGTGGGAGTTCCAGAGGATTGACTAGACGGGATGACGTAATGTAATGCACATCAATTACTTACCCACATCAGTCTTCTCTACAATCTTAGATAAGTTCAAGAAGAGTGAATGTTACTATTTTGGCATTGAGGAATGGGCAGTTGAATAAAGATGATGTCATGTATTAAGTGACCCTTGCGTTAAAGGCTGGGTAAGCTTGGTAAGTTTGTTGACAAATCACCATTGTCAAAATCAAAGAATATCCCCCTTACAATCTGCTACCAGTCCGTACTGTGTGTGCGCTGACATTTCTTTTAAAGAAACGGCCTAGGTTCTGTATACTGGTATGACTGATTCTGACAAAAAGGGAGTTGTCAACAGACATTCTCCAGAATCGCTCACCCCACCATTAAACAGACATTTGACATTCAACATTCACTATAGGTGAAAAGTCTAGTAGTCTAGACAGGCTGTTTGTCATGTTTCAGATGTCTGAGGAGAGATTTCCCTCTTAACTACTTAGAGTTACAGTCTTAAAGAAGAGACCCTTCGGAAGGACCTGACCTAACCAGATCCACATGTACAATGCTGTTAGCACATTGATACATCAATTTGGACAATCTCTTACTGGAAATGTACTGCAGAACGAGTACTCACATGTAGTTTGATTACTATTGGCTGAAACTACTGTGTTTAGTGACATCTACAGATTCATGATTTTAACGCTTCTTTTCTAACCGTCCCTTTGGGAGGATTTACAGAAGCTGCGGTTGCCTTCAAGGACAAGAAAAATGTAGATATAAACTGCTCATTTTAAAAGGTAATAAAAGCACTTTTATTTTCTAGCGGTTATAGACTAATTCAAATAAACTTATGAATATAAAATTCAATTTCTACCACGTCTGTTCTGAAAAAATGCCAATAAATTGTAAACATTGTGCATTTGATTTAAAAACAAGGCCTCAATTGAGCTAAAAATGAATCTTGGCAGTTATTTTGTTCTATGTGATCATGGCCGTGCCTCATGTGTCAGTGTGTGCATTGTGCTCCCCCATGTGGTGAGAGAGCTACAGTGTGCTGCAGAGAGCTTTCCACTTAGACAAACTGTCAAATGTTCACGTGACAAAAATTGAGAAAAACATTGCACTTCTTTGCATAGAGGGCTTCTTAAAACCTTTAATAAAACAAAAAACTAAATACAAATATGAAACCAATTTTTCCTGTAGTACAAAGAGTTCACTAACACACGAGTCACTATCCACACAATGTGGCAGAGTAGAACAACTACAGTATAGTCCATTGCAGTTTGAAGTCATGGCTACAGATGAAAAAAGCTCTCCATCTTATAATCTCAACACGGGCTTTAGAGAGAGAGAGAGAGAGATCCATACACAGAGAATTAGATATGTTCATAATCAACAACAACCCATCGGGGCTTCAGTTTGACAGCTCCCCAAGTGTTATTTGAAATACAATACATCACGTTGAAATAGTATCTTTATCCTGTTGCAATAACAGTGAGGCAGTGTGGCATTTCCTACAAGTCTAGAATCGCTGATACAGCATGACATCAACCGGCTCAAATGTGACATGGTTTTTTCGAAGGCTGGAGACACTTTTTTTGCCGGATCCATTTGACAGATCGAGCTAAAGCTAGCGGAAAACAGACGTGTGTGTGTGTGTGTGTGTGTGTGTGTGTGTGTGTGTGTGTGTGTGTGTGTGTGTGTGTGTGTGTGTGTGTGTGTGTGTGTGTGTGTGTGTGTGTGTGTGTGTCTCTTAAGGTGACATTTAGCAGATGCAAATGAAATGCAAAGCCCTTTTTGTTACGTTCACCAGCGATGAAATGTTTCTGAAGTCCCAGCCTTACATCAGATAACACATTTAACAAGAGAGCAAAGATAAAAACACACACACATACGGTACATGCAAAATGTAGTGTACACAATGTGCAATGATATCAACATATTCCAAATAAAAATGGTGGGGGAAAGAGAACATGTGTTTTTGTTATAGCAAGAAAAATAAGTCAGGAATCCTAAGCTGCAAACCATACTGAGATAACACTGCAGATGCATCTTTTCACAGACAGCCAGACGAAAGCAAAACATGCTTTCAAAGCGTCTCACCCTACAGTATAACTTTATTTCTTCAATCAATTACAATCTATTTATTAGTCAGATATGTTTAACACAGCAGCAGCAGCAGCACACACACACACACCTCATCAAACTCAAGCACACCGTCAAAACTTTCAATCAAAATCATATCGCACGCTCAGGCGCTGCATATATTCATCATTAAATCATAAAAAATGTATTAGAAAATCTACGATATAAACCAATGTTTTGATATATATGTATGTATTTCTCATTACTGAAGCATCTCGTGCACAGAGAGGCGTCAGTATATGTTGAGAGGGTTTGAAAAGCATTCTGCGTTTGGCTGAAGGATTATTTCGGACCCTGTTTTAATATATGATTAAATAAAGTTAATATTTTAACATTCACTAGTTGGAGGAGAACATTCTTAGTCAGAGGTTATGTAAAGGGAGGGTTCATAAAAGTACAACGACAAAAGAATTACACATACAAAATAAACATAAAAACACACTGCACAAAATCAAAAGTTTTCACGTTTCAAAAGGTTTAACTCACGGGAAATTTAAGCACATCCACAACTCAGTGGTCCTCATCAAACAACACAACACATGGTACAGGCACTTTTCTTTTTCTGTAAAAAGTAGGTTCAGTTCAAAGCTGTAAGGAAAGCCAAAAATAGGAACAAATTTTACAAATAACATCAACCATTTTCTTTCTTCTTTCTAATGTATACCTTAGCTCTGTTTCCATCCTCACATCTCAGTTCCAGGCCTCACCCATATGGAAATATCACTGTGTGTCTTCACAAAGCCTTCAACCAGCCTGACCTTTACTGCATTTAGGAATATCACAGCCAAGTCAAGGCTGCATGGTTTGAGTTGGAATGTCCACACACACATGGGGACACATCTAAAAGATGCATTCTAATTTAAAGGTCACATATTGCACAAAATGCAAGTTTTCATGTTTTTTTTAACATTAATATGGGTCCCCCGTGTGACTAGAGACTTCCACATACAGCCCTATCTCTTTTTCTCTAACTCAACCTTTCTTCAAACCTGTTTTGAAAAAAAATGTAATTTCTCTCCCCTTATGATGTCATAAGGGGATATAATCCCCACTCTGTGATGTTTCTTCTTCAATGTTTGGGAAATGTCTGAAGAAGGTGAGCCTTGGTTAAACCTGTAAGAAACAGTGCTCAGAATAACAGAGAACATGTTTGCCATGTCGCTAGTGGCCCTTCATACTGTATATCAACGTCCTCCACAACCTTCAAGTGTCTCACATTGTTACAGATCTCCCCAGGTCCAACACTTCAATGGGAAATGTGTGTCTGGTCTGATGGATCCAGTTTAACATGCATCCCCCACTACATGGTTAACTCAGAGTGTGGTGTAAACTGAGTAACCATGCTTGGTCACTAAGTAAGTTTCAATTATCAACCAACCCACATTACTATTTTTATCTCTCTATCACAAAAGTGTTTGCACTTTTGGTCATTGTGAATTAGTTTGGACATCTTAGTGGCGACACCACAAAATGCAAACAAAAGTGGAAATGAATACTTTGTGAAGACACTTCAGTAGCCATATTTTTGATACATCTCTCATTTGGGTATATGTATTTTTATATATGTATATATGTCTACAAAATCATTGCACAGAGATGTTCAATATGACATTTTGGCCATTTCAATATTTGTACATGTGCATGTTATTAAATGTTATAAATTGCTGAAATGAAACTGAATACATCCCTAGTAAACAGGTTTCAAAAGAGAAAAAAAAGGTTAACATGTTAATATGCAGACAACAAATATTGAAAAAAGCAAAAGTTTTAATATCAAAAGATATTTATTGGGTCAATCAAAGTTTGTATTCAAATATAAGTTGTATTGTTTTGTAAAATTTGTCATATTTCCATTTGGGTAAATCAACTTAACAGCCCAGGAACTGTTGCAAGCTACGGTGCATCTTCCACAGATCCAACACGAAAATGAACACTGCAAATAACAGCAAAGGAATGGAACAATACACTCTCTCTCTCACACGCGCACACACACACACACACACACACACACACACACACACACACACACACACACACACACACACACTACCGAGATACTGCACTTAGAATTCATGGAATTCAATAGCCCCTTTTACACAGCCAGTGAAAGCCGGGAATATGCCGGCCTTTCGGCCCTCCCCCCAGCTGTGTAAATGCGACAGTTGCGGAACGAGGGAAGAAAGGTGCGAGTGATCGTTCCGGGAATTTTACTACCTCGGGGGGTAGTAAGATTCCCGACACGATCAGTTCCGCCTCTCTGTTTAAATGCTCCAGCTTGTTGTTGCGGAACAGGGGGGCGTTTGACGTTCCATAGTCTACGTTCTAAACATGCGACCATGTTAGCAGTTGAAGGACGTGTGTTTAACATTAACCACGGCGGCCTGATGTCCCATAAAAATCACCAAATAAAAGGAACGGTGTATAATCTAGCTGATCATAAGGTCCGTTGCTCAATCCAAACCCCCGCGCTTCATTTTGCAGAGTGTATGAGTCTATTTCTGCCCAGGAGAAGTTGTACAATGGAAAGCTAGGCTAGGCTAAGTAAGGGATAAAGTATAGCGAACGGGTCACTTGCTAGAAATAAAGACCGACAAGCTGAAGCAGGAGCCCGACGCGCAGCGGAGGGCTCTTGTTCAGCTTGAAGGTCGACCTAGTAACGGGGGAATAGTCTGCTCGCCCCGCTAGACTGTCTGCTTCAGCTGACTGAAAGCTCCGGCTCAGCTGTTAGCCACAGAGCTACTGTTTTGCTAACACATTCCGCCGCCGCTATTATTATCCTAAGTCTGAGCGTATATCCACACTTTATTTCTGTCTACAGTAACGTGACTTCACACACTGTGTGTATGTGTATGTCTGATTGGCAGATCGCTGCCCTCACAAAGAGACTCGCTCACAACCAACCTGTCTCACACACTCACACACACACACACACACACACACACACACACACACACACACACACACACACACACACACACACACACACACACACACACACACACACACACAGAGGTGAAGCGGTCGGATTGATTTAGTCAGTTAGTCAGTTGGTTAACTGTCCCAGTGATGTTGGACTCAGCGCGTAGCGAGATCAACTGGCACATCGTGGGGACAGTAAAATACGGCCCTCTTACTGCAAGCTCCAGCACTTCTGCTCTCAATTCACCGGCCATTGTTGTTGTTGTAAAGCAGCTGACCGGCGCGGCGCTAAATGTTTACGTCACACCTGACGCTGTTTACAAGCACCTCTTTCATTCCGGAGCGCTGTGTAAAAGGGGCTACTGATGCGCCAGCAGGCCGGCGTTGCTTGGTTCTGTGTAAATAACACAGAAGCAAGCAAAGCCGGCATTTTGGAGTGATGTTGTTCCGTCAATATGCCGCAATCTCTGTGTAAAAGGGGCTAATGGAACACAGAGTTGGAGGCATAGATGTTAAGGAACAGTAAATGTGTTTTAAAAGAGTCCAACTGCCCGACAAGGTGTGTGCAAAGCTGAGCCATACGCTGAGGGCTACATGAAGATTCAGGCTGTTATTGGAACTCCACGTTTCAAAATAACACTCAAAAATATGTTAGTAAAACCAAATGTCAAGCAGTACACACAAACAGTGATCACAAGCGCCTTGACCTGCTTCATCTATCACTATGTCTGGAGGCGGGATTTATCTACATAGCTTCACCGTCACTGGGGCAGAGCTTTTCTTTTAAAATGAAATGTATAATCTGAAAATGTATGGGTGTCTGAAATGTCAAACAAAAAGAATACAATCGAAAAACCCAGGTGAAATTTGGATGTGTGAAAAAAAATACTGGCACTTTGGAGTTTAAAAGATTGTGGTTGTTGTTGTTTTAAAGAAGCTTTGTTACCAATATCATTGTATGTTAAACAATGGGGCAAATCATAACAGGTAACATGAAATGGGTCATAGTGATAGACCTACAGAGAAGTGTGAACCAATCCCTCCATAGTTCCTCTCAGCTCTATGCAGTGTTTCAGAGTCTTTCAGCCGATTGAACTGAACTTCTAATGTTTTGGTTCAGCGCACTCTCATCCAGCGTCTTCCCAACAACCATTAAGTTGGTGAACATAGCAAGGCATCTTACAAGCTAAATAGACAGATATATATTATTTATTTAGCAACTGAAACAGTGCGAAGAGGAGGGAATATTGGACTTCGAAAAATGCCAGAGACACCATTCCACAATGCAACCTAATGTTACTCTTTGCCTTTGCTAAATCAACTTTCAAGGCCACAATTCTTTTGTTGTGGAATTCAGATCAAAGTGGCTGGAAAATGATACATGTGGCTTCAATGATTTTGAGGGAATCCAGTCGTGGTAGTTACGTATAAGCTACTAGTTAAGGCCCTATTCCTTTGGGACATAACAACTAGCAACAAGCAGCAATTCACATTCAAACATTCACGTTTGGAAATAAAAATAAATAATTGTTGAACTGACTTGAATTTAATCTAAAATTTCCTCTGCACCTCTTTTTTTTTTTTTAAATCAGGTGAATGTTGGGTGTAAAACTGAACATGATGAACCTCCTCTATGGAACAAGAAGCCATAGGATGATCACTGAAGAAGACAATGGAATCTAGGCTGGCTACTTATTTTACAAGCATAAAATCTACCTAGGTCGTGGAATGCTTCAATCCTTTCAAATGCTGTTTGTTGTGGGGAGGGTCACCAGGCAAATACTGGCACATGTATTGTGACTCCGTTCACTTTGGTAGGCTATAAATGTTTTTTGCCAAACTAGTTTTGAGTGGCTAAGGAAGTCTTGAAAACCACCAGCAACTTGTGGCCCAGTTGGCCCCCGCAAAAAAAAGGTGAGTTTCCTGCTTCCTGGTCTTGCATATTGCCTTCAATGATCCATATCAAAACCAAACGAACTAGACATACCCCCTCCCCAAAGAGAAATGTCAGTTACTGGTGATACAAAAGCCCAAGTAGCAACAAATGGCAGGGGATGTGATTTGTTCTTGCCTAGAGCCCAGTGAGGTCTACTATGGCCTTGATGAAGATGGTGTCGTCGCGTATGTAAGAGTTTTTGGAGTCCAGCTTGGACAGCGGACAGAAGAGAGGGCAGCCGCTGGCGATGTTCATATCACTGACGGGCCTCTGGAAGGACGAGGAGGAGACGTCGGGCCGGAAGGCGTCGATTATGTGCTCCCTGTTGTTCTGGTCCAGCAGCATTAAGGTGACCTATAGTAACACATGTCAGGAGGAGGCTAGCCTTACATCCGCTCCCAAGGGAAATACAATGCAGCTGACCCCGCTAATGCAGATCAAGTCTATATAACATGATAGCACTTCCAACATGCTAATTGTGATAAGATTAAAGGTGCACTATATAACTTTGGGTGTGTCAGAGAAGTGAACATTTTCTAAGGTATTTTCTCATAACTGAATAAACAAGGAACAGGAAAATTGGATCCCTTGAAAACTGTTCTAAGTTAGAAAGCTTCCTGAAACGTTAGTGGTTCACTGCTGTTGTTTACAGCAGAAGGGCCCAAAGCTTTGTTTACAGACATATAATAATAATAATTCAATACTAAGAATGACATGAAGAGAAAATATGTTTTGTAAACTAAATGCAGGCTCTGCAAATGTAAACAACTCCCCCTCCCCTGAGACTGCATAGTGCACCTTTAACTGTGCACTCCGAAGTAAGAATGCATCAAAGTAAATCAAATAATAAGTTATTTTAAAACCAAGCAAAAAGTGACAACAATTAGCAACTGATTTGAACTGATTAACAACTCATTTAAAGATCAATTGTGTTCATATTACTATGCATTTTACAGGTGTACTTGCATTCCTCTATAGACTTAAATGAGAAAATAACAATTTAATTTCTTTATAGTTTAAGTTCAGAACTGGAATCAGGACGTGGTTAAAAGACAGTGAGTGTGGAAAAACTGCTTGCCTAACAACATCTCTACAGCTCCCTAAATTGATTTCAACATGCACCTTTGCTTGTTTCATCCATGGGACTAAAGCTTAAAAATACTTTTAGCTAAGAAATAATGTAATTCCAGCACGTCATTTCTCCAAAAGCCATACATGTTACATTTCTGTGTGTGTACAAGTTACAAAAACAAGTTACAGTCTGTTGTGTTCATTAGCCGAGTGTTACAGATATTGGTAGGCATAATTTGGAACTTTGGACAGAGCCTCACCAACTGTTTCCTTGTTTTGGTGTTCCTGCTACACTAAAACACTATAAAAAAGAGAGATTTTTGATATTGATTTTTAGAATAAATTTGCAACAAAAAAAATTGCTTTGTTATTGAACCCAAATTGATGTGCAAACACGGACATTTCTTCCAAATACAATCATATCTGATTATCTACAACACAAGTGTGAAAAAAGTTAAGGGCTTTCAATACTATTTAAAAAGATCTCAACCTAAAATCATAATTAAGCGTAATTTTAAAGGGTTTAATGAGCAAGCCTTTTTAAGTGATCTCCGTCATAGTGACATTCAACTCACTACGGAAATTTCGGATGTTGAGTTAGCCTTAGACTATTTCATCAATAGTTTCACCTCAATTATAAACAAACATGCGCCCCTTAAAAAGCATAGAGTAAAAAATAGATCAAACCCCTGGTTTACAAGTGAACTGTCTGATTTATTTTCTGAAAGAAATAAAGCATGGTCTCTAGCTAGACGCTCTGGAGATAATACCAATTGGACTATTTTTAGACAATTTAGGAATAAGTGCACAGCCATGGTCAGGAAAGCCAAATCCGAATATTACCTTGAATTAATCTCCGACTGCTACTCTAACCCTGCACTATTTTGGAAAGCTGTGAACTATAATAAAAACAATTCTAGCACAGTTCCCACTCAGATCAAATTAAATGGTCACACTCTCAATGATCAAAAAGAGATTGGCTTAGCTTTTAATAAACATTTTGTAGCTGCTGGTCAACTCTTTCAAAATGGAGGTTGTACACCTTCTACAACCAGTAGTAACGTACCGCCTGTCTCTCAAACTCCTATTTTCAGCCTTGATCTTCTTCCCACAAGTGTTGTTGTAGATGCGCTCCTCGCCATCAACCCCAAGAAGTACATGGGAGAGGACAATTTGGACCCGTTTTCAATCAAGCTTTCGACACATATAATATCAAAACAAATAACCCATATTTTTAATCTTTCCATCTCCTCTGGAATAGTTCCTAAAATTTGGAAAAAAGCTCACGTAATTCCTTTACATAAAGGTGGTGACAAAAATAATCTTAATAACTACAGGCCAATTTCCAAACTCCCATGCCTGGCAAAAATTCTAGAATCACTTATTAATAATCAGTTAAAAACATTTCTAACTAGTGCTTCCATTTTGAGCCCATTCCAATCTGGTTTTAGGGCAGGCCACAGTACTGTCTCTGCTGTGACTTTGGTTGTAAACAACATTGTTACAGCATTAGACAAGAAAAAGCACTGTGCAGCACTTTTTATTGATCTTTCAAAGGCCTTTGATACTGTTGACCACCATTTGCTTTTACAGAGGCTGCATGACATTGGCTTTGATCATTCTGCATGTAGCTGGTTTAGGGATTATCTCTCTGATAGACAGCAGTCAGTTAAACTCGGAAGATACCAATCTGAGTTTTTAACTGTTACAAATGGTGTCCCACAAGGCTCAATTTTAGGTCCAGTTCTTTTCACAATTTATATAAATAACATTGTTTCATCGCTAAAAAACTGTCATGCCCATCTATACGCTGACGACACAGTACTGTATTGCATTTCCGATTCGGTGCACCAATCTATTCAGAACCTACAAAGCTCTTTTAACACCCTGCAGGACTGTCTAGTGGACCTCAGGCTGGTTCTAAATACAGACAAAACCAAATATATGTGTTTCTCCAGAGCAAGAACTACAAATTTGAATGATTTTAATATTTTTACAAATAATGGATTTTTAATTGAAAGAGTCACAGAGTACAAATATCTTGGCATCTGGTTAGATGATAAACTCACTTTTAATTTTCATATAAAAAATCTTGTTCGTCGACTACGACAAAAAATTGGCTATTTTTATAGGAACAAAACCACCTTCCCTTTATTTAGTAGGAAAAGGATTATTGAAGCAGTTTTCATGTCTGTCCTTGATTACGGTGATGTGGTTTACCGGCATGCATCACATTCATGTCTTAAACTCCTGGACTCTGTTTTTCACTCTGCTTTAAGGTTCATCACAGGAGATGCTTATGACACACACCATTGTCTTTTATATGAAAAGGTTGGGTGGTCCTCCCTTAAAGAGAGACGTGACGCACATTGGCATATTTTAATTTACAAAGCCTTGACCGGGAAGCTTCCTCGTTATTTAACTGAATTGCTGCAAATCTCAGATGGGCTTTATCAGACCCGCTCCACTGACATGCTTATGCTTTATGTCCCACAAGCCCGGTCTGAGCTAGGAAAGACAGCTTTTAGCTTCAGTGCCCCTGACTCCTGGAACAACTTACAGCAACAAATTAAACTAAATAACTTCATATCCTTTAACCAATTTAAACAAACTATTTTAAATCTGCCAAACTCTACCTGTAACTGTTTTAATTAGGCTATATTGTACTCTCACCCATTTAATTTTAATTGCTACCACTTAATTTCACCACTGTGTAAATGTTTCAATTGTTTTTCTCTTCACCTGTTGTTGTGTATTTGATGTATTTGCGTTGAATATTGTTAATGTATTGTTGTTTTTCCTTTGAATTTGTTTGAACTCGACGTCATTGAAAATGAGGGTCACCCCTCAATTGGTCTCTCGAGGATAAATAAAAGTTAAATGAAAAATGAAAAAAATACTATCTGAAACCACTGTATATATGTGTATGTATGCAGGGCTAATTTGTTTAGAATAATTTCCATTGTAGAGTAGCATTATTTTAGGTTTTTTATGATTGTAATGAGTGTTACCTTCTGATTAAAAGGCCACTTGAGGAGTGCGTCGCTGTGTCCCCTCATCACCACAAAGAACAGAGACAGGTGGGTGCCGCGGCCGGTCCCGTCCCCGTTCAGGTAGATCCGCAGGCACATCTTGTAGCCGTATTTACTGGTATAAAAGGCTGAAAAACACAAAGCACCATTGTATCAGACATTGTAGGTGTATTTGTCCTGCTCTAATTTACTGTTTTGTTCACTTTCCTATAATGTAGGAATTAATGTACGCTGTGTTTTATTGTCTGCTTATTTTATTGTTTGTTTGCCATTGTCTGTCAATTCGTTCTTACTATGTGTTACTGTATTTTCTGAGTCTGTTTTTTAATCTTTGTTTGTACATGCATTTTATTTCTGTAATTTTAGGTTGCTTTTTTAATATCTGGCAGGGGACAACAGATGCAAACTAGCCTCTTAGGCTAACTCTGGCTCACTTACAGTCTGGCTGTTTATTAGTGTGCAATGTCCCTCAAATAAACCAATAAATAAATAAATATGTCTGTGTTATAACTAGGATGTCACAACATATTATGAACTTCTCACCAGGAGAGAACATAGCAGGGGCGCGGCCGGCCACAGCGTCCTGCCTCTTCTTGGTGAAGTCAGAGATCTTCCAGACAAAGATGCCGTCGTATGTGGCCGCAGACATCTCCCTCATCTTCCCGTCCATCTCCACGATGGACAGGTCCCGCAGACTGACTGTCCTCTCCAGCTGACGCACCTGCAGCACAGCAATGCATCCACAAGCCTTTACCTAACTGGTTCAGAGGGAACGAAACCAATGCTGCCTGATACAGTGAGTGAGTTATTTTATCTATATAGCACCTTTTCAAGAGCACAGGGCCGCTAAGCGCTTACACAGGCAATAGCATTACAAGACAAATCAAAACTTACGTCTAGCCTACTACTAAGACATAAAACAAAATAAAAAGCTAAAATGTACCATGACGGGACAAAACACAGTTAAAAGGAAAGAGTAAAACAGAAAAAGTAGAATGCTGTAGCTTTTAGAAATGATTCTACTGAGCTACAAATAGGTACAATGGAGGTTTCCTTCCAGTATGTATTTGAATCTAAAATTACATAACGTGTAGAAATATAGAGCTCAACATAAGGTGGTAAATAAACAAGTCCCAACAAGCACACAGGAGCATTTAGTGATGTTGTTAAGTAATTTTTTGACTTGCTCCCTTTGACTACCAGTGTTTGAGCTAAGCTAACCTGGATGAGAGCCCTAAATAAAAAATGCACACGGTTACAGGAACGGTTTCTGTCGCCTTTGTCTTGAGCATGGGAGTAAGGCAAAAAGCAAAACATTTAAAATGTTGAACTATTCTTTTAATGAAAGACTAAATATGGGCATTCTGTCAGAAATGTAATGCAAAGTGTAGTGGAAATCCCCTCTGGACTGCCCAGGTGCTGTGTCATGTTGTCACCTTGTTGTTGAGGATCTCGATCTTGTCCTGGTCCAGCCTGTGCTGGCGGTTGTAGGCCTCCATGGTGGTGCAGGAGCGCTCCATCTCTCGGTTGAGGACACAGACGATGTTCTCGAAGGTGCCCACTTTGAGCTCCAGGTCCTGGCAGCGCCGGCTCAGCTCGGCCACCTTAGCCTTTTCACTGTGGAGCTGCAGCTCCAGCGCGGCGCCCACAGCACTGGGCAGAGGGGTGAAGGACGTGGCAAGGGCCGGAGCACAGGCCCCCTGCACGGGAGCTGCTCCACCACCACACCCACCCAGCTGACTCATCTTCTGCTCCAGCTCTCTGAGGGACAGGTGGAGCTCCTGCAGCTTGTGACTGGCCACCTCCAGGCTCTGGGGCTGCAGGCTCTCCAGGCTCACCTTGATGCCCATGATGAAGTGCAGCAGCAGGTTGAGATGTTCATAGGAACACTGGCGCTCATGGTCAGGGATCTTCTCTTTCTCCACCTTTGGTGTCAGGAAAAAAAAGATACAAACAGAAACGTATAAAGAACACACACAATAGTCTCAGTCCATTGCTCACACTGCTCACTGGAGATGTAATGTTATTGATGGAGGAGAAACTGTGTCACTGAATAAATGACTGAAAGCATGCAGCAAATAAATAATGGAGCTCATGTCTTTGTTGACCTCACCAAGTATTCATCCTTCATCATTCATGTTTAATTGTTTCACAATTGTGACACTGAACAACAGAACAATGTTTGGGCATTAGATTGATCTGACACATTGAGTACAAATATAAAACAAGCATTCGCACCTTTAACTATGACTGCATTGTGTTTTTGGGAGTCCCGATATTAATATGAATGGAGCCATGCTAATAATATGCAGTATATGTAATTAATTATTTAACATAATTTAATTGATTGTTTAATAAACCTGTTGTAAAGCTGGATGCACAAACACATGATTAGTCTGTTAACTACCAAAAGTACAAAACACGATTATATAGTCGATGATAGTTAAAAGGTCATATGTAAAATAAGAAGTATAAAGCCTTTAGTGTCTGCATATGAAAAATAATGACTAAATATGTTTGTGTGGAGTGAGAAAGAAGCTACTAGCTGAACAGACCTATATCTAACTCAACTATTATTGTTCTAAAAGCTAATTCACAACTACAATAGTTCATGTGTTAAATATGAAATATTGTAGACACACACACACACACACACACACACACACACACACACACACACACACACACACATTATACTTAACAACACAAGATTGAATCACAGTGATGTGCAAACAAACTCTGTAATAACTGGTGAATAATGTACTGCTTTGGCAAACTGAGAACTAAATATTTATATATAAAGACTTTTGTTTTATCGTAATCTTATCAATTCAGAATATTTACTTATTTCTGTTATTTGTACCTTTTTGCTTAATTCTTATGTCTGAAGATGTAAGTTTAGTCAATTTACCAACTCTAACT
Source organism: Ammodytes marinus (assembly GCF_949987685.1). Classification (NCBI taxonomy): domain Eukaryota; kingdom Metazoa; phylum Chordata; class Actinopteri; order Uranoscopiformes; family Ammodytidae; genus Ammodytes; species Ammodytes marinus. The sequence continues at coordinate 5,948,711 of NC_137231.1, forward strand.
ATGTTGAATTTTGCCAAGTTCCTACATGATCCAGTAGTTATTACACTAGCCATTGTTACTCATACAGCAAGTTATGACAAAAATGTCTACTTACAGACGCATCGCAGCCAACAACATGAAATCTGCATGGTGCTTTAAATTTACTGCAGAACTTAATATGGTCCACATACTGCAAAACAAAACAATGGAAAAAATGAAAGAAGCCAATGATCTGTAGAATACATTGTAGAATTTGAACCCATGCTAATAATGGTAAATGAGGTCAATCTAACAGAATTATGAAAAATCGCTTGGAACTAATATATATGTGGGATACTAGGGATCCCAGGGATAGTCTACCTTTTCTCTGGGAATCTTTTTCTTGGCACAACCTTCACAAATCATGGGGTACTTCGGACAGATTTCATCATGAGCCTGAAAGAAAGGCAGTAAAGTTGGTTAACGCTAAAATAATACTGGGGCGCTTATGGTCACATTGTCTAACTGATGGTGGGCCTGTTGCTTTCAGAACATCTGTCCCTTTCACCTCACACTATCTTTTCCTCACTTTCCTCCCTCTGCATTTCTACTTTCACTGTAGGAAAACCTCTGACCCAGTGTAAGTGCAGCCCGCCATAACAGCTGTTTATAAGTGGGGGCTTTGGTAAGTTATGTTATGATAGTGGACAAAGGTTCAAAGGTGGATACTCTAGCCAGAGATTATCCATGCGTTCCAATACGCATTATTTTCCCAGCTATTTAGTATGGTAGAAAAAGATTAAGGATGTCCAATACATGATGTCAGATGCAGCATACCCGGATGTCTACTAACTCCGGACAAGATTTTTTAGTGTTGAAATCAGCATGCTATTTGGGCGATTCTGACCCACAATCCACTGTGCACCGGAAGTGACGTCACATCAACGGAGCCTCCATATGAAAACATGCAGGGATGAGACAGATGTATAAGCAAGAGGCAAGATCAAGGCGCCATGTTATGATGAAATAAATAAGTAAAGGTATGTCCCAATTGACCTTTGGCTAAGCCCCGCCCTCCTTAGTTACTGTTGCTAACTCGGACAAGTTGTCGCAGCTGACTGCTTGTTTACAATATGGCAGCTCTCGCTCGCACATTCACACACAGACCAGACGTATTTGAAATGACACAACAGTGACTGCAGGTTCTGTTTTGTGCGTACTGTAGTTTTCTCTAAATGATAAAACATCTCATCCATCAACTAAACGGACTCGTCTCTCACATCAAGGGCCGGTGTTGTGCCGAATTCCCACTCCCCCGCAGGATCCCACTCCCCTCCGAGGCGATTCTTAGGCTTTGAGGAAACTGTTAGTAGGCTATTTAATTCATGGTTCATCAAAATACAAGTTATGTTGTGCTGCACTTGAGAGCCTATACGATTTGTATGTCGTGCTACTCGTAAAGTCCGAATGATTGTCTCACGAAAATAGACGTACTTTGGAGCTGCACTTGAAAAACGATGTTGATGTCGATGTTGTGCTACACTGTCCTATTATCGAAATGAGGGTAATATGTGAATTGGCTCCTCATGCCCTGTAGAGTGTGCCATAAAAAGCTTTTGATACTAGTTGCATGAATGTAAAAGTTAGAAGGGGAGTAGGATTTTGGCAACACTGTTTTTCATACCTGCCGAAATACCCCCCCCCCCCCCAAACTACAAGTAGCAATACGTAGGGGAGTGGGATCCTGCGGGGGAGTGGGAATTCGGCACAACACCGGGAAGTACGCAGGGGAACAAGTCAAACCTTCGCCGGGTTACACTACTAGGCTTCTTCTGTTTAGCTTTCAAAATAAAAGACAGCACTCAATGTTCTGTAGGAAATCTAACTGAAGGCACCTCCATAAACTAAATCTTAATAGATAAAGTACCAGTAGCATACAGGCTATGTCCAGCATCAGAATTAAACCATCTCTTTATCCTTGATTATTGCACAGCTCCAACTATGTTTGTCCATCAGCAACAATGAAAACACAACTGCTCAATTGAATATAAAAAGCATCATGGCTTGCACTCGGCATCAATTCATCAACTGATTATTAAATAAACCCCAAAATAGTTTCTGACTCACCAATCTGACTCCCTGGCTGTAGAAAGAAGCAAGCTGATAGCCTAGTTATCATCCAGTGTGACTGACAGCAGAGCTAGCTAGCATCCTTCCGTTCATGTAGGCTACCTGTCCGTTTGAAACGCTCGTACATTGTTGGTCCTTTTCGCTGTTGTAAACCGTCCAAGGCTGGCGCAGGCCTTTCTCTTGCTATTCATTCTTTCCCCTTTTAAAATATAATCCAACTTGTTAAATTTCCTCCAGTCTGAAATATCTGCGGGCACTGACAGCAGCTGCAATGTTGACTTTAAAATCCGCGGGGGTAACGACGTGAATGAGAGCAGCTGGCGTAATCACGTATCGCTGTTGCATGTACCCCAGGCACATCGTTTGGCCATTTTTGCGTCTTTAACAATTAATAAAGCCAAGAAAACAACAAAAGTGTCGCAGGCTCCAATGGTTCTCTATGGAGATAGATGCTGAGAATGTCCGAGTCTGGATCCTGGGTCGTTAGTAGTTTAACGCTATTGGTTCATTTGCATTCGGGGGCGGGGCTTAGCGGGGACTGAGCCAAAGGTCAATTGTGTGCCTACTGCATGCTAACAATGTATGAGTACGAGAATGTGATTTGGAATGCAGCGTAAGTCAAAAGGAGTCAGCACTAAAAGGTAAAACTACACTATGTAACTGGGTTTTTCAGAGAAGTGAACATTGTCTAATGTATATTCTTATAACTGCATAAACAAACTTTCCTCACAGGAAAATGTGATCCCTGGAACAATGTTTGAAGTCAAAAAGCTATTTGAAAATTACTGTTTCACAGTTGTGTTTACAACAATATTCTAGTCTTACATGTGGTTCCAAAATAATTTGATTTTGTTTCATAATGATAGAATTATTTAATACTAAGAATTACATGTATAGTAACTGCAGGCTCTGCACATGTTAATACATCACTCTCTTCTGAAACTGCATAGTGCACCTTTAAAGCAACAGTATGTAACTTTGGGGACCAGGGCACTCTGTGTAACAGACAATTGCTATTCTCCGTGTTTAAAGTTATTGGACTATTAGACTGACTTTTATACAAACGATTCAACTAAAAGATAAAGAAAGGAACTGGCCATGATCATTCACCAGGAGTCAGTGGACGACTTTAAAACCATCGTACACAACGTGTTACCATGTGAGCCATGAACAGTGCTACATTATAACACTGTTATGTAATCGGAGGATTGCTTTGACCTATGGCAACACGCACACACATCAGAACATCAGTATACCTGTATACATACAGTAAACCTAGACCTAATATAGAGCCAGCAAGTATCATGTTACGATATTACAATACAACGTATCAGTCCAACACCAATTTGGAAAATAAAGTCGTACACCAGCACAACACTTGGTCAGTAAGGCTTGGTCATTTCCGTTGGTAATTTTTCGAGAATTTCACAAACATGTTGTTCGTAGGAGTCATTATTAGCCTAGAAGAGTTGAGATACTCTTTCCTAACTGAAGCGCATACATTTCTTAGCCAGGACCTGTTCTAAGTGTGTTCTGATAATCAAACAGTGGAGAGCCTGACCTTGATGTTCTTTAGCAGAAAGGGTTCTTTGCAGTATTTGCAGTTGAGCGTTCTCTCGGGACACTCTCTCTCGTTGTGGCGCTCCTGTTCGTTGGCTCTCATCAGCTCTTTACAGGAAGGACACAGGATGATCATGAAGTCACAGTGGCCCTCATGGCTGGCCTGCAGGGTCACCAACAACAATAACAAGGGGGTCAACATATGTTCAATTATTGTTCAGTGTAAATGGATGTACCTCTGACCTGACGACGTGTCACTGATAGTACACTGCCGGCGAGTGTGTGTGCATATTTCATAAAATAAAGTGTACTAAAGTTAAGTTTAAAAGAATAATTTGAAAATATGAACAAAATAATAAAACCAGATGTGTGAGAATTGCAACAACCTTGATGTGAAGTGGAAAACAATCGTGGCCTTGGACTTGTTTAGTTAGGGCGTGTTCACACCAGCTTTGTTTTAGGGTGTATTCACACTGGGAAAGTCCGCTAGTGCACTTGCTTTGGTCCAGACCAAATAGAGTTTTGATTTTTTTTGTTTGGTGTGGTCCACTTTCATATTGCCCCTTTTGCAAGTGAACCAGCATTACGAAGCAAAACCACACGTGATCTGAGGTCATTCATTCATTGGACAGACATTCTGGGGTGGAGAGAAACAGGAAGCACAAAGTTTAAACTGCGAAATATATATCATTGATATAATATGGGGCTAAAAATAATAAAAGGGCCTACATCTAACCTATAAATAAAGAGGAAAAACATCAAATTATTGTTGTTTCATATGGTCATAATGTGTAGCCTTATGTCAATGCCACGTTATGTGGCTTGTAGCCTACGATGTGAAACATAATTTTTACTGTATTTTTGGTGCTGGATGCGCGTCACGCGAGAAGAATAGGCTCAAGCTGACACTCAGCTGATTAAGCTGTGTATCAGCTGGGTCGGCGCAGTTCAGCTCCAAACTGACACGGGGATAGTATTGACGGTCCCGTACATGGGAAGCAAAATAAAAACACACACTTCTTGCGCAGCGTGAACCTGTTGGCACTGTGCGAGAGACGCTCCCCTCTCCTTCATCTGATCGCTGAACACATTCAGCATTTATATTGTTCTGGGCTCCCGGTCAAACCACAACTAATCTTCCTAATAATGGTGACAACAACACTTTCCCATAATGTGAAGCTGACGGCTATTTATTAAAAAAGAAAAGAAAGAAAAGGCACAGTGCCTCCTGCATTTGGGTCGGATCGAGTCCGAACAAATTCACACCACAAACGAACTGCAGCAGAGTGCGTTTGGAAACGCATCGAGACTACCTCTTCAGCTGGGTCTCGGAGCGTTTGTTTGGTCCGCACCCGAGTGCGATTGCTGTATTCACACCTGCCTGAAAGATGCGCACCGAAGGCAGAAGTGCATCTGAGTTCGTTTCAACCGAACTAAACACGGCATGTGTGAATACACCCTTAGTGTGGTTGAAAAGAAACTGGAACGGATCATCTCTGGTGTGAACCCCATCCGCACTTATCACAGGAAGTGTAGTATGTACGCATCGTTTTGCCGTCTTTTTCATAATGTCATTAATGTTTCATTAAATGTACGTGTTATTGAGTTATTTAGCGCACGTTGTCAGAGCAAACGCCCATATGCTCCGCTCGCTACAGTCTGCTGCTATTGTAACATGGGCTAACAGAGGAAAGTAGCATTTACATTTAATGGATTGTGTCTGATACAATATGCGCTCCACATGAAAATAACCGACTGATGCTCTGTGAAAAAGAAGAAGTCTTTTGAACATGGTTACATTATCTTTAACCTCCATGGAACAGAAGTGAAAATGTCAACTATTGATATGAAAGCTCAAATGAAGTCACTGGATCCTTAGGATTCCCTGTCCTGGTTAATTTGGGCGACACCGATGGTTACCGTGGGAACAGCGAGTGCGTTTTAATACTACAGCAAACAGTCTTTAAGCAGCGTCTTTGTGAGAAACAAAACAGAAGGGCAGCTGGTGTGTATGTTCTCAATGCAACACGCACACACACTCACATTGGTTAAAATACAAGAAGAAAAGTCTGACTCGGAAATGTATTCCCTGTAATATTGAGAACTGATCCACTGTCCAGACAATGCAGTCTTGTTTTGTAGACACAGTTTGCTTTGCTCAATTTTTGTGAGTGGAATGCTTTTATTGTGAGGCAGCAGCGGTAGGAAGTGTTGCGTTAGCATTAGCAGTAACTTAATCCAGCTCTGTTTAAAGAGAGTGAAAAAGGAAACAGTGATGCTGATATCAATGACATACAATTATGATGGAGTACATGCCCTGTGAAACCCTGGTAGACAAACTGAGTACTAGTGGAGGACCCCGGTACTACCAAAATAACTATTAAATAGACAGATCATTACTGGATTAAATCACTACTGTCTCATTGTTAATATGTTGAATTGCTATTGCAGTGGGATGCTGACCAATAATAGTATCAAACAATGGGGTTTTGACTTCATGATTATCTTATTTGTGATCTGTTATAACAGTGTCACTGTACAGAACAGGTCGTTAAGAACATTATTTACAATGGGTGAGAAGCAACATAAGCCACTTTGTGGAAAGGGGGAGGAGGACTAGGAGATAAAATACATTAGACATATAATACCATTTAAATGAACATTATTGCTTGAGTGTGTGCACCTCAAACTCCTTGATAGTTCCCGTCCACGTGCATCCTTCATTGGGACAGACCGCTGCCAGGGCCTCCACTTCCCTCCGGGCCGCATTGTCGGGGAAGGCCTGTGCACGGAGAGAGCAGAGGTAGTTTGTCAGTGTTGTGGACAGTGTGTTTGGTTGGAGAGTCTTCAGTTACAGTGTAAAAGGGTAATGTTACAAACACACTGCGGATCAAGATACTACTCGGAGCTCACTTTTCTCTCCCCCGGCTCTCCTTTCCCCTGCACATATGGTCCTTTTCTAGAGGACACAGTGCTAAAGTGGCTCCGTCTATTGTTAATGCTGCCAAGAGTCATACAGCAGTCACTGGGTTTTTATGTTGTGTTGGCTCTGAGCTCAGGCGCCTAGGAGCTGTAAACACACACAATGGGCTAGGACGTCACACAGCTCACTCTCGAGATTATTTTGAGTTTTTTTTTTAGGTCCAGACATTTTTTGCTGCAACCCAAAAAAAAAAAAACGAGGCCAAAACTCTCTTCCCCCAAGACAGCCTTCTTTTTGTTATGTTAAACTATACGCAACTTTAAAGGTGGAATCTGTGATTCTGGAGAAAACTTTTTGTCTCAATCAGTTTGGGGCAAAATCAGTAAATATCTTCTCGAGACCCGCTACCTGTCCCTCCTGTCCAGTGTTAATACACAGCCTATGCTCTGTAGACTGGTATGTAAACAAAGAGGGCCCAGCGTAGCTAGCAACATGCCAGCCAGTTTACAGAGCCTAGGCTGTGTATAAACACTAGATTTTTTGGCAGCACATACACAGTAAAGACAGGTAGCGATCATGAGGAGATTTGAAGGGATTTAGACAACAAGGATTCTCCAGAATCGCTGACTCCACCTATAAGTGCATACTAATAATGCTGTATTGAAAGCTGACATGTAGGGTAAAAAAGTGTGCTTACACCGCCTTGCTTGAGAATGGAGGTGGGTTCTTCAAACAGATCTTCTTTGATGCAAGCGCTGCATTTCTGTGGTCCCGAACTTGAAGGGAGGAAAAAGATATTTATGACCATTAGTAAACTAAAGTCTAGACATTGTAGACAACAAATCATCTTTTTTGAGCCTCTCAGATGTAAAGATAGTACTGTTGGTTTTGGTTTACTATGTTTCTCAATGGAATATCTTTGGTTTGTGTGGACAATGGAGAAAACAAAACAATAATTGATTTGATTATGTCAATTTCATACAAAAGATATATTCACTCATTGTAATTATAGCCTACAGATATGGTTTTGTATTGTGCCATCCGTGTAAGCAGTCATTATTGCAAATTCGGCCAGAACAGCTAAGAATGAAAATGAAACAAAAAAATAAATGCATTTCTATCGCACACATGCGCAGTGTTAAAAGTGATCTCACCTCCAAGCTAACTGCACCGTTGGCGTTAGTCCTCCGAATATAAAAAAATATATATTACATGGATCATTTGTTTTTTATTTATTTCATCCATTCTTTTTTTGTAACTTGATTTTTTTTCAAATGAATTCAATTCAGTCTTATCTCGTTCCTACTAGGCACACTGAGAGATCAACCTAAACTGCGCTCATTAAATGCACAGTTTAACGTTGGCTCGCTTGGTCGACAAATATACAAACTGAATAAAAACATTGTGAAGACTTCAACAGTTGGGGGTACCCTCTAGTAAATTCGGCAACCGGCATACACACTGACCTTGCCTGTTTTTACTTTTACACAAGTAAAAGTGACACTTCCAGCTAACGGTCACTGTGCCTGCTCCCTGCTCACCCCGGCCAGACAACTGTGCTCAGCGGGACCTGACTGACAGCAAGCACCGCTGCTCCCCATCATCACACAAGTTGATATTTTACTGGGACAAAGTGTTGTCTGGTGAATTACCTGTACGCCGAATTGTTTAGTGGTTCATTGCAATACATGACATTGTGTCTTTGCAGTAGTAGACAGCGTTACCCGTGACAACGACCGGAGCAGTGTTAATTGAAAGATATTTAAAGGAGGGTTGGTGACCAGCTTTGATTTGCTCCCACACACAGGCTACACACACATTTAGCTAGCTCTTGCGCGCTAACAACCGTGACACCACTCACCTCACAATTTTGTTGAAACAGAACGAACAAAAGCGGTGACCGCACTGAGCTTGCAAGGGCCTTCTCAGGATTTTCTGGCACGAATTGCACAGATGCTTGTCCTCGAGTTTGTTGGCCAGAATTTTCTTTGTGAAGCCCGGCTTGTTGCCTTCCAGGGAAGATGGTGGAGACGGCTCCTGTGTAGCCATTATTCCCCTTGAACAATATCGGGGTACTCAGCGGGGTGTGTTCAAGACAGCACACACAGCTGAATGGAATTTGAGGAACGGTCGCCAGCAACGAGTCATTGCTCTATGGCAATTTATTCAACTGTGTACTCCTGATGATGTCACGATATTTGATCTTCACGGGCACAGACAAATCAGACCGGGCGTTTGCATGTGATAAAAGTGACAGCTGAGGAAGGATGCTATGTGCAGTTGTAAGTTCCTTTGTCTGCCGCCAGGTGCCGCCAGCCCGAGAGAAAGGCATCATCAGGAAGCGAGCTGCGCTGGATTGGACCACATCAACTGCGACAAGTTAGCTGCAGTTAGACAGTGTAGTATCAGAAGTGTTGTAAATGTGTCTTCAAAGTAAAAGCCCGGCATTTTTATTCATATAGATTACTCCCTCTATGGGATGGTATGGCAGTCAGATATGGCTTCTGGCTAGCTTAGCCCTCAAGTAGGCCTGGTTTAGCTTCTCAGTATGATGCAGTGTCCACTTTAATAATGTGCAACTTTCATGAAGATTCAGTTAATCCATCATACAAAAAATACATAGGCCTGTAGCAGCTGGTGTCCAAACTTTTCATTGAGGGCCACGTACAGAAAAATCTACGAAGGGCCGGGCCACTTGGCAAAAATAACACATTTATCAGGACATGTAGCTGCTCTGATGTTTAGTTTCATCGTGTCTTCGTAAATTGTAATCCTTCTTCACGGCAACACTTTCCTTGCAAATTAAACAGACACATTTCTCCTCAGAGCTGGCCGAAGCCTCCAAGGGGATCTAAGCAGAATTTGATTAGGGGTCCCTCTCCAATGTTAGCGCTGCCCAAATCATTGACTATTGTTATATGCCTTCAGACACCCAGTGTTTTATGCTATTGCCTCCAATGTCCAGCTGGGTGAAAATAGTAGCCATCCGAGTTCCCAACTGTCCTAGGGTAATCCGGGGGTGTGCCCCCCCGGGAGATTTTTTTTACTTTTTAAAGTGAAATGCATGAATCTGGTGCACTTTGAGAGGAAAATTAAGAGGCTCTGAAGAATTTTGTGTGAAAAAATTATTTGGAGACATTGTGTCAGATGAATTAGAAGATAATGAAGCAGGACACATGGATTTTCCATAATAATATTAATTTAAAATAAAATATTATGCAGGGTCCTCTGGGATGGGCTTGGTGCTAAAGGGCCATATTACATTATTTTTAAAATGTGCCGCGGGCCAATAGGGCCGTATTTTCGACCCTATAGGGTATAGGCCTACATATTTCTTAATTTAACAATAGTGCTGCAGATAGTTGTTTTATTAAGTAAGGCATCGGATAAATGAAATTATGACTGAGGGATTGGAAAAAGCAGACAGTGAAATAGGCCTACTGCAAGTCCACTAGTGGATATCTAGAATCTAGATTAGATTACAGTAATGCATCACATTCTATAAATGTATCATATTGGGAGCATGGCTGTTTTGTGCCACCACATATCTCTAAAAACTCCACTTGTCATCTCAAAACTGCACAATTTGTTTTTAGCTATGTCATGATGCAATTTCCAACTTATCCAATAGTTTATTCAGGTTAATAAGTAAGATATTTTTTTCTGCACAAAAATAAACAGTTCTTAGAGCTAATAACCTTCAGTCTATCAGAAAAAAATACAAATTTAAAATCACAGAATTATTAGATGCTTAGTTTTCACTGAACAGAAAAGGTATTAAAGATTGTAATATGAAAAGTAACTTGTAACTAAAACTAACAGACAAATGGTTCTAGAGTCAAACATTGCTTATTATTATAGGTTATAACTTGAAATAAATAATATTACATAAACTAACTTAACTCAATCATGCCATGACGTAAGTAGCCTACTACGTGTGTTTTATTTGACTTTTTTTTTTATTTATAGTGTGTGTTCAGTCACTTTTGTGTTGTTGTAGGTCTTCTCCATTTTTCCATTGACTTTAGGGTTATTTTCCATGCATTTGTCCATTGCCTTTACATAGCCTACGTTTTATTTTGAAAGCTCTAGCGGACGTTGTACGTGCTTGGGTCATCACTCTTGACGCTGGTTCCTCGTAGCTGATTTCTTTCCTATGGAATGTCGCTGCTACGTCTCTGTCGGGATGGAGGTCTGACAGATGTGTTGAGAAAAGGATGTCGGGACTGCAGTTTGGTATCTCAATAAATAACCGTGAGTATCCCTTGCTGATGCCACTTGGAAGAGACGGCATCCAGCCTAGCTGCATCTTAATGTTAGTGAATGTGCCGAGGGAAAAGGCTAAGCTAATATCGGCTGAATTGCGATAGCTAGCCTAAACAGAGCCGAGGGATAACGTTACAATTTAGTCAGGGTAGGTAACAAACCAGGTTGCCTCGCCGTTGTTGGACGCTAGTGTTGACCTTCACATACCCCTTTACAGTATGGTTTGACATAATTGCTTCAAAGAATGGTTACAGAGCTGTCTTAGCCGGGCAGCTGACAGCCTGGGCAGCTAATGCTAGCTAGATAACGTTAAAGGGGGAAAAGGAGATTCACTCTGTTATTATTGCAGCATCGGCTAAGAATTTGAGCTAGCCTGAACAAACACACATTCTGTACTGATAATGTCTGGACATAAAGGCCGAATCTGATCCTGGTAGTAAATAATGTAAAACCACTTCCATGATAGCGCCTATCAGGATTTTAAAGGGACATGTAGACATGCTCTGCTGTAAGTCATGCATCACTGATACATACACGAAATAGAAATGGATCAGCCACGAACTCATTCGTTTTCAATGTATCTATTTTACATTTAGATAGTGTATTACTGACATCATCATCCACCATCTGTGCCTTTATACGTGATGGCATTACATAGGAGCTACAGAGATTTTTCAATGGTCTGTGTGTTTCTCACTATTTATCGACTAGAATAACCAGAGTATTTTGTAAATAATAATAATAATAATAATAAGTATATTGTGTACATATGTTTGAAATAGCAGAATTTTGTATCACTCCTACACCTTGAGAGAGCAGTTAGTTGATTCCCTACCCTGACCTGCATGTGTTCTTGTGCTTCTTACACAGATGACGCTCAAAACAACATGGTAGTAGTTACCTCCACCTCCGACTGGCAGGCAAAGACCACCTAGTCAGATTTTTAAGAGGAGAAAGAAGTCTTTCCCCATATTAAGTCATTTGGCATCATATTCTGCTTCTAAAGCATGGAGCCCTAACTTCCCCCGGACATCAGGATAAACTGTGTGACTTTAACTTTGGTTTTTGCTGTGTGAGTGATTGTGTGGTTGAGTTGGGCCTGTACTACCACGAGTTACTGTTGAGAGCTGCTGAACTCTGGTCAAGATGTTTTCGGCTCTTAAGAAGCTGGTGGGGTCTGAGCCGGGCCAGTTCAGGGACAAGAACATCCCGGCCGGCCTGCAGTCCATGAACCAAAGTCTGCAGAGACGCTTCGCCAAAGGAGTCCAGTATAACAGTAAGTACACGCAATCAAATCAGCTTAAAGACACAGTGTGTAAGAAAAAAGTTGTTTATTTTTTTGGCGTTGTGTAGTAAATTGCAACGCTACCCGTTTGTGGAGAATTCAAAGAAGCGACTGCCTCAAGTCTTTCCACCCATAACAAGTGATGAGCTGAAGATTTTTTATTTGTTCTATACTACTTCTAAGTTCATGGTCTTCCAACAAGTGCATTTCCCTAGGACTTCCAAAATGGAGAAAGGCCGTGAAGTTTGTTCATTCTGTGCTACTGTAGAAAAAATAGATATAGAAAGGCTAATTCGAAGGTCATAAAAAAAACTTTTATTTTCAAGTGATTAAACACCAATTAAACCAAATTAAAATAATATTCCATTTCTACCAGGTCTGTTCTAGGGAGAAAAAGCAATTGCCTTTACGCACTGTACCTTTTTAACCGGCCTCACGTCCCATTTATTAATATGAAATGTTAATCTCTGATAAGGCCATAGTGTGACCAGCCTAATGTACAATCTCTTTCCCTACTCAAGTGAAAATAGTCATCCGTGGAGACAGAAACACTGGAAAGAGTACTCTATGGCATCGGCTGCAGGGCAAGAAGTTTGTGGAGGACTACATACCGACCCAGGAGATCCAAGCCACTAGTATCCATTGGAATTACAAAAGTAAGTCCCTGCTACTCCTTGACAGCTTGTCTTACCCCACATGGCCTGCGTTTTGCTTCTGTTTTTCCATTTGGGTGAATATTTGACGTGTGCTGTTCTGTGCCTTCATGATTTATTCCAGTGGCTCCGTATCAAGGTAAAATAGTAGAGGCTGTGCGTGTAGCTTTAGCCTCAGCTAACCGGTTAATAGACTGTTTGTGTTAGTGGCTCCATACAGAGACAACCTCTACACCATTTACTTCCTCTAGTGTTTCTACAGTAGTTACTGGATCCATATTAGAGTCACTAAACTATGGAGGAGTATCAGGCCCATGGGAGACAGAACTAAATGAAAGCAAAGAAAAAAGACCAAATGTCGAGTATAAAAGTGGATATCCAATTGTGTGATTTGGCCTATTGAAATAATATGAAGAGATCAAACTCCATCCAAAAAAAAGCTGCAAAGATGTTGACAGATTAGAACTTCCGGCATCAATAACTCACGAGTAAAACATTATCAAATCACAAATGATGCATCTTTGCTAATGTTGAGGCAGACAGTGGGCTAAAACCTCATTTCTACTGAAAGCAGACATCCTCTTAGCCCGACTAATAACTGCACTGACTGCACTGTATCAGAGTGAAGCGATATTGAATATGTTTCTCTTGGGTGTCACCCCTTTGTGAGACGGTCCCTTTTCACTCTCGTCTCACAGCCCGCTGCACAGAGCAATGTTATTAGTGGAGCTTAGAGGAACGTCTGCTTTCAGTAATAATGAGGTCGTAGCCCATTGTCTGCCACATGACGATGCATCGTTTGTGTTTTAACAACCTTATGTTTATGAGTTACTGATCCTGAGAGTTCAAAATCCAACCAACATCTTTCCAGCTTTTTCCCCACTGTCCGGAACTGTGGAGTTTATAACTGTCATTGGTTGGTTCATCTTTGTTCAGCTATATTCTCAAAGTGCATAATGATGAAGCAAAAAAAAAACGTAGTACTTTCATTGTTTCTGTCTCCAATGGCCCTAATAATCCTCTGTACTAAACAGACTGTACACTAGAGTTATTCTCCCCTCTGTGGCCTAAGAATAGAATACTAAAACTCTTTCTCTCTCCCTCAGCTACTGATGATGTGGTGAAGGTAGAGGTGTGGGACGTGGTCGACAAAGGTGAGTGCTGTTGACACACACACACACACACACACACGGCGGGTTCAAAAATCAACCACACTTTTTCCATCGAGGTTATAACACGTGGCTATTATACAAGGTTCCACCCCTTGTCTATCTCCTGCAGTCAGTATCTCATGTCATCCAATTAGAACGCACGGTTGCTTGTCTGTTTATTTTTTATCTTCTGTTTTTTTTCTCTGTGTTGATGTTGTCTTTTTCTTTTTTTTTTGCACCTCTCTCGCACTTCATCTCAGGCCAAAAATATCCTCTTCCCGAAGGTGTAGGTGAGCGCCACTGTATAGTGTCGTAGACGTTTATATTATTTCTATATACTGTATCACTCTCTTGTTTGCTGTGGGTTTGCCCTGCCTCGTTCCACTCTTAATCTGAATGTCAATATTCTCAAGGTTTGGCTCTTCACAGGTTTGCTGCGTGGCTAATATGTTTGACAGTGTGTTGGCTGAGGTTTTCTCTGCTGTGTTTATAGCTAGAGCCTGTGCGTGTGTGCGTGTGTGTGTGAACTGTGTGTGTGTGTGAATTGTGTGAGCCGTGACTTAAAGGTGCAGTCAGCGATTCTGGAAAACGCTAGTTGACTAAATCGCTATTTGTCAAAAGCACTTAGTATCTCCTCACAATCTGCCAGCTGTCCGTACTGCGTGTGCGCTGAAAACTCCAGTGTTTTAATACACAGCCAAGGCTCTGTAAACGGGCATGTTGCTAGCTACGGTGGACCCCCTTTGTTTACATATCCTTTGTTTACGTCCCCGTTTAAAGAGCCTAGGCTGTGAATTAACACCAGTTTTTTTTTCACACACACAGTACGGACAGGTAGCGGATTGCGAGGAGATATTCACCGATTATGACAAAAAGCGATTTTGTCAACAAGCGTTCTCGAGAATCGCTGCCTCCACCTTTTAAACAGCATGTACTTAAAAAAAAAACATTGGTTGTTCAAATCCGCCTGCGAGATGCTTTACCATAAGAAAAGCGTCCGTGCCGCTCTGCTTGCTTTACTCATCATAAACTAACGTAAAGGAAAACAAACTAAGCTGTACATTGGGATGTTTTTTTTCTGCTTTTCTAAACTAAACTTGTGATTCCTTGCTCTTTCAGGCAAAGGCAAAAGGCGTGGAGACAATTTGAAACTGGAGAATGAGCCCCAAGAGGTGATTATCACATGACGATCATGTGTTCGGGGGGGAGGGGGAAGGCTCACATACTCACACAGTATGTGAGTGGGATTGTCTAAAGTCCAAAGTCTTATAAGGAGTCAAAATATAGGTATACTGTTTGTATTCTATATGGTGAGAATAAAATATTAGGTGCACTATGCAGTTACAGGGGAGGGGGATGTTTTTTTTTTTTTTTTTTTTACATTTGCAGAGCCTGCAGTTGGTTAATACATATTTACTCTACATGTAATTATTTAGTATTGAATCGTTCTATCATCATAAATAACATCAAAATTATTTTGAGGCACCAGGAACCAAACGTAAGTCTAGAATGTGTTTGTTAACCAAACTGTGGGCCCTGCTGCTGTAAACAACCATAGCGAGACTAGACAGTAACTTCTCTGGTAGCTCTCTAACTACAATCCAATTTTCCTGTGAGGACAGTTTGTCTATTCAGTTATAAGAATAAACTTAAGAACATTTTCACTTCTCTCTCTGTGCGTGTGTGCGTGTGCGTGTGCGTGTGTGTGTGTGTGTGTGTGTGTGTGTGTGTGTGTGTGTGTGTGTGTGTGTGTGTGTGTGTGTGTGTGTGTGTGTGTGTGTGTGTGTGTGTGTGTGTGTGTGTGTGTGTGTGTGTGTGTGTGTGTGTGTGTGTGTGTGTGTGTGTGTGTGTGTGTGTGTGTGTGTGTGTGTGTGGTAGTCGGACGACGTGGCACTGGACGCAGAGTTCCTGGATGTGTACAAGAACTGTAACGGAGTCATCATGATGTTTGACATTACCAAGCAGTGGTAAGAGAGCTGTGTGTCAGTGTGTTGTTGTTGTTGTACTAACACTGTCTCTGCAGTCAACTCCATTACTACAATATGCATGGACAGATTAGGTTTCAGTCAGGCTGCACGTCGCTGGGAAGCCCAAAGTTTCCACTGCTGTACAGAGGTAGTGGAGAGGACATTTTAAAAAAAGGGGGAGTTTTTTTATTTACTAAAAACGAAATACTATGTCGAGAATTAAGACAAAATACAATGTAGAGAATAAATGTAACTTATTAGTGAAACGTTATTAAAACACAAATGATGCATCTTTGCTACTGTCATAAGGCAGACAATTGGCTCCAACTTCATTTTTTTTACCGAAAGCAGACGTCCTCTGAGCTAAACTAATGATATATTCCTCTCTTATGTGCAGCGGGCTGTGAGATGAGAGCGCCGTCTCATAAGCGCAAATCCCGAAACAATTCAAATAATCAATACATTACCTTCACTCTTATACAGTGCGCTGCGGTTATAAGTCAAGCTTAGAAGATGTTTGGTTTCGGTATAAAATAAGGTTGTAGCCCATTGTCTGCCTTATGACGATAGAAAAGATACATTGTTTGTGTTTAAATAACGTTTTACTTGAGTTATTGTAACCCTTAGTTTGAATCTGTGAACAGCAGTCTTTACAGCAGTATTTAGTCCCAACATTGTATTTCCACTGTATCCCCGACATTTAGCCTTTTTTTCCTTGAAGGGCATAATTAATTAAATAAAACATCCTCCCCTTATTTTATTTTCTCTTGTGTGGCCCTAATATTATTCTGTACTGCCGCATTCTTGTTCAGCTTCAAAGACATTTCAACATGGCTATTTTGGGCGTCGAGTCTGAGGGAAGAGATATAATAATACTGTCTAAATATATATATATAGAGCACCAAGTATCATCACTTTGCTTTTATAGTGTCTTTCAGATCTTCCATTTCATCCTCCACTGAACTGACACTCCACCTAATCCATTATTGTACTGCTCTAAGCATCTCTCCTTCACCCCCCCCCCCCCTCCTTCTACTCCATACTACAGGACCTTTAGCTACATCCTGAAGGAGCTGCCCAAGGTGCCCACCCATGTGCCCGTGTGTGTGTTGGGGAACCACAGGGACATGGGAGAGCATCGCGTCATCCTGCCCGACGACATAAGAGACCTGATCGCTGGACTCAACAGGTAGAGCAATGGTGGAACGATGGGACAAAAACTCACACTGTCCAAAGTCCACATGGAAGTTCATTTTTTCAATCCTGGTACACAGCAGTGGAACCTGACTTCCAGCCCATGTAAACCCAAATCCACAAAATGTTACTGTCATTTGGGGAGTTAGTTGCATGATAGTAAGCATTTGAAAAGACTTAGGCATATGTATCAATACAACTTTAAAATAGTTTCTTTTTAAGTTTGATAAACTTTTACAGAAATTTGGTTTAGAAGAGGTGGGCTATGCTCTGGTTCACATAAGCAACCAGAATCCTAAGCCCAGGAGGCCACAACCTGTCCTTTCAAAATAGTGAAATTTGGTGGCGACCATCAACCTATGTGTGTATGTAGCAACATTATGAGCTGGATACTATCAAACCGTATCAAACACATAAGCACACTTTCTGTTATCTCGTTCTGAGCAGAGCATAAACGGTAGACTGCAGCTGGGAAGGGGGAAAGGAGGAGTTTGTCGACATTATCTGTTGTGTGCGCGACACTCGTTGTCTATATCCGGTTAGCCAGACTAATAGACAACTTGTTTAACTAGTTGTTATAATATTTATGATTTATTTATTTATTTATTTTTTTATATTTTTTTTTGGCATTTTTATGCTTTATTGACAGAGTTGAAATGGGGCAGAGAGGGGAGTGACATGCAGAGAACGACCACGGGCTGGAATCGAACCCGGGTCCGCTGCTGGCCGAGGCCCATGGGGGGTACGCCCTACCAACTAAGCTAAGGGCGCCCCCATGAATATTTATTTTAATCAGGTTTTTGTAAAAGCTTATTGAGACACCCAACTTTGTTACAAAGCCGTTGAATATTGATTTTTACTATTTTAGACCAGGTTTCCAGAGGCTAAAAATGTGAGGATTTGAAGGTGATTATGTAGACATATGATTATGTCCACAGTTACTTAGAAACAGTTTCAGTCGTACGTTTTCCTATAGGCTGCCTCAGCACATGACAAGATTACATTACAACACGTGATGAATTGTGGACAGTCATAGAGTGGATGGAAGTGAAAACGAGAACAACATGACCCGGACACAGAGAAATCTCTTTGATAGTGAAGAAGAGGAAGCAAGTTGTACTTCTCGAAAAAGAAGGGTGATAATGCTTTTACTCAAGAAAAAACACTGCATCAGTTCTGAGTCACCCTTAACAAGGTGTGATTAACTTAAGAAGGCAAATATAAGGTGCGCTCGTGGTGTAGTGGTTAGAGCGCCCCTCTCCCCATACAGGCTCAGTCTCAAAAGCAGCAGACCACGGGTCGAATCCAGCCCAAGTGGCCTAAAAATCCAAAAATGCTGCTTTAACACGTTCAAAATATCATACTTGATAGAAATGTATGTAACAAACAAATAAATTGTGAATATTGTCATGATCATAACTACTCTTACTTGTGTTTTACAGACCGATGGGAGCATCCTACATCCACTATGCCGAGTCCTCAATGAGGAATGGCTTTGGCCTGAAGTATCTGCACAGGTTTTTCAACATCCCTTTCCTGCAGCTACAGGTGATCTTTTTTTTACCTCACATGTGTTGTCATTGGTTCCATTCTTTTTTTACTATATATATTAATCTGCTTTTTCTTCAGTAGAGAACAAAAGATTGCTGTATTTTGGACTGTGTAACATTCTTACTAGTCACGCTTTGGTACATTGTGAATATGAAGGCTTAATCGGAGCTCCTGTTCAATCATTCATGTTGTTTGTGTCTGTCTGTCTGTCTGTCTGTGCAGAGAGAGACACTCCTGA
This sequence comes from Ammodytes marinus, assembly GCF_949987685.1. NCBI lineage: Eukaryota > Metazoa > Chordata > Actinopteri > Uranoscopiformes > Ammodytidae > Ammodytes > Ammodytes marinus. The sequence goes on from NC_137231.1 coordinate 5,967,587, forward strand.
GGCAGCTGGAGACCAACCAGTTGGACATGGATGCCACCCTGGAGGAGCTGTGTGTCCAGCAGGAGACTGAAGATCAAAACTATGAGATGTACTGTCTTGTCTCTTTCAATGTTTGCCAATATAAGGCTGGGGAATATATTAGAAAAAGTTTTTCTACTCTATAGCCCCTTTTACACAGAGATTGCGGCATATTGACGGAACAACATCACTCCAATATGCCGGCTTTGCTTGTTTCTGTGTTATTTACACAGAACCAAGCAACGCCGGCCTGCTGGCGCATCAGTAGTCCCTTTTACACAGCGCTCCGAAATGAAAGAGGTGCTTGTAAACAGCGTCAGGTGTGACGTAAACATTTAGCGCCGCGCCGGTCAGCTGCTTTACAACAACAACAATGGCCGGTGAATTGAGAGCAGAAGTGCTGGAGCTTGCAGTAAGAGGGCCGTATTTTACTGTCCCCACGATGTGCCAGTTGATCTCGCTATGCGCTGAGTCCAACATCACTGGGACAGTTAACCAAACTGACTAAATCAATCCGACCGCTTCACCTGTGTGTGTGTGACAGGTTGGTTGTGAGCGAGTCTCTTTGTGAGGGCAGCGATCTGCCAATCAGACATACACATACACACAGTGTGTGAAGTCACGTTACTGTAGACAGAAATAAAGTGTGGATATACGCTCAGACTTAGGATAATAATAGCGGCGGCGGAATGTGTTAGCAAAACAGTAGCTCTGTGGCTAACAGCTGAGCCGGAGCCTTCAGTCAGCTGAAGCAGACAGTCTAGCGGGGCGAGCAGACTATTCCCCCGTTACTAGGTCGACCTTCAAGCTGAACAAGAGCCCTCCGCTGCGCGTCGAGCTCCTGCTTCAGCTTGTCGGTCTTTATTTCTAGCAAGTGACCCGTTCGCTATACTTTATCCCTTACTTAGCCTAGCCTAGCTTTCCATTGTACAACTTCTCCTGGGCAGAAATAGACTCATACACTCTGCAAAATGAAGCGCGGGGGTTTGGATTGAGCAACGGACCTTATGACCAGCACTGCAGAATCCTAGTTTATGAGCAATATAGTGATATTTATTTTTGTGAAATCTGTATCTTAGCTCCAAAAAAGTCGAAAATGTATCACAATATAAATAGCATTGCGATGTATCGTGATATTTCATATTGTGACCCATGTATCGTGATGCATATTGTATTGTACTAGTCCTTGTCAATACCCAGCCCAGATATTAACCAGCCTTGTTGTGATTTCCCTCAGTTTCCTGGAGAACCTGGAATCTCGCAGTAAGGGCTACGGCTTCCCCGACCCGGCCAACGGTCAGAGTCCCTCATCGGGCTCCCAGTCCCCCATCGTCCCCCCCAGTGGGGCGTCCACAGGCAGCTCCAGCCCCAGCACCCCTCAGCCCCCGGCCCCAGCCCAGGTGCTGCCCCAGTCCCCCTGTGTGTCTGCTGCCAGCCCTCCCACTCCCTCTGCAGTGCTCAGCATGGCGGCAGCTCCTTCTCCTGCTGCTGCTGTGGAGTCAAAGCCCCCAGCCCAGTCCCCAGAACACCTCCAGTCCCCGGCCGCGTCCGCAGCCTCAGCCCCTAAGAACCAGCGCAGTGCTGGAGGCTTCATGTCCCGCTGGTTTGGTTCATCTCCTGCTGCTGCTGAGCCCAATGCACCTGGTCAGTCTATCCTACTCATTACTCAGAAGAAAAAGCGTGTACCAGCATTGTGTGTAATGTCAGCAGTGTGAAGACTAGTGTTAATGCAGCTCTTATCTGGTGTGAACTTACAGTTAAGCAGGCTCTCAATGGGGAACATGTATTAAACATAAAGCTCCAGAATTGATATATTAAATGAGTGTGCACTCCTCCCACATTCCCTCCGCTAGAACCTCCTTAAGCCTATGAAACTTCCCAAGCCTCAAGTCAAGAGTCACAAGATGCAGGAGTCAGGACTAAGAGGGTCAGAGCTTATACAATGATCAAAGGACTGCCTTCTGCTGTTGGGTGTGTCATGTGATTTCACTGCTTCTTTTGGAGTGTTGTGTTATCAACAAGGCAACAGTGCTGTGAGGGGAGCTTCTGAACATTTTAAGTGTAGTTTTTGAATAGAGTTAATGTGTTTGATAGTTGCTTTACACGGATCGCTTCATGTCTTCCTCAGAGGAGCCTCCTGCGCCGGTGTGTCCCTCTAAGGTTCACAGTGTGGACGACTTTGTTCCAGACGAGAGGCTGGACAGGAGCTTCCTGGAGGACAGCCTGCCCTCCAAGAACAAGGTCCCTCAGCCGGCTCCCGCTCCGGCTGCCGACAGCGACAGGTGACACAGCTTTAAGAAACACTGTGGAGTTAGTGTGTTGATCCTCTGGGGAGAACGTTAGCTAGTCCTACATTTTTCCTTTTATACACAGACTTTGATATGAGAAAAAAACAAGCTTTATTTACTTGTATCTGTTTAATTTTTAAACAGTCGCATTTTTCATCTGATGATTATTAATGACCTGTTACAGCAATGGGTATAGTTATCATTAAAGTCATAGCTCGGGTCTGATTCCCCGGGAACTTATACAAAACCATTCACAGCAGACAGACGTGTTTATAAACGGTACTAAATCAAAGTTTACTATCTTCACATTACCATTATTAATCTGCCATGCGTCTGCGGTCTCTTTCACTCGCTTCTTTATCAAATGAACGCACCGCCGCCACGCGCTAAGATACACCTTTAAGGTGCGAACACACTGCACTCCAGTTTACATACAAAGTCAATGTATTTCGCAGCCGCCGCAGTTGAGAATATTGAACTTTTTGCAGCTGGCCGCGCCACGATAGCCAATCAGCGTTGAGCTCCTACCGACGTCACTCGCTTCGGGACGACGGACAAAGGAAATTAAGATGGATGAAAACATAATAGTCACAGTTTGCTCCCATAGGTTCTGTGAGTAGCCTATGTGTCTGTTGCCTGCTGTGTACAGCTATCAGTTTTGCTTTAAATGAACCAAGTTAGCACCAGTTAGCTTGGGTAAAGCACCATAAGCACAGCAGACTGGTCCCCTCAGCACCGGTTAGCACCAGCATATCCCCAAAGTAGAGAAGGCTACTCAGTCGGGCGGCCGGCGGCGGACGGAATATGACCCAATAAGATCATGCTGCGCGGAACCTGCGATTCGCGCGGCCAACCGCCACGCCGCAGAGTGCAGTGTGTTCGCACCTTAAGGACAGCAGGTGATGGTGTAGTAAAAACACTACCATTGTTGTCCAGAGGGGACGCTAGAATCAACAAAAACTGAAAGTTCCCTTGTCGCTTTAAATCCTAAACTTCATGTGATCTGACATAGTGTACATTTCGTTAGCCTCATAGCATAATTGCCTAAATCATATTTACTCTACTTTGCTTTTACTCTACATCTACTCTATTCTACATCTACTCTACTATACATCTACTTTACCCTACTCTATATGACTTAGGCAATTATGCTATTAGGCTAACGAAAAGTAGATGTAGAGTAGAGTAAATATGATTTAGGCAATTATGCTATGAGGCTAACGATTTACAAATGTGCCTATGCACTTTGATATGACTGAGGTCCTGGTTTTAACCCCCCCAGCTATTCCAGCAGGTCCACATTCATCCACATTGGTAGGCCCTCTCTGAGTGAGTAAAGGTAACAAGACACTTTTCCCTGTTCTTTGCTTTTCCCAGTGATGGTGAAGGCAGAGGAAACCCCATGGTGTCTGGCTTCCTGGATGAGCTGGACCCTGCAGACAGCGCGCCCAGCCTGCCCAAAGCCAAGAGCCTTCCTCCCAGTAAAGACATCACTCTGACTAGTGATGAGGAGGAGGGAGTGCCAGCACCACCCGCTATCACACACAACCAAGACCTGGACAGTGAGCCGGAGCTTAAAGCGTAAGTCTATCTCTCCTATGTAGAACTGCTGTGTGGCCTTACAGCTCTGGAATCTAGCACTAGAATGTAATATAAATATCTGTTGAGGGTTAATGTCAATGTTGGAACCCAGCAGGAATCTGAGATGAAATGGAACAAAGAGATCAGTCTTTAGGTAGGGGATGTATAACGACGCATCGAGAGGCATTTTAAAAATCCAGGAAATATGTGATGATTCAAATCGGGTAGAGATGAAAAATGATTTGCGATGCTCTTTTTAAACAGCAGAGGGCGTCGTATATTTATGAATTTGCTTGTTCAACGTGCAATGTCACTTAATGTTCAAAATCACCTGTAGCACACACAGCTTCCCATGGAGGCAGTTTCAGGGGATATTGAAATAGAACACATGCACCTTTCAGTTAAAATTGCAGACGTGGCAGCGTTTTGTCCAGAAGTTAACAGACAACACAAAAAGAGTCTGCAAATATTGTAAGAGGGGGTTGAGCTACACTAACAGCACAACCAACATGGTCCACCTACGCCCAACGTTCCTATAAGACTACTAATAAAACAATAAGACAGCCTGCTATCACACGGCACCTTTCACTGAGTGGTAAAGGGCAAGGCGTTACAAAATGTGCCAATAATCGTCTTGATGAAGACTCAGTAGAAACGCATAGGCGTTAATGTAAGCCGTTGACGTTGCTCAGATGACCAGCTATGCCCTACTATCATAAGAACTATCTTGTAATTGAAAACCACCGACAAAAAAAGTGGAGTCAGCGATTCTGGTGAACGCTTGTTGTCAAAATCAGTGAATTTCTCCTCTACCTGTACATACTGTGTTTATGTTGTAAACAGGCATATTTAAGTTGGGCCACTTTGTTTACAAAGGTTTCCCGTTTACAGAGCCTAGAACAAGTGTTCTCCAGAATCACTGACTCCACCTTTAAAGACAAAAGGTTTTCGAATGAAACACTGTTGCGTTACCAGGAAAATAAATGTTCCAAATGGCTCTGTTTCAGGCCTGTGATCCACATGCTCAAACCAAAGGTGGCCTCTAAAGTCCCTGAGCCCAGAGGCCAGAGCGCAGCCCCCATCTCCCTCACTCTAACTCCAGCAGCAGCAGCCCAGCAGACCACCAGACCCCAGGGCAAGAAGAAGGGAGGCTCCCCCAGAGGAGAGGACTCTGACACAGACACAGAGGCTCCGCTGGCTCAGCAGATGCTCTCCTTTGTCATGGACGACCCAGACTTTGAGTCCGAAGTGTCAGACACTCCAAAAATAGTAAAGGTAAAGTACAAGAACGAAAAAACATATTATGGAAGGAAAATAGACAAAAGTCTAAAAAAAAATGCTTGAAAAAATCTATATATCTAAAAAGTTTTCAAAATAAATAATGAAGATTTCCTTGTGCGATAATTCATTTTTCCCGCTGTCCCGTTCTTCCCAGGATGCATTTCCAGTGAGAGACGAGCTCCTGTCAGACCTGTCAGAGGATGAGCATCAGTCAGCCCGGGCCCCAGACCCCCTGAAGCCCACCGTCATGTCCTTCAAACACAAGGACCACACCGACCTGTTTGGCCTGGGCTTCACTGAGGACGCTACCGCAGCCAAAGACAGCAGTGAAGAAGAGGGAGGCAAGTCATGGAGGATCTGTCAGCTCACATTGGCCCTCATTTATCAATCTTGCGTAGACCAGAAAAATGGGTGTACGTACATCTCCACGCAAATCTCGGCATTTATCAATATGGACGTGAGCGTAGGGTACGCTCAAATCCCACGCCAGCTCTCAGCTCGTGTACGCAAATTTGAAAACAGCTTAGACTCGCAGTGCAGGCTGTGCCGGGTAGCCGATGACTTTGTTGGACAATTATTAGAAGATAATACAAATGCAGTGCAAATAAGACCGAAATAAAGATATTAATCACTTAAAAATGAGCAGCTTATGGTGTGCAACTGAGTAGGAGAGCTGATTCAATAGTGCGCACACGTAAGGGCAGTTGTCTCCGTTTTGGAGCAGCTGGGGGGACACTGAGGCACGGGGGCTGCATTCATTCAAAATGTTAGCCTAAGTATTAAATATGTAGTAGGCCTACACTGCTCTTTATGATACAAAAAAATACACGGCACAACAATCAGCTTAACATTTTATTTATTTGACGCACTTTGTAGATGTTAGTTCCTCTTTTAATGTGTCATTGATGCTAAAGCGAGCGATTTATTTCCACCTTAACCGGCACGTTTTTCCGATCTGCTGGTGGAGCAGCTCAGCAGGACAGGGGGCGCTCTCACAGCTGATCGCTGCCGGGTCGGCTTGTGCAGCTGACGGCCGGGCTGACCACTCGTGCCAAGCGCATGCTGTCATACAGTAAAACGCTAAATGTGTTATTTTTAGTTTTTAAAACCCTTTTGAGTAGTGCTATCTAAAAGGGCCAATACATTCTAATCATTCAAATCTCTGCAGACCTCTATTTATTTTATGGGGACCATTATCGGACAGTTGGTGCGTCTTTTTCTCCTCCACCACTTATATTATGCCCGCAGCCCCGCACCCCCAGTTGGTTGCATTTCAGAACAGCAACACGCTTTTTTTAGTGGCGATTTTGAGTCAACACAACGCTGTTGACCGCAGCAGTTATTTCCTTCCTAACTGCTGCCTTCTGTCGTTATTTGATGCTGCTTGTAGGCTAATGCTCCGAAATGAAACTCTTTTTTTCTACTTTCGCTGTTATTCTGTCAATTTCTACTTCAGGGAAGTGCCGTATTGCGCATATCCATGTCGCAAAACCTTTGGGCGAGGCCTCTAAACTGAGAAAATATAGGGGCGTGGTACGATT